>NC_047103.1:41861137-42190512 GCF_902500255.1 Thalassophryne amazonica | reverse complement strand
AAAATAAAAAGTGTAAGATATATATTTTTCAGTGTAAATAAATTTTTGATTCAGCTCTGTAATTTTTTTTGATCAAATAATTTATTTTCATTCATATTTCTTTTTTTCACCTTCAGATCTTTTTTCCACTTTCAGATCTTATTTTTTCAGTTTCAAACTTTTGGCCCTGTTCTGGCATGGGAGGGCGTGGCTTCGATTGAGAGGGGCGTGGAATTGTGAGTGACAGGAGAGCAATCAGTCATCACATGAAAACATCAAACATTGAATTTTCAGTTTCAAAATTTTTTTTTATTTTCAGATTACAAAACTTTTGGCCTTGATTTAGCTCCATATGTTTACAGACAAATGTGCTTTTGTAAAATATTCCACTTTTTTATTTGTAAAAAGAGGCATTTTTACGGAGCCCTGGAAGTGTCATCGCAAAATGTTTTGCATGTGGAGAGAATGTGTGCACTTTTTATGATATTGTAAAACATGCACTCAATATTGTCTTGACACATAAATGTTGGCTATTCGCCCTACTGACATTTCAAATCCCACAAAACTTTGAAGAGGTCACCGCGCTGCGAGATCTCAGTAACATTGAGAACTGCACTGAGACGCTCTGATCGGGCTGCACTTTAACCGCTGCACATGGACAACTCCATTAACATCGCAACATAAAACTATTTTTATATTGTGCCTAAAACTCTTGTGAATATATTCTCTGGGTTTATAGACATTGTTATTGTTTATTTTATGTAAACATGCGAGAATCACAGGCTGTCTCTCTGTTATTTTCAATGGGAGCTGCTGTGAGCTACGCTCGCTTCCTGATCATGTCGTTCTGGGGGAAAGTGAAGTTTGCTCTTTAACGTCTTGATTATTGTTCTTTACAACACTGTTTGTCCCCTTTGTTCGACAGTAATATATATAATATGTCTGAAATTCGGTTTGCATTTATTAAATTCCATGCAGATTAAACGTAACAGACACAGATTATTTGTTATAATTGTTTTAGCAAGTTTACAGGGTATCATGCAGCAGTCTCTTATTAACATGACGAAAACCATAAAAAAAATACATTTTTTTAGTATAATATTATTTTACAACTGTCATCGTGTTGATTCTCTATATGTTGTTGTCGACTGCAGTGACTCTCTGTCACGCAAAGGATTATGGGATGCGTCAATAGGGGGAATGAACACTACTGGCCAGTAGATGGCAGTAGAGACCTTGAAAACTTGCCAAAACAAAATTCCAGATAATCCGTGTCTGCTACATTTAAGATGCGTGGAATTTAATAAATGCAGACACAATAACAACATCTATAAACCCAGAGAATATATTCACGAGAGATTTAGGCACTAGAGTTTAATGCTGTTGTCCGTAGAGCCTGATCAGAGTGTCTGAAATGCATTTCTCATGTCGTGAACATACTGAGATTACCCTATCCTACCCATAATGAACTGCTGGGCACAGCATATATCCACACTAAAACCTTAAAAATTAGCGCATTACTTTAAAACTAAAACATATATCTGATATTTTCACTTTATAAAACTTCAGACATGACATTAAATAACTTGTCCAACATTAGTTTGGTTAAAAGTTGAACCATAAGTTAAAAATGTATGCTTCTGGATGACTTGGGTGATATTGCCTGCGTATCAATATGGGGTTAAGAGAAATGAGTTTTTTTATGTTTTGCAGAGGGTAGAACTACACATCAGCTACAAAACATTTAATAGGTAGGTGCTCAACTGATTTTAAGTTTTATAAATATTTGTAGCTGTTCAGCTTTATTTACCACGTTATCGGTCTAAAAATTATCGGACAAAAATTTATTGCAAGACAATTAGTTCAATAATGGTTTTTAAAGTTATCTAAAAAGATAATCCGATAATGAAAACATTATCTTCGATAATTATCCGTTACCGGATTATCGGAACTGTGCCCACCACTGCCAATGGTACAAAAGTATGGAACCAAATTTGCATGGTAAATGCAATGCAACACAAATGGGAGGAATAATCCATGTCACGTGACATACAAAACACCAATCAAATGACAAGGATCCACTCGGCTGTCATATACAACAAAATGACACCTGAAACATTTCATCACTTGGTATACTCAGTCCCAAAATGTGTCAACTCCTGTGAGGAAAAAAATGGTAACATTACAAAGTGGGAAATGCATTAGTATCCCAAATCTTTTGTGATGTGCTGCAGTCCTGAAATACAGAAATGGATGTGTATTAAAAAAAGAATTGAATTTGACCAGAAAAAACCTGAAATATCTCACGTTCATACTATCTGCAATGAAATAAAAGTGAAAGTAAATGTAAAAATCACTCCATTTCTTTTTTTATTCACATTTTTCATTTCGTCCTAACTTGATTTTGATGTACAAGCAACTGCACCTGCTGAGTTTTACTTCATGTAAAGATGCAATTGCTTTGGGTCTATATCTCACTGGGCTGTGACAGCATGCAAATGGAAATTGCAATGGAAATCACTTGATTTCGCGTGGTATTCGCTGGGTGCCACTCTTCCTTTGCTTGACTTGCACAGCATCTCATGCATCATACCTGGGTTTTGAATGTTTCAAAGCTGGAGAGGTGAGAAGGGTCCTCACCACACAGTCCCACACACTCCCAGAGCCATCGCGGGTGTCAGGAAGCCCTCTGAATGTAGTACCCTAAAGGTAATATTTCACTGGGCTGCGACTGTCAGACAGTAGGTGGAGACAAGATTTAGTCATCAAACACATAAATGTGTGTCAGATTCACAGTTGGTATCTCACTGAAGTGGTACAAACTTGTCTGCCTGAATGTCAGCTGTATTTCGCATGGACTCACGGTGAAGATGTCTGTATATGTATGGCGGGAGTGCCATATGGCATTGGCGCGGCTTTCAAGTGGCACAACCTCAAGAGCACAACCTTTGCAGATGCAAGGATCTGCTGTTTTGCATGTGAGTGCCATGAAGCACTGTCACAGATGTCAAATGTCACTTGCAACTGAAATGACGACATTTTTTGCACACAAAGTGTTCAGCTGGTATTATGCTGCTATTATCCTGCTATTATGTGAACAGACATTGTGGAAATTCCCAACTGTACCCATTAAGGAACACTGCTGTAAATAAGGATGGAATAAAATACGATAAATAATAAAATGATAATAAAATGACAACTAAATGGCTCCACAGAAGAGGAAAAAAATACAACAGGAAGAAAACTATGAATGAGGCACTCACCCACTTGCACAATAATTTTCCACAGGATGAAATATGCAATGTCCAGTGGTCTACACTGAAAGAGGTCCTGGATGCAACTGTTACACACACAATTGCCAGACAGAGGATGAAATATGTAACGTTCAGTGGGGAAGAGCATGGATTGCACATGACATCCTCCTGTGAACAGGCGGTTCTCAGGAATGACCAGTATTCATCCACCACTGCGTTGAAGTCCACCTCTATGTGTGGGCTCCTGCTGTGGTCCACTATATAAAATTAAAGATATTCCCATCTGCCACAGTCAGGTCTGTCTAGCCCGCTGACTATGCATGCATGGCAGCATGGAATCCCTTGAGCACTTTCAGAAGCGCTGTCTCTCTCCAATCATCTCTACTATTTTGGCATGCTCTGAAGGCAGCTCCTGTTTGTCTCCCACAGGGAATGTCAGGATCCCCCAATTTTCTTAAATCCTCCAAACTGTGACTATCCAGGGTTGGGACCAGGAAGCAGAGTTGTAGTCTTACACACCTCTCTGCAGCTTCTCTCCCCCTGCCATCCCCTCATTACCCCATCCCCGTAGAGACGGTGCCTGCTCCCAGACCACCAATAACCAGCAAAAATCTATTTAAGCATAAAAATTCAAAAATAAAAAATAATATAGCACCTTCAACTGCACCACAGACTAAAACAGTTAAATGTGGTCTATTAAACATTAGGTCTCTCTCTTCTAAGTCCTTGTTAGTAAATGATATAATAATTGATCAACATATTGATTTATTCTGCCTTACAGAAACCTGGTTACAGCAGGATGAATATGTTAGTTTAAATGAGTCCACACCCCCGAGTCACACTAACTGCCAGAACGCTCGTAGCACGGGCCGAGGCGGAGGATTAGCAGCAATCTTCCATTCCAGCTTATTAATTAATCCAAAACCCAGACAGAGCTTTAATTCATTTGAAAGCTTGACTCTTAGTCTTGTCCATCCAAATTGGAAGTCCAAAAACCAGTTTTATTTGTTA
Organism: Thalassophryne amazonica; assembly: GCF_902500255.1. Classification (NCBI taxonomy): domain Eukaryota; kingdom Metazoa; phylum Chordata; class Actinopteri; order Batrachoidiformes; family Batrachoididae; genus Thalassophryne; species Thalassophryne amazonica. The sequence continues at coordinate 42,186,268 of NC_047103.1, read as the reverse complement.
TTATCTATTGTCCACCTGGTCGTTACTGTGAGTTTCTCTGTGAATTTTCAGACCTTTTGTCTGACTTAGTGCTTAGCTCAGATAAGATAATTATAGTGGGCGATTTTAACATCCACACAGATGCTGAGAATGACAGCCTCAACACTGCATTTAATCTATTATTAGACTCAACTGGCTTTGCTCAAAATGTAAATGAGTCCACCCACCACTTTAATCATATCTTAGATCTTGTTCTGACTTATGGTATGGAAATTGAAGACTTAACAGTATCCCTGAAAACTCCCTTCTGTCTGATCATTTCTTAATAACATTTACATTTACTCTGATGGACTACCCAGCAGTGGGGAATAAGTTTCATTACACTAGAAGTCTGTAACTAGGTTTAAGGATATGATTCTTTCTTTATGTTCTCTAATGCCATATACCAACACAGTGCAGAGTAGCTATCTAAACTCTGTGAGTGAGATAGAGTATCTCGTCAATAGTTTTACATCCTCATTGAAGACAACTTTGGATGCTGTAGCTCCTCTGAAAAAGAGAGCCTTAAATCAGAAGTGCCTGACTCCATGGTATAACTCACAAACTCGCAGCTTAAAGCAGATAACCCGTAAGTTGGAGAGGAAATGGCATCTCACTAATTTCGAAGATCTTCACATAGCCTGGAAAAAGAGTCTGTTGCTCTATAAAAAAGCCCTCCGTAAAGCTAGGACATCTTACTACTCATCACTAATTGAAGAAAATAAGAACAACCCCAGGTTTCTTTTCAGCACTGTAGCCCGGCTGACAAAGAGTCAGAGCTCTATTGAGCCAAGTATTCCTTTAACTTTAACTAGTAATGACTTCATGACTTTCTTTGCTAATAAAATTTTAACTATTAGAGAAAAAATTACTCATAACCATCCCAAAGACGTATCGTTACCTTTGGCTGCTTTCAGTGATGCCGGTATTTGGTTAGACTCTTTCTGTCCGATTGTTCTGTCTGAGTTATTTTCATTAGTTACTTCCTCCAAACCATCAACATGTCTATTAGACCCCCATTAGTTAATGCTTCGATCTTAAATATGATCAATCTATCTTTATTAGTTGGCTATGTACCACAGGCTTTTAAGGTGGCAGTAATTAAACCATTACTTAAAAGCCATCACTTGACCCAGCTATCTTAGCTAATTATAGGCCAATCTCCAACCTTCCTTTTCTCTCAAAAATTCTTGAAAGGGTAGTTGTAAAACAGCTAACTGATCATCTGCAGAGAATGGTCTATTTGAAGAGTTTCAGTCAGGTTTTAGAATTCATCATAGTACAGAAACAGCATTAGTGAAGGTTACAAATGATCTTCTTATGGCCTCAGACAGTGGACTCATCTCTGTGCTTGTTCTGTTAGACCTCAGTGCTGCTTTTGATACTGTTGACCATAAAATTTTATTACAGAGATTGGAGCATGCCATAGGTATTAAAGGCACTGCGCTGCAGTGGTTTGAATCATATTTATCTAATAGATTACAATTTGTTCATGTAAATGGGGAATCTTCTTCACAGACTAAGGTTAATTATGGAGTTCCACAAGGTTCTGTGCTAGGACCAATTTTATTCACTTTGTACATGTTTCCCTTAGGCAGTATTATTAGACAGCATTGCGTAAATTTTCATTGTTACGCAGATGATACCCAGCTTTATCTATCCATGAAGCCAGAGGACACACACCATTAGCTAAACTGCAGGATTGTCTTACAGACATAAAGACATGGATGACCTCTAATTTTCTGCTTTTAAACTCAGATAAAACTGAAGTTATTGTACTTGGCCCCACAAATCTTAGAAACATGGTGTCTAACCAGATCCTTACTCTGGATGGCAATTACCCTGACCTCTAGTAATACTGTGAGAAATCTTGGAGTCATTTTTGATCAGGATATGTCATTCAATGCGCATATTAAACAAATATGTAGGACTGCTTTTTTGCATTTGTGCAATATCTCTAAAATTAGAAAGGTCTTGTCTCAGAGTGATGCTGAAAAACTAATTCATGCATTTATTTGCTCTAGGCTGGACTATTGTAATTCATTATTATCAGGTTGTCCTAAAAGTTCCCTGAAAAGCCTTCAGTTAATTCAAAATGCTGCAGCTAGAGTACTGACAGGGACTAGAAGGAGAGAGCATATCTCACCCATATTGGCCTTTCTTCATTGGCTTCCTGTTAATTCTAGAATAGAATTTAAAATTCTTCTTCTTACTTATAAGGTTTTGAATAATCAGGTCCCATCTTATCTTAGGGACCTCATAGTACCATATCACCCCAAAAGCGCGCTTCGCTCTCAAACTGCAGGCTTACTTGTAGTTCCTAGGGTTTGTAAGAGTACAATGGGAGGCAGAGCCTTCAGCTTTCAGTCTCCTCTCCTGTGGAACCAGCTCCCAATTCAGGTCAGGGAGACAGACACCCTCTCTACTTTTAAGATTAGGCTTAAAACTTTCCTTTTTGCTAAAGCTTATAGTTAGGGCTGGATCAGGTGACCCTGAACCATCCCTTAGTTATGCTGCTATAGACTTAGACTGCTGGGGGGTTCCCATGATGCACTGAGTGTTTCTTTCTCTTTTTGCTCTGTATGCACCACTCTGCATTTAATCATTAGTGATTGATCTCTGCTCCCCTCCACAGCATGTCTTTTTCCTGGTTCTCTCCCTCAGCCCCAACCAGTCCCAGCAGAAGACTGCCCCTCCCTGAGCCTGGTTCTGCTGGAGGTTTCTTCCTGTTAAAAGGGAGTTTTTCCTTCCCTCTGTCGTCAAGTGCTTGCTCACAGGGGGTCGTTTTTACCATTGGGGTTTTTCCGTAATTATTGTATGGCCTTGCCTTACAATATAAAGCGCCTTGGGGCAACTGTTTGTTGTGATTTGGCGCTATATAAATAAAATTGATTTGATTTTGATTTGATCCTCAGTTTTGTCTCCAATCAGTCACAATGTAATTTCATCCACTGTCAACCCCTCACATGCTATCACAGCCCAGTGAGATAGGACCTTTGACACCATATGTTTCTGTGCAATTCTTCCAATAAAATCAACTAATTGACAATTCGTGCTTACTTATGACAAAATACAATTTCAATTTCAATTTATTTTCTTTTATACAGCGCCAAATCACAACAGAGTTGCCTCAAGGCACGTCACACAAGTAAGGTCTAGCCTTACTAACCCCCAGAGCAGCAGCAGTAAGGAAAAACTCCCTCTGAGGAAGAAACCTCAAGCAGACCAGACTCAAAGGGATGACCCTCTGCTTGGGCCATGCTACAGAAATAAATTACAGAACAATTCACAAAACGAATAGAGAAAATGCTGTTGGTGCACAGGACAGGAGGGTCTCCAGCACAAATACCACACCCATCTCTGGATGGAGCCACAAGGGGTGTGCAGCCAGTACATTCTGAGTGCCGATCCCAAGCCCGGATAAATGAGGAGGGTTGTGTCAGGAAGGGCATCCGGCGTAAAACAAGCCCACCCAACTATGCAGACTAAGAATCAAATTTCCATACCAGATCGGTCGAGGCCCGGGTTAACAACGTCTGCCACCGGTGCTGTTGCCCAGCAGGGTGCCGGTGGAAATTGGGCTACTGCTGGGCAAAGACGATGAAGAATAGGAGGAGAAGAATGTTTCCACAAACAGCGAGAGAAGAAGAAAGCTAGAAGGTGGAAATGAGAGTGGGAACTTTGAATGTTGGAAGTATGACTGGTAAAGGGAGAGAGCTGCCTGATATGATGGAGAGGAGAAAGGTAGACATATTGTGTGTGCAATAGACCAAGTGGAAGGGAAGTAAGAGCAGGAGCATCAGCGGTGGGTTCAAGTTATTGTACCATGGTGAGGACAGGAAGAGGGTCATTTTAAAGGAAGACTATGTTAAACGTGTGTTGGAGGTTAAGCGAGTGTTTGACAGGGTGATGAATGTGAAGTTGGAAATTGAAGGGGTGATGATGAATATCATCAGTGCATATGTCCCACAGGTAGGTTGTGAGATGGGCTTTGGGGTGGGGGGGCTTGGGGAGCACTGCTGGCTTCGCTGGGGGGCCTGGCTGTCGGGGGGCTTTGTGCTCTTCCTGGCCCTGGGGTCAGGCCTCTTGTCTGGGGCTGGGCCCCACCCTCGTGTGGCTTGGTGGTCCCTACCTTGTGCTTCGGATTCGGTTGCGGTGGCTTCTTTGCTCCCCGTCCTTGCCACTACCCGCTCCCGCCCTCGGGGGCCGTGGCCTGGGTGGCGTGGTTCTGGGGCTCCCCCTATTGGTGGGCCCATGCCAGCGCCCTGTGTGCTTCCCTCAAGTTTGGGGCAGCTCCCTGTGACCCTGTGGGGGGGGGGGGGGGTGTTGTCGGGGGTGAGTTCCTGCGCCGTCGGCCGCTCCCCTATTGGTTTGCTGTGCTGCCCAGTGGCTGCGGGGGCTGCCTTTCCTGGCCCCTGCGCCCTTCCATTGCCCCTTTTCTCCTGGCTCCCCGGGGGCCCTGCGTCCTGGACCCACTTCCGTCTTCGCTCGCGGCCGGCCGCGTGGCTTCTGACGTGTCGGAGTGGTCCACGTCATATGGTAAGGCTCTGTACTCTTGTCTTGGCCCAGAACACCAGCCACAGTAGTGATTGGATATTTAGCTGTGATCTGGGTCTCTGTGTGTGGATGGTCGCATGTTTGTGGCCGTCACCACAATTCGGTTTTTGGGTGCTCTTAAGATGATTAACACTACGGCGTTCTGGATTAGGGTATGAATGCTCACTAATTATACAACAGACTGTTGCTGTCACTGTTTTTTGTCATGGTATGTCATATGGTTGGGGCCCCGTCTCCTCAGTGTCTCACGTCACACTTATTGTCTTCACCACTTGTCGCTTGTTCTTGTCTGTCTTTGTGATGTTTTGGTGGTCGGCCCTTCCTGATAGAAGCTGTCGGTTGGCTTTGAGTAGGATGTTGTAGGCTGATCAGGAAGGGCGGATGGGGGTCACACACACACCACATTCACTCATGCACTACATACCTTCAGTCTTGCAAGAATAAATTGCATATATGCATATTAATGTTCATAAATGGTTCTGCCAGTGTGGCACTTACCATTACTATATATGCAGAAAGGGGGGGGGGGGAGGATAGGAATGGGGAAGGACAGATGGTAATTGATTTTGCAAAAAAGATGGAAATGGTTGTGGTGAATACCTACTTTAAGAAAAGGGAGGAGCACAGGGTAACATATAAGAGTGGAGGAAGGTGTACACAGATGGACTACATTCTTTATAGGAGATGCAAGCTAAAAGAAATCAAAGACTGTAAGGTGGTGGCAGGAGAGAGTGTCATTAGACAGCATAGGATGGTTGTTTGTAGGATGACTTTAGAGGTAAAGAAGAAGAAGAGAGTGAGAGTTCAACAAAGGATCAGATGGTGGAAGCTGAAGGAGGAAGACTGTTGTGTGAAAATTAGCGAGCAGGTGAGAGAAGCACTGGTTGGAAGAGAAGCAGTATTGGACAACTGGAAAAGTACTGCAGATGTGGTGAGGGAGACAGCTAGGACAGTACTGGGTGTGACATCTGAACAGTGGAAGAAAGACAAGGAGACTTGAGACTTGACTAAGAAGAAAGAGGTTGGCGAAAACGTTTTGGGATAGTTAGAGAGACGAAGAAAGTAGAGAGGAGTACAAGGAGATGCGGCATAAGGAGAAAAGTGGCAAAAGCGAAGGAAAAGGCATATTTCAAGCTGTACAAGAAGTTGAATAGTAAGGAAGGAGAAAATGACTTGTACCAATTGGCCAGATAAAGGGACAGAGCTGGAAAGGAGGTGCAGGAGGTCAGGGTGGTAAAAGATGCACATGGTAATGTGCTGACAAGTGAGGAGTGTGTGCTGAGAAGGAGGAGGGAATATTTTGAAGAGCTGATGAATGAAGAAAATGAGCGAGAGAAAAGGCTGGATGATGTGGTGAGAGTAAGTCAGGAAGTACAAGAGATTGGTAAGGAAGAAGTGAGGGCTGCTATGAAAAGGATGTGACAATGTGACAAAGTTTTATTCGGCACACAAAATATTCAAATAGAAAATGAACAATTCCACAAACAAACACAGACAAAACTAGTGAGTCCGAAAGGGTGTGGGCTGAAGCAAAGCTTATTAGCGCCCACCCCTGCTCGTACAAGTCCAACAATTCTTATCAGTCATATTTACATAAATACAAATTCACTACTACATGTCGACACACAGACATACACATCAATATACTATTCACTTATAATTATATTTATATAGTACCAGATCACAAGAAATTCGAATCAAGGCACTTTACACCAGTAAGGACTAACCTTACCAACCCCCAGAGCAAGCACTAGGCAACTGTGGTGAGGAAAAACTCCCTATAAGGAAGAAACCTTAAGCAGACCAGGCTCTTGGGGGTGACCCTCTGCTTGGGCTGTGCCATATATACCTATATACATACTTATATACTTTACAAACATAAATATATACATACATACACAGTCACTTATATACATATACACCTACCCATATCTATATATCTACATACGCATATACATACCCACACATTCAAATATACAATGCGTCCCACTTATAAATTGAACATTCCATATAAATCAAATTATATTTGCTTCTTTATGATACTTAGACATGATGTTCTTTTTGAGTAGTTTCTTAAATCTTACTAAGGTACTACTCATTCTAACCTCTGTTGAACATTTGTTCCATTTCCTCACCCCAACCACAGACACACAAAAACCCTTTACATTTGTTCTTACTGGTGGTTTCATAAAAATTGCACAACCTCTTAAACTATATCTGGATTCCCTCAATCGGAACAGACTCTGGACATGTCTCGGTAAGGCTTGGTTTTTCGCTCGAAATAAAGTTTGAATTGTAATGTAATCGACCAAATCTATGAATTTTAATAAATTTAAAGACACAAATAAAGAATGAGTTGGTTCACGATATTGTTTATTGCAGATGATTCGTATGGCTCGTTTTTGCAAAAGGAATATTGGATTGGTATTTGATTTGTAAGTGTTTCCCCATGACTCAACACAATATGTCATATATGGTACCATCAAAGAATGATATAAAGTAAGTAACCCTTCTTGCGGCAGTAGGTCTTTGGCTTTATACAGAATGGCTATAGTTTTTGACAATTTTGATTTCACATAATTTATATGTGGTTTCCAGCTAAGTTTATTATCAATTATAACACCTAAAATGTATTCTCTGTTACTAACTCAATTTCCTTATTGTTTATAGTTAAATTTTTACATTTGGGTGCCTGTTTATTTCCAAATATAATACATTTAGTTTTCCCAAGGTTGAGTGACAACTTATTAGCATCAAACCAAACCTTAAATTTTTCCAGTTCTTTCTCCACTATGTCCAGAAGCTGTTCAAGATTTTCACCGCTACAGAACACAGTTGTATCATACGCAAAAAGGAGACATCTCAGTCAACTCGACACCCAACTTATATAATTTATATAGATTATAAACAACAAAGGACCCAGCACTGAGCCCTGCGGCACCCCACATGTGACATCCCTGAGTTCAGAATTTGTATTATTGAATTGAACATACTGAAATCTGCCTTGTAAATAACTAGCTATCCATTCATATGCCAGACCTCTGATTCCATATTTCTGCAGTTTAATTAATAGTATTCCATGGTTAATTGTGTCAAACGCTTTCTGTAAATAAAAAAAACACCTATTGTGTATTGTTTATTGTCAATTGCAGTTGCTATACTTTCCACAAAGTCCATCAAGCATGTGATGTAGTTCGAGACCTTCTGAATCCATATTGTTCTTCACAAATGATGTTATGCTTCAGTAAATAATCATTTAATCTTTTAGCAAATATTTTTTCCAAAATTTTGGAAAATTGTGGCAGGAGTGATATAGGTCTATAATTAGAAAATGTGTGTTTGTCACCAGTTTTAAACAGAGGAATTACTTTGGCTGGATGAAGAGTGGAAAGGCACTTGGTCCAGATGACATTCCAGTGGAGGCATGGAAATGTCCAGGAGAGATGGCAGTGGAGTTTCTAACCAGATCTTGGAAAGTGAAAGGATGCCTGAGGAGTGGAGATGAAGTGTACTGGTTCCTATTTTCAAGAACAGAGCTGCAGTAATTACAGAGGCATAAAGTTGATCAGCCACAGCATGAAGTTATGGGAAAGAGTAGTAGAAGCTAGGCTTAGAAAACAGGTGAAGATCTGTGAGCAGCAATATGGTTTCATGCCGAGAAAGAGCACTACAGATGCAATGTTTGCTCTGAGAATACTGATGGAGAAGTACAGAGAAGGCCAGAAAGAGTTACATTGTGTTTGTGGACTTAGAAAAAGCTTATGATAGGGAGCCAAGAGAAGAGCTGTGGTATTGTATGAGGAAGTCTGGAGTGGCAGAGAAGTATGTTAGGGTAGTGCAGGACATGTACAAGAATAGTGTGACAGCGGTGAGATGTGCAGTAGGAATGACAGACTCATTCAAGGTGGAGGTGGGATTACACCAAAGATCAGCTCTGAGTCCTTTCTTGTTTGCAATGGTAATGGACAGGTTAACGGATGAGATCAGACAGGATTCTCCATGGACTATGATGTTTGCAGATGACATTGTGATCTGTAGTGAGAGTCGAGAGCAAGTTGAGTCTACTCTGGAGAGGTGGAGATATGCTCTGGAGAGAAGGGAAATGAACATCAGTAGAAGCAAGACTGAGTACATGTGTGTGAAAACCCAGTGGAATAGTGCAGTTACAAGGAGTAGAGGTGGTGAAAGTAGATGAGTTTAAATATTTGGGGTCAACTGTTCAAAGTAAGGAGGGTGTGGTAGAGAGGTGAAGAAGAGAGTGCAGGCAGGGTGGAGTGGATGGAGAAAGGTGGCAGGAGTGATTTGTGACTGAAGAATATCAGCAAGAGTGAAGGAGAAAGTTTACAAGACAGTAGTGAGACCAGCTATGTTGTACGGTTTAGAGATGGTGGCGCTAACAAAAAGACAGGAGGCAGAGCTGGAGGTGGCAGACCTGAAGATGTTGAGATTCTCTTTGGGAGTGACGAGAATGGACAAGATTAGGAATAAACATATCAGAGGGACAGCTCAGGTAGGACGGTTTGGAGACAAAGTCAGAGAGGCGAGATATAGGGTATATAGGGAGAAGGATGCTGAGGATGGAGCCACCAGGCAGGAGGAGAAGAGGGAGTCCAAAGAGGAGGTTTATGAATGTGCTGAGGGAGGACATGCAGGTGGTTGCTGTGACAGAGGAAGATACAGAGGACAGGGCGAGATGGAAACGATTGATCTGCTGTGGCGACCCCTATCGGGAGCAGCTGAAAGGAAAAGAAGAAGATCTCTGGATGGAGCTGCACCTTAAACAGAGAGAAAAAACAGAATCAGGCATCAGAAAGACAAGAAATACAGTACAATCTGCCAGCATTAAACAACAAGAAAAACAGGAAATACTAAGGTGATCGCCGGCCACTACCCCTAAACTAGAGCTCAGGGCCCAGATAAAGACCCAGGATTTAGGTAAAGTTGAGGCTGCGGCACGCTCCGTTTCCTAATAAAATGAATTAAAAGAGTGAAAAGTGTAGAACTATACTATCCCAGTACGAAAGGCATAATAAGTGCGTCTTAAGTCTGGGTTTGAAAGTCTCCACAGAATCTGACTTTTTTATTGACGCAGGGAGATCATTTCACAGAACAGGGGCATGATATGAGAAAGCTCTATGACCCACAGACTTTTTATTCACCTTCGGGACACAAAGTAGTCCTGCACCCTGAGAACGTAAAGCCCGGGCTGGTACATAAAGTTTAATTAGGTCAGCTAAGTAGGGAGGTGCCAGTCCGTGAACAATTTTATAGGCTAGTAGCAGAACATTAAAATCTGATCTCACTGGGACAGGAAGCCAGTGAAGGGATGCCAAAATGGGTGTAATGTGGTCGAACTTTTTGCTTCGTGTCAAAAGTCTGGCTGCAGCATTTTGAACCAATTGGAGAACCCTAATGCTAGACTGCGGTAAACCAGAAAATAGAACATTGCAGTAGTCCAATCTAAAAGAGATAAATGCATGAATCAGGGTCTCAGCATCAGCCATAGACAGGATGGGACAAATCTTCGCTATATTTCACATGTGGAAGAAAGCAGTCCTCGTAATATTTCTAATGTGGAGGTCAAAGGACAATGTGTGACCAAAATTACCCCAAGGTTCCTCACTTTGTCAGTGTGATGTATGACACATAAGCCTCGGCTAAGCATTAAGTGGTCAAATTGATGCCAATGTCTCACTGGATGAAGAATCATCATTTCATTCTTATCAGAGTTTAAAAGTAGGAAGTTTCTAGACATTCAGCTTCTCACTGATGCAAGGCAATCTTCTAAGGATTTATGTGAATGAGATTATCAGCAGTTATCGGCATGTATATCTGAGTATCATCAGCATAGCAGTGAAAGGTAATCCCAAAACGCCGCAATATGTGCCCAAGGGGTGCTATATAAAGGGAGAAAAGCAGGGGGCCTAAAACAGACCCCTGTGGAACCCCCCAATTTCATGCCACTAAGGTTAGGTAGTGTTATTGTAAAAAACAGTGAGAACAACTGGTCAAGTATGACCTGAACCATGCAAGGGCACTCCCAGACACCACTTTTCCAGAATTTTATAGCAAAATGATAGATTTGATATCGGCCAATAGTTTATCAATACACTAGGGTCAAGATTAGGTTTCTTAAGTAATGGTTTAATCACTGCAGATTTGAAACATTTAGGAACAGATCCAGAAGTTAAAGAAAGATTAGTCATTTCCAGCAGAGTCGGCCCAAGAGTGGGCCACAGGTCCATAAACAGTTTTGTTGGTATAGGATCAAATAAACAGGTTGTACTTTTTCTTGACATTACAGGTTTTGCCAGCATGCCTCGAGAGATACTCTCAAATTCTGTAAATCTAGGTAATACCTCAGTAATGGCACCCACCACAATAAAAGGGTGTTGTGGCTGGGTTAAGGCATGCTGGGATATGTTTAACTGAATGTCTTCTATTTTCTTCTCAAAGTAATCCAGGAAATCTTGTGCTGTAAAAGGAGAGCAAACTATAGGTGGCTGTCCATGAATAAGTGTTGCCACCATGTTGAACAAGAACTTTGAGTTATGCTTGTTCTTGTTGATCAAATCAGACTAATTGGTCCACTTTGTAGCCAGTAGTGCATGCTTATAGTCTAAAGGCCCGGTCCCACTGGTGTTTAGGAAGATTTGCGTATGGATTGCACACAAAATTGGCTCATATTCGCCAAACATCCGCAATATCCGTGAAACATGCTTGTATGAGTCGGCCGACACCCGCACATATCCGCAATTATCCACAGAGGCACATTTTTCCATTGCCAGGATTTTTGAGCTGCACAAAATTTTGGTTGTGGATGATATCCGCCTTACAAACTCAATACATACTCAATATATACTGACGCTATGCACTGTATATCCGCTGTTAGCCGCTGATATCCACAACTGATGGGGATTTGCGGCTTGGCAGTGGACTGGGACAGTGTGTAAAACTGATACGTATATTGCGTGCCTATCATGTCCACATCACAAACTAAAATAAGTTGTAGCAAATGCATACAGATTGGACACAAATAAAGCCTTTGGATTACGTCTGCTTTGCAGCTGATTTGCAGACAATCTGCGACTGCATAACAAACACGTCACGTAAACCCAAAGTACTATATGAGGCAGAAAGCGACATACCTGCCAGTCATTGCCAGTCCAGCTGTGGAGATCCCCAAAGACGTAATAGCTGCTGCAATCCAATAACATACTGTAAATCCTCAGAGAAGTCAGCTGTGGACCTCGGTTCTCTTTCAGGAGTTTTATTTAACACCAACAAAAGGAAGAGTTGCTGTTTAGCCACAACTCAAGCTGAAATCTCTCTTTTGAAGAAAAAAAAAAAAACCCACTGTCTCACAACCCCGAGCAGCTCCCCCCCTCCGCTCCCTAAACTCATGAACAGTTAACCCTTGCATGACAACATGAACATCAACGCTGTGATCAACTTGTCCGAGTCCAGCTATTGCTCCAGAGGCTGTGGTGTTGGTGTGAATAGTGATGCTGAAAGGGGGTTCTCTTACCGCAATGCAGATGCCGCGCATGCGCAACATGTGCGCGATGCATTAACAATACATCCGTAATAATTGCAATGCGTCTGATCCGTTTCCTCAATACATGCGTTATACAACCATGACTGTCCGTCATATAGTCGCTATACATTATTAATATATCTGTAATTCATACTGGGACATTTGTCATTTTTGGCCAATTTTGTTGCGGACGACAACGAACGCCCATAATTTGTATGCTCAATTCATGCACAATTAATCCTCCCCCCAGTGGGGCTGAGCCTTTAGATAGCATCACGCCACGCAAGGTGGAATACTTCTAATTTTGAACTACACCATTTCCGTTCCAGACCTCTAGCCTTATGCTTGAGGTCACGCAAGTAATGAGCCAAGGTGACTGTATTTTGGGGGGAGCGCAGTTTTAACAAAGGTGGCGCAATCATGTCAAGTGTAGTTTGGAGCACTGAGTTTAAATTATCCACAAGGCTGTCTACTGATTGGGCATTTGCCAAATGTCAAGCTAAGACATCAGGCAGTCTAGCTTCGGGTTCAGTCTTAGTTGAAGAGTTGATGCATCGCCGTAGTGATATATAAGGTTGTTGTTCCACTAAACACGGCAGCAAAACTGTGTAAACTTAATAAGTGAGTGATCAGAGACCACTGATGTAAGAGGCATGATGTCAATGTTCGTGACAGCAACAGCATGTGCGAGACCCAAATCCAGGGTATTTCCACAAATGTGTGTCGAGTCCCGAATGCATTGCCAAAATCCAAATGCATCAACAATTTCCATAAATGATTTGCAGAGGGGAACAGGAAGCTTATTTATATGAACGTTAAAGTCACCAATGATCAGAATGCTGCACTAGTTGACAAGTTAGAGATGAATCACCAAATTCATCTAAGATGTTGTGTGGGCCGCTGAAGAGGAGGTACTGCTGGCCCACCACCACCAGAGGGCGCCCTGCCTGGAGTGCGGGCTCCAGGCACCAGAGGGCGCCGCCGCCCCACAGGAGCAGCCTCGGTAACAGCTGTCACCCATCACCTGAGACAGCTGACGGCAATTATCACTGGGGTATATCAGCAGGACGGCATCTCCACCTCATCGCCGAGATATCGTTTCTACCAGAGAGGTAACGTATCAAAGCTACGGAGTGTATCTTTTTGGATTTGTGCTTAGTTTGTGGATTACTGTTCCAACGAGAGGTGGAGGTAACTTCCCTGCTGTTCGGAGTCCTGGGTGCAAACGCGCCCCCATCTAACTGTCCTTTGTTCCTCGCCAGCAGTACCAGGTCCGACACGCGGAGGCAGTGGCCACCTGGGAGTTCGGGACTTGGCGGCTCCAGTATTCCCGGGTCCTGTGGCGGAGGAAGCCGTGTGGTTCCGGTCTTACCTTGGAGAGGCGTCTCCTATCTTCGAGCCTGCCCACACGACACTTTTGTGAATTGACTGTTGTCCATTGCTGTGATTGGTGTATTCGTTGTGCACATTCACAACAGTAAAGCTTGTTATTTTGACTTACTCCATTGTCCGTTCATTTGCGCCCCCTGTTGTGGGTCCGTGTTCCTACACTTTCCCAACAGGATATCTCGGCCAGCGTCATGGATCCCGAGGGGCGTCAACCGGCTGTTGAACGGCCAATGGAAGAACAGGACGCGCAGGCGTCCGCGGGAGGGGTATCGGTGAGTTGCAGCGGATCCTCACCGCTTTCACGACTCGGTTGGATTTCATGACCGAGCAGAACGTCCTCCTGAACCGCAGGGTGGAGGCTCTCGCCGCGCAGGTGGAAGTGCGCCCTCCGGGCGCCGCTGCGGCTCTCCCTCCCGTAGATCCTGTGCGTAACGTTGACGTTCCACTGGTTGTTCAACGACCTCTCCCTCCTCCCCGGAAAGCATACATAAGCCCTCCAGAGCCGTACGGAGGCGTGTGGAGACGTGCGCGGATTTTCTGATGCAGTGTTCGCTCGTCTTCGCACAGCGTCCCGGTATGTACGCGACCGATGCTAGTAAAGTAGCTTATGTCATAAACCTGCTTCGCGGTGAGGCACGCGCTTGGGCTACAGCGCTCTGGGAGCAGAATTCACGGCTCCTTCTGACATACGATGGGTTTGTGAGGGGCTCAGAAACCGTGTTCGATCACCCTAATAGGGGCGAGACCGCTTCAACCGTGCTACTGTCAATGAGACAGGGGCGCCGGAGCGCAGCTGTTTATGCAGTCGACTTCCGCATCGCGGCTGCGAGATCCGGCTGGAATAACGCTGCCCTCCGCGCCGCCTTTGTAAACGGACTGTCTTTGGTTCTCAAGGAGCACCTGGTGGCTAAGGACGAACCGCGGGATTTAGACGGGCTTATCGATCTTGTCATACGGTTGGACAACCGGTTAGAAGAACGTCGGCGGGAACGAGATGAAGGGCGTGGCCGGGCACGCGCCGTCCCTCTCCCTTCCGGTTCCGACCGCGCTCCGCCTTCCCCACGCTCCACGGCCCCTGCGCTCCGTGGGGCCACAGCTCCCCCTACTGACGAAGCTATGGACACGAGTAGGGCAACATTTAGGGCACCAGCTGCACAGAGGAGACGGGCCCATGGAGCTTGTTTTGTTTGTGGTGCGCTAGAGCACCATGTGAGAGACTGCGCCGAGCGGTTACAACACCAACGCCCGCCCCTAGAGACTGGGCTAGGGGTGGGCCGAGACATTCACGTGGGACACACCCACATTGCTACACGACTCCCAGTCACGATCCTGTATGAGGATTTAACCCTGAAGGCCCCAGCACTGGTGGACACGGGCTCTGAGGGGAATCTGTTGGACTGCAGATGGGCCAGGGAGATAGGGCTCCCTCTGGTGGCGCTTACCTTGCCTGTGCAGGTTCGAGCGCTAGATGGCTCCCTGCTCCCTCCGATCACACATAAGACACCACCTGTAACGCTGGTGGTGTCAGGAAACCACCGGGAGGTGATCGAGTTTTTTGTGACTCAGGCCACTTCCCGTGTGGTTTTAGGCTTTCCCTGGATGTTGAAGCACAATCCCCGGATTGATTGGCCGTCCGGGGTAGTGGTTCAGTGGAGCGAGACCTGCCATCGGGTGTGTCTAGGTTCCTCGGTTCCTCCCGGCTCCCAAGCTAAGGAGGAGGTCAGAGTCCCGCCCAATCTGGGGACGGTGCCGGTGGAGTACCACGACCTTGTCGACGTGTTCAGCAAGGATCTGGCGCTCACACTCCCCCCCCACCGTCCGTACGATTGTGCCATCGATTTGGTTCCAGGCAGTGGGTTCCCGTCCAGTAGACTGTACAACCTCTCACGGCCTGAGCGCGAATCAATGGAGACCTACATCCGGGACTCGTTAGCTGCCGGGTTGATCCGAAATTCCACCTCCCCGATGGGCGCAGGTTTCTTTTTTGTGGGTAAAAAAGATGGCGGACTTCGTCCATGCATCGATTATAGGGGGCTGAACGAAATCACGGTTCGCAACCGATACCCGTTACCCCTGTTGGATTCGGTGTTCACGCCCCTGCATGGAGCCAAGATTTTTACCAAGCTTGATCTTAGAAACGCGTATCATCTGGTTCGGATCCGGAAGGGAGACGAGTGGAAGACGGCATTCAACACCCCCTTAGGTCACTTTGAGTACCTGGTCATGCCGTTCGGCCTCACAAACGCCCCCGCGACGTTCCAAGCCTTGGTTAACGACGTATTGCGGGACTTCCTGCACCGGTTCGTCTTTGTATATCTAGACGATATACTCATCTTTTCTCCGGATCCTGAGATTCATGTCCGGCATGTACGTCAGGTCCTGCAGCGGTTATTGGAGAACCGGCTGTTTGTTAAGGGCGAGAAGTGTGAGTTTCACCGCACCTCTTTGTCCTTCCTGGGGTTCATCATCTCCCCCAACTCCGTCGCACCTGATCCGGCCAAGGTTGCAGCGGTGAGAGACTGGCCCCAACCCACAAGCCGTAGGAAGCTGCAACAGTTCCTCGGCTTTGCGAATTTCTACAGGAGGTTCATTAAGGGCTACAGTCAGGTTGTTAGCCCCCTGACAGCCCTGACCTCACCAAAAGTCCCCTTCACCTGGTCGGATCGTTGCGACGGCCGCGTTCAAGGAGTTGAAACGGCGCTTCTCGTCTGCACCCGTTCTGGTGCAGCCCGATCCTAGTCGCCAGTTAGTGGTTGAAGTGGACGCCTCGGACTCAGGGATAGGAGCTGTGCTGTCCCAGAGTGGGAAGACCGATAAGGTCCTTCATCCGTGTGCCTATTTTTCCCGCAGGGTTGACCCCGGCTGAACGGAACTATGACGTCGGCAACCGAGAACTCCTTGCGGTGAAGAGGCTCTTGAAGAGTGGAGACACCTGTTGGAGGGAACGTCCGTGCCATTCACGGTTTTCACTGACCACCGGAACCTGGAGTATATCAGGACCGCCAAGCGGCTGAATCCCAGGCAAGCCCGCTGGTCACTGTTCTTCGGCCGTTTTGACTTCCGCATCACCTACCGGCCCGGGACCAAGAACCAGAAGTCGGATGCCTTGTCCCGGGTACACGAAGACGAGGTCAAAGCGGAGTTGTCGGATCCACCGGAACCCATCATCCCGGAGTCCACTATCGTGGCCACCCTCACCTGGGACGTTGAGAGAACCGTCCGGGAGGCCCTGGCACGAAGCCCGGACCCCGGGACTGGACCAAAGAACAGACTTTACGTCCCACCAGAGGCAAGGGCTGCAGTCCTGGACTTCTGTCACGGCTCTAAGCTCTCCTGTCATCCAGGGGTGCGAAGAACCGTGGCAGTTGTCCGGCAGCGCTTCTGGTGGGCGTCCCTGGAGGCCGATGTCCGGGACTATATCCAGGCCTGTACCACCTGTGCCAGGGGCAAGGCCGACCATCGCAAGGCTCCGGGACTGCTACAGCCGCTGCCCGTGCCTCATCACCCCTGGTCCCACATCGGCCTGGATTTTGTCACGGGCCTCCCGCCGTCCCAGGGAAACACCGTGATCCTCACGATAGTGGACCGATTCTCCAAGGCGGCCCACTTCGTGGCCCTCCCGAAGCTCCCAACGGCCCAGGAGACAGCGGACCTCCTGGTCCACCACGTCGTCCGCCTGCATGGGATACCATCAGACATCGTCCTCCGATCGCGGTCCCCAGTTCTCCTCGCATTGTCCTGGAGGGAGCTTTTGCCGGGAAACTGGGGGCCACGGTCAGTCTCTCGTCCGGGTATCACCCCAGACCAACGGGCAAGCAGAGCGGGCCAATCAAGAAATGGAGCAAACACTGCGTTGTGTGACAGCCGCGCACCCGGCGGCCTGGAGTACTCATCTGGCCTGGATCGAGTACGCCCACAACAGTCAAGTGTCATCAGCCACCGGCCTCTCCCCCTTTGAGGTGTGTTTGGGGTATCAGCCCCCGTTGTTCCCGGTGGTTGAGGGAGAGGTCGGTGTGCCCTCGGTCCAGGCCCACCTGCGGAAGTGCCGTCGGGTGTGGCGTGCCGCCCGTTCTGCTTTGTTGAAGCCCCGGATGAGGGCGAAGACCCATGCAGACCGGCGGCGGACCCCGGCCCCTACGTATCGCCCCGGGCAGGAAGTGTGGTTGTCCACAAAGGACATCCCACTACAAGTGGCCTCCCCTAAACTACAGGACAGGTACATAGGACCGTTTAAATCCTCAAGGTCATCAATCCCGCCGCAGTGAGGCTTCAGCTTCCAGCCTCACTGCGGATCCATCCTGTATTTCATGTGTCGAAGCTCAAGCCCCATCACACCTCGCCCCTCTGTACACCCGGTCCGGCACCACCTCCTGCCCGGATCATCGATGGCGAGCCGGCTTGGACAGTGCGCCGGTTGTTGGACGTCCGTCGGATGGGCCGGGGCTTTCAATATCTGGTGGACTGGGAGGGGTATGGTCCCGAAGAACGCTCCTGGGTGAAGAGGAGCTTCATCCTGGACCCGGCCCTCCTGGCCGACTTCTACCGTCGCCACCCGGACAATTAAGTGATGTGTAAATATATGAAATAACAGGGAAAAGTGCAAAAAGACATGGAAAGCCAAGACATCAGCTGAACTCTTTTTCCACGTTTAGTTATGTTATAGCCTTATTCCAAAATGGAGTAAATTATTTTTCCCTCAAAATTTGACTCACAACACCCCATAATGACAACATGAAAAATGTATATATTTTTTAAATTTTTGCAAATTTCTTAAAAAAAATAAAAATAAAATTTTTGTGTAATATATATATATATATATATATATATATATATATATATATATATATATATATTTTTTTTTTTTTATTTTTTTTTTTTTTCTGATGGTATTGGTCCATTTTGGAAGCTGCCAGAAAATGGACACACATATGGACAACATGAATGCAGAGTGTGGACAGAAGACTCCATATTTTCTCCCCTTAAATGAGGCCTGCCCACCAGCATATACATTTAGTCACGTCCTTTGTGATGCGAAGCAAGGCGGGGGTGTTGCTCTTGTTTATAAATCTAGGTTTAGCTTATTAGCTGCTGGGGGTCACATATAAAACTCGTTTGAGCATCTGATTCTCCGCTCTGCTCAGGATATTACGCATTGCCAAGGTCAGAAGAATAAAAATCAGCCGTATTACTTTGTCAGTGTATACAGGCCTCCTGGCCCATATTCTGAATTCTTATGTTGGGAAAGTGTAGGAACACGGACCCACAACAGGGGGCGCAAATGAACGGACAATGGAGTAAGTCAAAATAACAAGCTTTACTGTTGTGAATGTGCACAACGAATACAACCAATCACAGCAATGGACAACAGTCAATTCACAAAAGTGTCGTGTGGGCAGGCTCGAAGATAGGAGACGCCTCTCCAAGGTAAGACCGGAACCACACGGCTTCCTCCGCCACAGGACCCCGGGAATACTGGAGCCGCCAAGTCCCGAACTCCCAGGTGGCCACTGCCTCCGCGTGTCGGACCTGGTACTGCTGGCGAGGAACAAAGGACAGTTAGATGGGGGCGCGTTTGCACCCAGGACTCCGAACAGCAGGGAAGTTACCTCCACCTCTCGTTGGAACAGTAATCCACAAACTAAGCACAAATCCAAAAAGATACACTCCGTAGCTTTGATACGTTACCTCTCTGGTAGAAACGATATCTCGGCGATGAGGTGGAGATGCCGTCCTGCTGATATACCCCAGTGATAATTGCCGTCAGCTGTCTCAGGTGATGGGTGACAGCTGTTACCGAGGCTGCTTCTGTGGGGCGGCGGCGCCCTCTGGTGCCTGGAGCCCGCACTCCAGGCAGGGCGCCCTCTGGTGGTGGTGGGCCAGCAGTACCTCCTCTTCAGCGGCCCACACAACAGGACCCCCCCCTCGACATCTGGTGAAAATTGTATGTCAATAGCACCTTCAGAAATATATTTCCTGAGAAAAATGGCGACGTGTTCAATACTTATTTTACCCACTGTGTGTCTGTGTGTATATGTCAGCCCAGTCTCACGTTTTTTTTTTTTTTTCATCCTCCTGTCACGAAATTATTTAAATTTTCGTGACAGGGGTTTTTTTAACTCACTATTACTAACCCAACTCCTACCCCCAACCCTGACCTTAACCATTACCTAACCCCACTCCTTCCCCTAACCCTAACCATAGCCACCCGAACCCCCCCCCCCCCCCGCTGCACTTTTAATTACATGCAGCCATCACAGAATGAATTAGAATGAATTTGTGCTGCCATGATGAACATTTGCACTTTTTGTGAAAATATGATGAGCCAATAGATTAATGTATATTTCGTGCTGCTGAATCACGACAATCCATGAGACTGGGTTATATATAATGGGTATATATATATATATATATATATATATATATATATATATATATATATATATATATATATTACACAAAAATTTAATTTTATTTTTTTTTAAGAAATTTGCAAAAATTTAAAAAATATATACATTTTTCATGTTGTCATTATGGGGTGTTGTGAGTCAAATTTTGAGGGAAAAATAATTTACTCCATTTTGGAATATGGCTATAACATAACATAACAGCCATGATGAACATTTGCACTTTTTGTGAAAATATGATGAGCCAATAGATTAATGTATATTTCGTGCTGCTGAATCACGACAATCCATGAGACTGGGTTATATATAATGGGTATATATATATATATATATATATATATATATATATATATATATTATATTATATATATATTACACAAAAATTTTATTTTTATTTTTTTTTAAGAAATTTGCACAAATTTTAAAAATATATACATTTTTCATGTTGTCATTATGGGGTGTTGTGAGTCAAATTTTGAGGGAAAAATAATTTACTCCATTTTGGAATAAGGCTATAACATAACTAAACGTGGAAAAAGAGTTCAGCTGATGTCTTGTATATATATATATATATATATATATATATATATATATATACACACATACATACCCACGCCCATGGATCCCCATGGGATTGGGTAGTATTTATTAAATAGGTAGCTGACATTTTTCAAGGGTGGTCATAAATTATGCAAAGTTTCTACAATGAGTTGGAATGGCGTGTGAGTCCAGAATGTTTTTAGAACCTTAGACCTCAACAATTTTTAGAAGAACTTTGTTATGTGTCGACGCGGGTTGAGGAGCGAACCTGCGTCTGACGGAACCCAGCGCTAAAATAACCAGAAAGCGGTTCCAATAACAAAACAATTTATTTTTCCACCCTCTGGTGCATAACAAAGTGTATGAACAAAAAATGCGTCAGTCTGGTGGAGTGAAGGCTGGCACGCTCTCCAGCGCCTAAAAGGATCGAAGCCCAGCGCTTCTGGACTCACTTTTACCGCCAAACACCCCCCAGGTGGACACGACAAACCGACTCTCTGCGAAGGATAGAAGAGGTGAGGTAACTCAGCAGCTACAACCAATATCCTTCAAAAGGCACACACTATCAGCAACACATTCAGGTCTGTATTTAAGCTTTATGTAAATGAGCAGCTTCTCACAACAGGTGGAGGATCACCAGTTCGCACGCCACGGCAGTGAGAAGCGAGCTGCACAATTCTCATCACAATTCAAATATACTGCATAACAAAATACCAAGTTACTATCAACAATTAGTCAAACAATTAATCACCTCTGATGTGTGCTGACAGCATGTGTCCCTCACCCTTCTTCCTTCACAGGCACGATGTGTCAAACCCAGACGCGGTCCTCAGCGTCTCACAAACGAACATCACAAGGTCGAGTTCCCGGCAATTCTGCTTGAATCACACATGGCTTAAATGCAGAACGCCATCTCATTATCTGCTTCAGCTAAAAGTCTTTAAGGTTGCACGTGAGCACCATCCACAGGTGCTGCACATAACGTTGATGAGGGTGAAGGACTCTTCTGCCAGCACCTTCTCCACAGACAAATCAGTTTTCATACCACCTGGAGAGCAAAGAAAAGAAAAGAACACCAAAATGTCCAGCCACACCCCCCCAACACACAACAAACTTAACCCTTTTATTTCCTGTTAATTATGTAATTTTTAATGTTAATGTACTGTTTTAATATATTTATAAATTGTTTAGGTTCTTGTTAACATATACACATATTATCATTATTATCAGCATTAATATTATTATATTTTAATTTATTTTATTATTTCTTCAATTTTGTCATTTGATTTTTAAATGGACCACAATGGAAATAAGTGTTAATTATATTATGTACTTACATTTAACTTACAAAATCGCCAACATCACGCCATTTATGTGGAATAATAATAAAAAAGAAAGAAAAAAAACCACACCACCTAGGATGCGAACTCATGCCTTTCAAAACCTCTGATTCCTAGTCAGAGACTTTACCACTGAGCTACAGAGCTGTTCTTTGAAAGCTGCGGGAAACTGCCTCATATCAGGAAGGACATGGAAGTATTACAAAAAAGAATTGAAATCACACACCATATAAAAACACAGCATTTATCAAGCGAGCAATACAAATATGATCCGTTCTGTTCCTCTGGTGATGACCCATAGTCACAGACATACAGTCATGAAATGACATGAATGAGAAGCAGTGCGCTCTGATGTCCACCTCTACTGGTCAGGTGCGTCCAGTCAGCCATGCGCATGTTCTGCCCGACACACGTCTTGTGTACGGGCGCCACAGCACAGACACCGTGTCATGTGGAACAGAGCTCACATGGGTGACGTGACAGTCAGATCGCCCGCTGCTTGTTCTGATCTGACAATCCGTTTCAACTTGGGGGGCTGTCAGTGTCTGCTCCGTGTGCGCACTCACTTGCTGCAGCTTGTCGCCACCACAGCGGTATACGTTTTTATTTATGTCCACGGAAATACAGCAATCAGACACATGCATCTCACAGTGGACAGTTGTTAGTCCATGACTGTCCAAACACAGTAGGTGTTGTCTAGCTGGAATGTCTAGAATGACAGATCTCCACAGCCGCTTCTGTTGGAATCTACACCTCCCGTGAGTGGAGCGCACACACCCACGTGTCAGTGTGTGTGTTTGCAAAGTCACACTCGTGGGGACCTTAGACAAATTTCACAGCAGTATGACAGTGGTCGTCTGCAATCTGTTGTCGTGTGAAGACTGCAACTGGCCACACATTTTCTAAGTGCCACATGAGCAGTGTTAGATGTTCGTGCGTGTCACCAGGAATTTGTCCAACAGCTGATGAGAGAGGGTGCAATGGGTTCGCACAGCGAACACTTTGTCTTTCAGGCACTTTTGTGTGCAAATGGTTGTAGCAACAGATGTATGAGGCATTGAAGGCAGGGATGATATTACATGGTTTGCACACAATTCCTGCGTCATGCGCACTAAGTGTGCACTTCGTCCAAACTTCGCACTATGTGTGAAGGGGCCCTTTACTACTGAAATCATGCCTTTGGACAATCTTAACTGTCACATGAAATAAGCTGTTTGGCTGATAAGTTCATGCCCTTGCATAGTCTGGTCCATAAGTATTTGGACAGCAGATTTTCAGATTGTCAAAAATGTACATTATTACTCGTCAATTTTAATAAAATTCTCGTTGTCAGAAAGTTCAATCTATTTTATTAAATGGCTTAAATTTTCCACTAAATTTGACATCATCATACTAATAAAAGTACAAGTGTGAACCATTTGGAAAGAAACGGAGGCTAGGCCAAACTGGCCACAAAGTATAAGTCCAATTTACGCGCTACACAGCGACCGATTTATGAAAGATCAAACCATCAGGGTGGTGAATCATCAGGGTTTTATGCCACTTTTGAAAATGTACTTTGCCTTCAACCTGGTGTGAAACTGGAGTTACGAAGGAATTTCAACTGCACAAAAGGGATCATGTGAATGGTGCAAAAGTCCAAATCTGTCCAACAGATGTCAGATTGTGACATTTGTCTTAAATGAAAGTTCTGACCACCAGCCTTAACTGATGCAGAGTTTATAGAATAAAATATAATAATAATAATATAATATCACGCTGATCTCAACTGACCTCCAGTTAGATACATTAATAAAAAAGGCAATAAGCCAATTAACACCATGTGAAATCACTTCCCCAAAAACAATTACTGCACAGAATATTGTATGTGAGGGATAAACACAAATACTTTGCATTTAAAAAATAAATGTGTTTTTTTTCTCTGGCCTAGTGGACATTCTTCAAGTCGTCAACTGGTGATGCATTTTATGAAAGTACTTGCCAGCATTCAAATAAAGGAAAAACTGGTGGCCACCAATATGTCACTTTGAGGGCTTCTACCCAGATATTAATAAGGTGACAGAGGACATTTCCATTGTTGGAACCAATGCACCATTTTATATTTTTATGTGTCATTGTCATGAGTCACAGCCTACAAACAGGCATTTGGTTAGTTCATAGCACATTTAGATCCATCCAGTGGTTTGTGTGTCGATATTGTCTGACTCTAAAACCAATTTTCAACTCACATTGGTGAATTGTTACACCCAAATTAGCAACAGTTGTTGTTTTCTGGTCACATTTTGGAAATCAGAGGTTTCTCATCAAGTATGTCAGATTAAGTTTTAGCCGTATATTTTATGACATTTTATCAATCAATCAATCAATTTTTTTATATAGCGCCAAATCACAACAAACAGTTGCCCCAAGGCGCTTTATATTGTAAGGCAAGGCCATACAATAATTATGTAAAACCCCAACGGTCAAAACGACCCCCTGTGAGCAAGCACTTGGCTACAGTGGGAAGGAAAAACTCCCTTTTAACAGGAAGAAACCTCCAGCAGAACCAGGCTCAGGGAGGGGCAGTCTTCTGCTGGGACTGGTTGGGGCTGAGGGAGAGAACCAAGAAAAAGACATGCTGTGGAGGGGAGCAGAGATCGATCACTAATGATTAAATGCAGAGTGGTGCATACAGAGCAAAAAGAGAAAGAAACAGTGCATCATGGGAACCCCCCAGCAGTCTACGTCTATAGCAGCATAACTAAGGGATGGTTCAGGGTCACCTGATCCAGCCCTAACTATAAGCTTTAGCAAAAAGGAAAGTTTTAAGCCTAATCTTAAAAGTAGAGAGGGTGTCTGTCTCCCTGATCTGAATTGGGAGCTGGTTCCACAGGAGAGGAGCCTGAAAGCTGAAGGCTCTGCCTACCATTCTACTCTTACAAACCCTAGGAACTACAAGTAAGCCTGCAGTCTGAGAGCGAAGCGCTCTATTGGGGTGATATGGTACTACGAGGTCCCTAAGATAAGATGGGACCTGATTATTCAAAACCTTATAAGTAAGAAGAAGAATTTTAATTTCTATTCTAGAATTAACAGGAAGCCAATGAAGAGAGGCCAATATGGGTGAGATATGCTCTCTCCTTCTAGTCCCCGTCAGTACTCTAGCTGCAGCATTTTGAATTAACTGAAGGCTTTTTAGGGAACTTTTAGGACAACCTGATAATAATGAATTACAATAGTCCAGCCTAGAGGAAATAAATGCATGAATTAGTTTTTCAGCATCACTCTGAGACAAGACCTTTCTGATTTTAGAGATATTGCGTAAATGCAAAAAAGCAGTCCTACATATTTGTTTAATATGCGCTTTGAATGACATATCCTGATCAAAAATGACTCCAAGATTTCTCACAGTATTACTAGAGGTCAGGGTAATGCCATCCAGAGTAAGGATCTGGTTAGACACCATGTTTCTAAGATTTGTGGGGCCAAGTACAATAACTTCAGTTTTATCTGAGTTTAAAAGCAGGAAATTAGAGGTCATCCATGTCTTTATGTCTGTAAGACAATCCTGCAGTTTAGCTAATTGGTGTGTGTCCTCTGGCTTCATGGATAGATAAAGCTGGGTATCATCTGCGTAACAATGAAATTTAAGCAATACCGTCTAATAATACTGCCTAAGGGAAGCATGTATAAAGTAAATAAATTGGTCCTAGCACAGAACCTTGTGGAACTCCATAATTAACTTTAGTCTGTGAAGAAGATTCCCCATTTACATGAACAAATTGTAATCTATTAGACAAATATGATTCAAACCACCGCAGCGCAGTGCCTTTAATACCTATGGCATGCTCTAATCTCTGTAATAAATTTTATGGTCAACAGTATCAAAAGCAGCACTGAGGTCTAACAGAACAAGCACAGAGATGAGTCCACTGTCCGAGGCCATAAGAAGATCATTTGTAACCTTCACTAATGCTGTTTCTGTACTATGATGAATTCTAAAACCTGACTGAAACTCTTCAAATAGACCATTCCTCTGCAGATGATCAGTTAGCTGTTTTACAACTACCCTTTCAAGAATTTTTGAGAGAAAAGGAAGGTTGGAGATTGGCCTATAATTAGCTAAGATAGCTGGGTCAAGTGATGGCTTTTTAAGTAATGGTTTAATTACTGCCACCTTAAAAGCCTGTGGTACATAGCCAACTAACAAAGATAGATTGATCATATTTAAGATCGAAGCATTAAATAATGGTAGGGCTTCCTTGAGCAGCCTGGTAGGAATGGGGTCTAATAAACATGTTGATGGTTTGGATGAAGTAACTAATGAGAATAACTCAGACAGAACAATCGGAGAGAAAGAGTCTAACCAAATACCGGCATCACTGAAAGCAGCCAAAGATAACGATACGTCTTTGGGATGGTTATGAGTAATTTTTTCTCTAATAGTTAAAATTTTGTTAGCAAAGAAAGTCATGAAGTCATTACTAGTTAAAGTTAATGGAATACTCAGCTCAATAGAGCTCTGACTCTTTGTCAGCCTGGCTACAGTGCTGAAAAGAAACCTGGGGTTGTTCTTATTTTCTTCAATTAGTGATGAGTAGAAAGATGTCCTAGCTTTACGGAGGGCTTTTTTATAGAGCAACAGACTCTTTTTCCAGGCTAAGTGAAGATCTTCTAAATTAGTGAGACGCCATTTCCTCTCCAACTTACGGGTTATCTGCTTTAAGCTACGAGTTTGTGAGTTATACCACGGAGTCAGACACTTCTGATTTAAAGCTCTCTTTTTCAGAGGAGCTACAGCATCCAAAGTTGTCTTCAATGAGGATGTAAAACTATTGACGAGATACTCTATCTCCCTTACAGAGTTTAGGTAGCTACTCTGCACTGTGTTGGTATATGGCATTAGAGAACATAAAGAAGGAATCATATCCTTAAACCTAGTTACAGCGCTTTCTGAAAGACTTCTAGTGTAATGAAACTTATTCCCCACTGCTGGGTAGTCCATCAGAGTAAATGTAAATGTTATTAAGAAATGATCAGACAGAAGGGAGTTTTCAGGGAATACTGTTAAGTCTTCTATTTCCATACCATAAGTCAGAACAAGATCTAAGATATGATTAAAGTGGTGGGTGGACTCATTTACTTTTTGAGCAAAGCCAATAGAGTCTAATAATAGATTAAATGCAGTGTTGAGGCTGTCATTCTCAGCATCTGTGTGGATGTTAAAATCGCCCACTATAATTATCTTATCTGAGCTAAGCACTAAGTCAGACAAAAGGTCTGAAAATTCACAGAGAAACTCACAGTAACGACCAGGTGGACGATAGATAATAACAAATAAAACTGGTTTTTGGGACTTCCAATTTGGATGGACAAGACTAAGAGACAAGCTTTCAAATGAATTAAAGCTCTGTCTGGGTTTTGGATTAATTAATAAGCTGGAATGGAAGATTGCTGCTAATCCTCCACCCCGGCCCGTGCTACGAGCATTCTGACAGTTAGTGTGACTCGGGGGTGTTGACTCATTTAAACTAACATATTCATCCTGCTGTAACCAGGTTTCTGTTAGGCAGAATAAATCAATATGTTGATCAATTATTATATCATTTACCAACAGGGACTTAGAAGAGAGAGACCTAATGTTTAATAGACTACATTTAACTGTTTTAGTCTGTGGTGCAGTTGAAGGTGCTATATTATTTTTTCTTTTTGAATTTTTATGCTTAAATAGATTTTTGCTGGTTATTGGTAGTCTGGGAGCAGGCACCGTCTCTACGGGGATGGGGTAATGAGGGGATGGCAGGGGGAGAGAAGCTGCAGAGAGGTGTGTAAGACTACAACTCTGCTTCCTGGTCCCAACCCTGGATAGTCACGGTTTGGAGGATTTAAGAAAATTGGCCAGATTTCTAGAAATGAGAGCTGCTCCATCCAAAGTGGGATGGATGCCGTCTCTCCTAACAAGACCAGGTTTTCCCCAGAAGCTTTGCCAATTATCTATGAAGCCCACCTCATTTTTTGGACACCACTCAGACAGCCAGCAATTCAAGGAGAACATGCGGCTAAACATGTCACTCCCGGTCCGACTGGGGAGGGTCCCAGAGAAAACTACAGAGTCTGACATTGTTTTTGCAAAGTTACACACCGATTTAATGTTAATTTTAGTGACCTCCGATTGGCGTAACCGGGTGTCATTACTGCCGACGTGAATTACAATCTTACCAAATTTACGCTTAGCCTTAGCCAGCAGTTTCAAATTTCCTTCAATGTCGCCTGCTCTGGCCCCCGGAAGACAATTGACTATGGTTGCTGGTGTCGCTAACTTCACATTTCTCAAAACAGAGTCGCCAATAACCAGAGTTTGATCCTCGGCGGGTGTGTCGTCGAGTGGGAAAAAACGGTTAGAGATGTGAACGGGTTGGCGGTGTACACGGGGCTTCTGTTTAGGGCTATGCTTCCTCCTCACAGTCACCCAGTCAGCCTGCTTTCCCGGCTGCTCGGGATCTGCCAGGGGGTAAGTAACGGCGGCTAAGCTACCTTGGTCCGCACCGACTACAGGGGCCTTGCTAGCTGTAGAATTTTCCACGGTGCGGAGCCGAGTCTCCAATTCGCCCAGCCTGGCCTCCAAAGCTACGAATAAGCTACACTTATTACAAGTACCATTACTGCTAAAGGAGGCCGAGGAATAACTAAACATTTCACACCCAGAGCAGAAAAGTGCGGGAGAGACAGGAGAAGCCGCCATGCTAAATCGGCTAAGAGCTAGTAGCTACGCTAAGCTAGCGGATTCCTAAAAACACGCAAAGTGAATAATGTGTAAATAATTTAGAGGTGATTCAGCAGAAGGAGTGCTTTAGTTAAGGCACGTAAAGATTACACTGGGAAACAAATCGTAATCTAGATAACTAGATCAATCTAACTGCGCAGATTAAACAGCTAACAGATACAGAAAAACACCGCTGTGCTCCGGAACAGGAAGTGATACAATACCGCAGTGAGAGCCAACCACCAGATTTTATCAAGCAAACATACGTCAGGCCTCGTCGGTCAACCTGTGGGAAGGTTGGCCAGAACCTTACTCTCACGAGCGCCACTAGCTTATCTTATGGCAAGCTAAAAGTGGATGCTCTCGTTTTGGCTGAACTAGTTTTTGTATATTCTGTGTTAGTACGCACCCAGGGCCGACGTGCTTGATGAATTCCTGCACAAAACGTAGTTCCCAACCAGTGCTGTATTTGTGATGACAGTGCGTTTTCATGGGTAAGGAAAACATGAGTATATTTGACACAAGAACTTGTGTATCTCGTGTGTTTTTACGCTTAAATTATTGTAAGTCAATACTCACACTCATCCAGCAGCATCTTCTCATATCGGCAAATTCAGCACTGGGTCAGGCCAAAGTAGTCCGGCGAGCTATCCCACAATGCCAAAATAGCAGAGATGTCACTCCAACTGGGCAGGGTGGGCCAGAATTTATCATCTGTTGAAATGAAAGCTCTTTTTTATTTGCTTGTTGGTGGCCTTACGTGAATTCTCCTACTACCATGTGTGTTTACATGTTGATTTATATAGCACCCCTTGCAGCGTTTTGGGGTTGCTTTTCATTGCTATGCTGATGATACTCAATTGTACATGCCGATAACTGCTGGTAATCTCATCCACATAAAATCCTTAGAAAATTGCCTTGCATCAGTGAAAAGCTGGATATCTAGCAATTCCCTACTTTTAAACTCTCATAAGACTGAAATGATGGTTCTTTGTCCAGTGAGACATCAACATCAATTTGACCAGCTACCGCTTAGCCGAGGCTCAAGTGACATAGATCACATGGACAAAGTGAGGAACCTTGGAGTCATTTTTGATCCTACTTTGTCCTTTGACCTCCACATTAGAGATATTACGAGGACTGCTTGGTTTCAACTGTGAAATATAGCGAAGATTTGTCCCATCCTGTCTATGGCTGATGCTGAGACCCTGATTCATGCATTTGTTTCTTCTAGATTGGACTACTGCAACGTTCTATTTTCTGGTTTACCGCAGTCCAGCATTAGGGCTCTCCAGTTGGTTCAAAATGCTGCTGCCAGACCTTTGACAGGAAGCAGAAAGTTTGACCTCATTACACCCATTTTGGTGTGTCTTCACTGGCTTCCTGTCCCTGTGAGATCAGATTTTATGGTTCTGTTACTAACATGTAAAATTATTCATGGGCAAGCACCTCCCTACTTAGCTGACCTACTTAAACTCTACGTACCAGCCTGGGCTCTGTGTTCTCAGGGTGCAGGACCACTGTGTGGCCTTGAGTGAATAAAAAGTCTGCAGTTCACAGAGCTTTCGCTTATCGTGCGCCTGTAAAGTACCTGTTCTGTGAAATGATTTCCCTGCATCAATAAAACAGTCAGATTATGTAGAGACTTTCATGTCCAGACTTAAGACGCACTTATTTTCCCTCTTGTACAGCTAGCACACTGGCATAGTATGTTACTATGCTTTTTACCCTTTTAAATCAATTTTATTAGGAAGCAGAGCAGGTTGCAGCCTCAACTTTATCTCAAGTCTGGGGTTTGTAGTGAAGCTTAGGGCTAGTGACCGGCGATCACATTAGTATTTCTTTTGTTTTTCTTGTTGCTTAATGCTGACATATTATACCGTATTTGTTGTCTTTCTGCCACTGGATTCTGTTTTTTTCCTCTCTGTTTGAGGTGCAGCTCCATCCAGAAGTAGGAGTGGGTTTTTTCTTCTGCAAGTCTCCCATCCTGTACACCAGCATGGACTCCCAAAATTTCCTGAATATTTGTATTGTCACCTGTGTCAGTAGCATGGCCCAAGCACAGGGTCACCCCTTTGAGTCTGGTCTGCTTGAGGTTTGTTCCTCAAATCATCAGAGGGAGTTTTTTGTTACCACTGTCACCTGTGAAGCAGTTTTGCTATGGTTTGGCGCTATATAAAATGAAAAATATCGAAAATTGAAATTGATTTGATGATGTACCTCGAAAGCAGATGACTGCTTTCTGTAAAATGCACTGCCATCCAGTGATGTTCTCATGTGTTTGAACATTCAAATCAAGGCTTAACTGTCCATCACCATTCACATCAGACTGTACAACTCCATTTCCTCAACTCAGCGTAAGCATGCCATCATCACTGATACTGGCCCCCTTCTCCATGGTGCCGTGACCCATTTTAAAGATCAACGCGAGCCTACGAGCACGCACCCAGCAGTTGTCCTCCCTCTGAATGTTATTACAGAGGGAACCAAGGTCAGATTGCAGGGATGATGATACATGGGAAGCACTTGAAATAAGAAAGTCCTCTTTTTTTCACTCCTGCGTAGCATATTGACCTTGGCATTTTTGACAATCGCATCCATCACACACATGAAACCATTCCAACAGGCAACGCTGGTCTACCGAGCAGCCAAATGAATCAGATTAAGGAATAACACCAGTAGATGGATGCCTGACGTCAAAGCGGCAGAGGGATCAGCCTCCATCTTCCTCATGCTTCCACTGCCCCCATCACCCCCGCACTGCCACGCTGGCTTAACTTTCTCTGATTTTGACACAAATGATGAACGGCCTCCTTTGTTTTTGATCGATACTGCAGCATCATTGTGGTAATTAATTCAGTAGAGGATCGAGAGCTTGTCGATTGAATCATCTCTCAACACGGGGTGCATCGCTTCATCAAAAGTGAAAGTTCTGTGAAATTTAAAGTCTGTCCCCCCTGTACAAATTAGTACTCCCTCTGAATTCTTGCTTTGTATGTGTATGTGTGTGTATTAGTTATAATGCAATTCATTATAAATGGAAATCCGGCTTTATGAAAAAAACAACAGTAATTTAACAGCCTTTTTTAACTAATCTCGACAACAGATCACTTACATCACTAATAAAGTGTTACAGTGTTTACAAATCTTAGACTTCTGCTCTCAGTTTTGCTGAACAATTAACAGTCACTTAACTTAGCTAGTAATTTTTATAGAACTCATATCACAGTTTAGTTCTTAAGATCGCTCAGCAAGAATTTTGAGATATGGGCCAGTCCGAGTTTAAAAATATGCAGGATACTCTGGTCTCAAGCACAGTGTTTAACCACTAGACCATCACCTCCACAAGCATATTAAACTACAGGATCGTGTTGTGCAAAGACAAAGGCAAGAGGGGGACCAGCAGCTCATTTTGATTTAAAGCAACAGATGCAGAAACAGGTTATTTCTTACACTGGCTATGTCCCAATTCAGTGGCTGCACCCTGGTAAGACTGCATTCATATAGGCAGGCACATCATAAGTGTGGCGACGAGGCTGTTCCATTTTAAGTTGGCTCTTTTTTCAGTGAAGGATGTGGCCCTGAACTGAGACACAACTGCTGAAAAAAGAGAATTGTTGGACCAACTTAAAAAGGTGCTTCAATTGGTGAAACTCAAAAAAATTAGGTTAATCCAAATGAATATTTCTGACAATTTGTGAACTTAATTTAGACGAACTGAATTCAGTTATTAAAGATTCTTAAAGTTTTCTTGTGTTGAGGTTTAAAAAAAATGAATATTTTTTTAAAGGATTACTTCAGTCGATATTTTTGGCTGCAGCCTTGAATATCTGGTGACCGACATTAGCTTTGTAGGAGGAAAAAATTGTTAATATAATATAATCCGCTTTAACAGATAAACTCTAAAATATTTCTTCATCAAAAAACACCCTCATCCAGCTCATATCGACAGACTTATCTACTACTCGCCGAAATAAAAAAAATTACTATGAATGAGAAAAACAGTTGTTACGGCTTTATGCTTGCTGCTGGTGGTTTATAGAGGGTGCAAGCGTGGAAAAATACATTAACACCAGTGCACGTCTGAATGTGTGTGCATGTGTAGGTGTGCATGCACATACTGTAAAGTCAGGGCTACACTGAAGTACTCAGCTGGGAGCATCCAGTCAGTGACCCCTGTCTGTCAAACTGTGTGCAGAGAGCCCTTCAGCATGCAAGCAACACAGAGAGAGAGAGAGAGAGAGAGATGAGGAGGAGAGAGAGAGGAGAGAGAGATGAGGACGAGAGAGAGGAGAGAGAGAGAGAGAGAGAGAGAGAGAGAGAGAGACGGTGCAAGGTACGAGTACAACACAAAGAACAGAGGAGCATTGTGTGGCACTGATCCTGCTCAGGTTCAGTCTGAACATGTCGCCCGCACACTCCGGCACATGCAACACGGCCCGAGGAGACGTCCTGAACTGCCACTGGCCTTTGCACTCCACACCGACGGATTCACACAGGACATTGTGGCGAACTTGTCCAGTCTGCCTGATGAGTCAAAGGTCAACACGATCGCCAAGCTGCAAGGAAACACGTATTTAATATTCTCAAGATAGAAGTAGTGTTTTAAAGTTATAAAGCACCATATTTTCTGAAATACAAGTTTTTTGTAACTAGTTTTGGAGGTCCTGTGATTTATCCTCTGGTGTGACTTATATACCAAAAATTGCACATTTGTTGAAAATAATAATAATATTTAATATTATGATGATTAAAATTATGATATTATGATTATTATTATCATTATTATTATGATAATTATATGGCTTTCCTAGAGATCAAAACATGAAGCAAAATAAACTCCAATAATCAAAGCATAAATGCCAATAATAAAAGTATACAACAGAAAAGTACAAAAATCCCAATTTAAAGAGCTGACATACAGAAAAAAGTGCAAGTTATTCTACTATGGAAAATGTAAAGTTCTACAATCAAAGCAAAAATGTAAGTTGTAACATTTTTAAATTCACGTTAAACATTTGAATGAATTATTTCTCTGGTTTTGTTTTGCCCCAGTTAACAAACTTATGAAAATTTCTTTCAAACTGTTCTGAATTGTTGATTCAAATCAATTGTAATTACAAATTTTCTCAGTGTTTGCATGTGACATTTATCAAATAAACCCACAATGCATTTTATTTTACATATAATTTAGCTATGATTCCTAAGAAATTACATATTGAAAGCCACGCAGTGAAGAACAAAGATCATTTGTAATTTGAAATATATCTATTTCTAATGTAGTTATGTAGTTATCCAAACTGTGAGACCAGATGGCAGTGTGATTTTAACAAGATTTTTCATTTTTGAGCACTAAATAAATAAATAAATAAAAACTGGCAGAAAAATTTTATGAAATTTTAGCCAAAAACCTACAATAGACTAGATTTCTCGTTCTGTTGTTTAAACCAAAATGTGACTATAAAAATCTGTCTTTTTCTTTTCTTTTCTTTTATTAATCTCAGCATGATGGTGTTTCCTCAGTTTTTTGTTGCATCAGCTGGACTCTGCAGCCACAGTGGACTTTTTTCTCTCTCATTTTTACCTTGCGTGAACCCTTCCCCCAACCCTGAAGACAACAGGATGGCACCACAACAGCTGTAGGTTACGCAGCTTTGTCCATTTACAGCATATGGTAGAGTCTTCATGGACGATTTTGGTGAAATGTAGCCCTCGCTGTACCCAGCAAAAAAAACAAACAAAAAAAAAAACGCGGAGGATTCATTTTGTGTACACAACTTGCGAGCGTAAAGGCACAAAGCTAAAATGGAGAGGGTGACTTGGGGTTTTTTTTGGGTAGGGGTGGGGGTGGAGGTGGGGATGAGGAAGCATATTCCAGGGTTGCACAGAGTGTTTGTGCCCAATCAGTGCGGACTTGGAGCTCCCTCTACCCTTCAGAAACCAGAATGCAGGTCTCCGAGTTGCTTCGCCTGGAGCCGTGAGGGGCCAGGCCATGCTCCTGCTCCCCAGAATTTTAACAGAAACCATGAGAGGGAGGATTCTTTAAAGGCTTCATCAACTGTGACCAACCACCGTCAGCAGTAACCCATGTTATACAGGCCGCAGTTATGACACCCTCAAAGGGCTGCCCCCGAGGAGGCAGGCGACAGGGAGGGAGTACAAGGGCAGCAGGGCCTCAGAAGGTTCCCACCTTCCCTTGAACCACAGCCGTGCACCCTCGGCAGGAGGCGGACAGGGCCAGCTTTGAAAAATAACACCTTTGTGATCCCCGGTGTTTGGGGATGGATCGTGGCCTGCAGATGTATGGAGCTGTACAACGAGATGGGGAAAGACAGGGAGCAAAGTGGGAAAAGACAACAAAAAATATCTATCTAAAAACCTTTTGAATATTACAGTACATCTTACACCATGATGATGTTAGTTTAAAATACTATTTTCATCATGCACGGTCAACTCTGTGCATTCATAAAAGATTTTTTTTTTTAAAAAGGTTGTTTGCCTGGAAAACAGATTTCTAATACATTGCAAACAGCAAACAGTTATGATGAATCGAGGCTCAGATTAAGTTACTAAAAAACACACCATCACTCCGCGTTCACACGTGTCCTGCATGTGGCTAGCTAATGGGAGCGAGTGGAAAAACTAAGGAGCAGACATCGAGACGAGGAGCCAACAGAATTTGTACAGGGTGGAATAAATTATTACAGGCCCGGCAATTGTGACAGTGGGGGAAGAAAACAGCGCGCTGAACTTCTAACCCCAGATTCTGAAATCATTTTTAGCCGCAGCTGACAAGTCAGTTTAAACAACCACCCGAGAGAAAAAAAAAAATCACAAAGGTGAGCGGCGCATTTCCGGTGGCGCCACAGGAAGGCCGATCAGCTGATTTGATTTTTATTTTGGATTTCAGCGGGGAATAAAAGCATGTTGATGCTTTTGCAAACTTGCATGTTTTTACCGCTGCAAACATTTTGACTTGTGCATTGATTACACTTAATCAGAATGTGTCCAAATAACATACTTTTCTTGTGGTTCTAATTGAGAACCACATGAAAAGTATGTTATCTGGACACATTCTGGTTATGTGCAACCAATGTACATGTCTTAATCGTGTAAATTCAACCAACGTTTTCTGTGTAGTTCACAATGTGAAGATGTGCATGAAGGAAAATAATGTCACCATAAGATATTTGGACTTTTGTGTTTAATTGATGGATTATATTGACTTCTTCAGCGCAACTCTTCCTAATCTGGTTTATTGATTTCAGTGGATCTTGACATACTGGTAGCGCATCATACGAAGGTGTGTATGATGGAAAATAATTCCAATCTGATGTTTTCAAGCAGAACTCCTCCAACACTGGTTGATGTGTGATATCATAATGTGGTTGTATGCTATGTGAGCATGACAGAAAATAATTCCTGTCCAATGTCCTCAATGTAAAATAATTGGACTTTTGTGTTTAATTGATGGATTATACGTTATTGACTTCTTAAGTGCAACTCCTACTAGAACGGCTTATTGATTTCAGATGATCTTGACGAAATGGTAGAGCACCATATGAATATTAGTCATGAAGGAAAATTATTCTGGTCCAATGTCTTCAATGAAAGACAACTGGACTTTGGTGTTTAATTGATGGATTATATGATAATGATTTTTTTTTTTTTTAAGGCAGACCTCTTCCTGGATTTCAGTGAAACTTCACACAGTGGCATAGTACACAAGTACACGATAGAAAATGATTCTCACCTGATATTTTCAAGAGGAACATGTGTGTTGAGGGTATGATTAATTGCATTTTGTAAGCCTGAATGCAGATTTCATGTTCTTTTTTCAAACAGGGATCATATGATGCAGCTTTCGCTCTGCCAACAAAGTTGGGTGGAAATTATGTTTGTATGTTTGTTTGTGAACAGCCTGTAACCCACAATTTTTCATATATTGTTATGAAATTGTTGCAGAGGTTACATATCCTGATAGGCAAAAGCTGATTCAATTAACAATCGAATTTTCAAGAAAAAAAAACCATTCATATTTGAAGCATTATGTTGGATGGTGTCCTTTATCGACGGACAAAGTTTGATCCAGATCTGATCCAGATTACAGATTTTGTGGTCATTTAAATTTAACATTGAAACCCCCATTTAATGTATATTTTAAATTATATCTTAATCAAATGTGTCCCAATCACTGTCATAGGGAGGTGCAGACTGGCACTTACTATCACCCAATAAAGTTTGATCTGGATCTGATCCAGATTGTGGATTTTTGTGGACATTTTAATTTAATATAAAAGCCCATTTGGTGTACATTTTGCATTATATCTCAATCAAAGGTGCCTCAATAACTCTCATTTTTCTGTTATGGATTTACCTACACCACCAAAAATGGATGGAGGTTTCAGCTTTATGTCTGTTTGTCTGTCTTCCAGGTATCAGTCAGAAACCAAGTGTCAAAGAGGAATGATAAACTGTATAGCAGAGAGAACCAGTGTTCTGTGAAAATTACCTGAAAAAGAATTCAGAAACCAAAAAACTTGAAAAAAAGACCTGACAACCACACAAAAAAAAACCTTTGATTCAAGTGCGTGAACTAAATACATATATACGGGTGATTCTTTAACTACGGGCACTATTGGCCTTGTAAATGTCATTTCCACCACACCATTGCCTTACCATATAAAGCGCCTTGGGGCAACTGTTTGTTGTGATTTGGCGCTATATACATGTGCTCTGATGTCACTCTTTATCTCCATAGAAACTACCCAAACAATCTGTTTAAAGGGACATTACAGTGTTGTGGTGGAAATTACGGCAATAGTGTGGGACAACTACATTTTGATTAAAAAAATCACAACAGTTGTATGACATTGAATACCCCAATTATGTTTTGATTATTTTACTGATATTTTATTCAGAGATATTTTAAAACATTACAAAAAAACGTTTTTTACCATTCATTTTTATCATTGAAGATCAAAAGTCTGGGTGTGGGACAAGCACAAAACGGCAATATTTGCATATAATGATGCTGAAAAAAGGTGAAAAAGTCATCATAGACTACTAGAACAAATTTCTTAAAACACTTTCATTATAAAGATAACTATAAAAGTGTGAAATTTCCCCTTTTTTCTGTTTTTCATACAATATGATCAAAGGACATAATAAGTGCCCGTAGTCTAAGAATCACCCATACATGACAGTTGATCACATTTAATTTAGATATTGAAAAGCCACTTCTAACCAGGAATTTGACCTTGAAATTTTTTTCCAAGGTAAAAATTTGTGGAATTGGAAACTATTGTTGGCAGAGGTTTGCGCTCTACGTGCTCTAGTTTCAGAAAGTTTTCAGTCACCATGTGTCTTAAAACATATTACAGATGATGCTTTGTAAAAAAAAAAAAAAAAAAAAAAACATCATTTACAGGTATTTATCATATTTCTATGCCTGTTAATTTAAATAAGGAGTTGCTGGGTGGGATGATGGGTGTTATTGTTGCTGGGTGATTCTTCTTCTTCCAAGAGACTGTGTAGATGATGTAGTCATCTGTGACATATGTCACAGAAATCTCAAATGAGCCATTTCATGCCAACAATTTACTTATTACAGGAAACGAGCACAGCCGCAGAAATCTGGAGCATTGTAGATTTTGAAAGTGAAACCCCAGACATATATATATAAAAAAATGTATGTAAAACATAGACCATACTAATTTTGCATTATGACCCCTTTAAAAGACTGGGGACGCATGGGAACACCACTGTCTTCTGTTTAGTAGATGTAAAATTCACCTGATGATCGTGTTACTGTATTCATCCAACAACTCGGCTCTCGGAGTCGCCGTGAGTGTCCGTCTGGGAGCTCGGTGAAGGAGTCGGTGCCTCGCGAAGGCTTGTGTTGCCTCCAAACAGCTGTGCTACCGCTTTTGTGTTATTTGGAAGGCCTGTTGCCCCCTGCTCTATTCAGGGCTTTCACACCAGTCTCACTCACTTCTCACTCTCTAGGTTGCTCCTCACAGGTCATAAATTAAGCTGAGGAAGGGGGGGGGTTGAGATCAGAGGGAAAAGATCAGTCAGAACCTTATTTCACTTTGTTTTTTAATCACATATTCTATGATATAAAGGCACAGAAAGAGTCCAGGCTTTGGGACCAACAGAACAAAACAAACCTACCACTTGAACAGTAAATGTCTCATGTGAGGACAACCTGCTGGATTTTTGGTTTTAAGGTGAAGCATTTCAGCTTTATCCACTTTGGGCCACAGTGCTGTTGACACTATATGTTATTTTAATGAGTGCTGTGGTTAATGTGGTCACGGTGCCTGGCACAGGACTGCATGAGGGATGGAGTGAGTGCAGGCAGGTGGGGGTGCTGACAAGCACAGGGATGACTCCTACTGGCTTTCCTGTCAAAACAACAATGTAGCCAGCACGGCCCTGTCTCTTCAGATGGACGCCGTATTCAGATTTTTTTTTTTTTTACAAATGTGATGGGCATATTGTGTTCCGTAAGATCGCCACACACTCAACCCAGCAGTGCGTACTGTGACAATGATTTAATAGCATGAATGGTGGAAATATTGCACACTTCAGTGGCTCGTATTGCCTGCTATATCCCTTTGTGGCATACAGAAAGCTAAAAACAAAAAAATGAAATATCATGCGACACGTGGGATCTATTCAAAACTCCCATTGAAAAACGCTTAAATGGCTTCGTGTGAGGCTGTGCCGCGGAACCATATGGACGCTTCCACATCTCCTCATTTCATACATGTTTCTTTTGATATCAATAATGCCTCGGTATCCAGTGGCGTTTGGAAGGCATCCAAAACAATTATAAAGTTGCCGTGGAAACTGAGGTCCTGTGCCAGGGCGAGGCATACTGTCTCCGCTCAGATAACCACATGGAAAGTCACAGCAAACAAAGCACTTGACAGGGGTGCAGAAATGGGAGAAATAAAAAAATTTAAAAAGCAAGGAGGGAGGTAAGGGATGGGCGAAGAGGTGAAGAGAACAAAAGCAGGGAATGTGGCAAATTCGGACACAATAGATTTGTGTTTGTTTTGGGTTCGAATTACAGACCTTTTGTATGAAGAAACCCAACCACACGCTCTTTTATCATAACATGACCGCGAAAGGGAAAAAACAAGGCTTATTGTTGGATTTTGTCTGCATGTGCACCAACGAACATTACCGCAGAAAAGTAAAACGGGGCCGCCCAGTGACACGTGCAATTTTGTGCATGGAACACTGGAACTGGAGGTAATGCATTGTAACCTTATGCTCACCTAATGAACACGAAGATGAAAGCGGCGTAATGGAGGCATTTTTACATTTATCTTTAGCCTCCTCATTATGCTGCAGGATATGACAAGCTCGTTAGGAGTGCACGAAAGATTACCCATGCGGGTAAAGAGCACCACCTTCGACAAACACGCAGAAAAATTGTAAAACAGGTAGAAATGCAGAAAGCACCGACTGTACAATTGGTGCACGCAGACAGACAAACCCCCAGTGGGAGACAGCGGCCTCTCGGAGTCAGATAGACAATCTGACTGGCGTTCAAAGACCCCCTGACCGTCCGGCGTGTTTATTCAGATGGGAGCCGAGAACACCAACATTTCAAAGCACTACTTTGTTTTGATCTCGCTGATGAAGAACATCAGTTCGAGCACTTTGGGTGATGTAACGGACCCTTGATTCAAATGCAATGCAGCATGCCTGAAGACTGATTTGAATACCATTTTTTTAAAAGCACATATTGTAGTGATAATTAATGAACTTCCTATTTGTTTATGCACGATTTACAAAATAAGCTGGATTGTATGTCAGGCCACTATAACCACACGCTGTAACATGAATCAATTAAAACATATTTTAGTCATCAGAGGCTGAGGTGTCAGCAGATCTGTGTGCGAGTCATCATTTATTCTCATTAGTGTTTCTAGGAGAAATCAGTAGAGCTTGAGGAAATCAGGTAATTTGTATTCGCAAATAAGGATACTCGACCCAACATCGCGTCATTTGTAACAGCGTGGCTATCGTCCACGTTTGTGTGTTTGTGTGTAAGTATTTGTGGCTATTTTGTTTCACAATGAAAATGTAATTCCTGCATTAGTCTTAGTAATGGCCATGAGGCTGAGCATCATTAGCTCAACACTGCTCTCCAGTGGATAGAAAGTATAATGACTCTTACATAAACTTCCCACTGCACATCAATTATGTTGTTTTTTTCCTTCCATGTGCAGCTATGTTACTGAATTATGGTATGTGCATTGTTCATTTTATATTCATTTTTTTTAAGTGTATCATACAGTGATTTCAAAATGTAAAAAAAAAATAAATGAAAAAGGCATTGGTGGTTGATGCACACACTGTGCTTAAGGTGTTTTTTAAACTGTACATAAGTCAGAATTACATTTCCTCTTGAACTCACTTTCAAATATCAATCACAAATATTTTACTGATTAACATGAGCTTGGGATCAAATCTCTAGTCACACTGATACTGGAGATATGATGGGCTGTATATTTGTTTGACTTTAATTTTTGATCAATCTTTTCAAAATGTCAATCATCTGAAGACATTAACCCCAATAATACTCCTACCAAGTGTGGTGAAAATCTGTGCTGTGACAAATGTTTAAACATGTTGTTACCTCCACCGTCAAGATAATGTTTTCACCAGCATTTGTCTGTTTGTCTGTTAGCAAGATATCTCAAATGGTAATAAATAGATTTCAATTAAATCCGGTGAGCAGATAGCTAATGTTTGAGGAAATATGTGATTCAGTTTTGGACATGATCCAGATTACATTCTAAAACTGAGATGCATTTGGCACACAGCAACATTTAATCCTCTAATGCCACCTGTATCATTTCTGATACATACATTTTGTTGGTCATGCATTATAGGGTTAATAAAAAAAGTTGTGAGAGGATGTTGATGAGATTTGGTCAGCAGATGATAAGGTCCTAGAAAATGAGGGGTTTTATTTTGAATTTTATCTGGAACATACTCTTTAACTGTGGATTCAGAGAAAGTTTCAATTAAATTCAATTTATTTCATTTATACAGCCCCAAATAACAACAAAGCTGCCTTAAGGTGCTTCACACAAGTAAGAGCTATATGGGGTTAAAATTGTCTCATTAATATTTGTAAATGCATGCAGAGTGATCTACAAATCATTGATTTGCAAATATGTTCAGCTATCCACAAATGCAAATTTCACATTTGTAACTTGTAAATTGGTCTTTGCAAATAATGTTGTATTTGCAAATATAAAACTTAATTTGTAAAAAAAAAAAAAAAAAAATTACATTTGTAAAACTGGAAATTGTATTTGTGAATTGAGTTTCAGCATTTGTGGTTCCATTCATTGATGTGGCAAGCTGAAACTATATGCTCCCGGATGAGAGAAGACCGACATTTCAGAATAAATCATTTCACATTACCGTAATGGAGGCGTCTGATGGATGGGTATGTATGTGGTGATATTGTCTGCAAGGTCAATTATTTTTTAAAATTACGTGTCCGCGGATTTCATCATGGGTAGGGGGGGCGGGGGTGTTAGTGTTGTACTCTTTAACGCAGTGGTTCAAATAAGCGTATTAAACAGCATTGCGCCTGTGCATGCTCCGTGACACAGACATGCTGCAAAATTCTTCTTTTAAAAACTTGAAAGTTCTAAAAGTTTGCGATGTTCACATAATGTTGAGGAAGAAACCTCAAGCAGACCAGACTCAGAGGGGTGACTCAGTGCTTAGGCCATTATAACAGTTACAAGGTTTTTACAAAGTTTTACAGAGCTGAAGAAAGCGGAAACAGGAAATCAAAGCAACATCAGAAGCAATGTGCAACTGTCGAGATGACCACACAAGCATTTATGCTGCAGGCAGGGGGTCATCCAGCACCCTGGGGTGCAGGGCCAGTGCTCATATTGTTTGCAACAATATGTGGCCTTGCCAAAGGTATGCACTCTGTTGAGTGCTGAGTAGTTGGGCAATGTTTTACTTGACCTTGAACTTTGACCAATCTGCTTCAAAACACAGTCATCTGAACCAA
This sequence comes from Thalassophryne amazonica, assembly GCF_902500255.1. NCBI lineage: Eukaryota > Metazoa > Chordata > Actinopteri > Batrachoidiformes > Batrachoididae > Thalassophryne > Thalassophryne amazonica. The sequence continues at coordinate 42,143,673 of NC_047103.1, read as the reverse complement.
TGATGCCGGTAACGCGTTACTTGGTAACCCGTTACTTAGTAACACGTTACTCTAATCTGACCACTTTTTTAGTAACGAGTAATCTAACGTGTTAATCTTTCCAAATCAGTAATCAGATTAAAGTTACTTCTCCAAATCACTGTGCGTTACTATTATTTTTACATTGTGGGTCAATAGCAGCATTAAACTTGGTCCGTGGGCGAGAGGTCGGGGTTCGACTGAACTGCCCACTTTAAGCGAGCTGTGAGCTTTTCATCCGCGGTTTTCTGCAGCAGCTACGACTCGTCCTCACCTCTAAAAGCGCAGTGACAACAGCACACCTGCACTGAGCTTTACAAAGACATTTTTTAATGCTTTTTTCTCCTTTATTTAGAATTCTGAGCTGAGCTGCTCCGTATCTGCTGCTAAAAACAGCTGATCCTCTGCGACGCGTCAACAACTAACACTATTTTCCACTCAAATGCACCTAAACTCTCTTTCTGAGGACCACATGATGTGAAAACGCAATAAAACTTTCTTACCTGTAAATCTGGTCATGTTTTCTGCATAAATAAATGTTATCCATTCTTTGAGCTCAAACACCAAAACAGGGGCGAATGGAATGGGGGTGTGGGGCAGGGATGTGCCCCCCCACAACACCCCTAGATTAAAGGTCCAGTTTTGAAGCCATTTTTTTACTACAACTACTAATACTACTTAAAATAATAATAATTTCGACAAGTAAAATGTTTAGAGAGAATGTAAATGTTAGAAAAATGTTAGAATGAATTTAATAGTTACATTTATAAACAATGTAAGTTCAAAATTGCAAGTTTTACTGTTACAGTGCTGTCAACAGTTAAATATGAGGTCAAGAAAGAGGTCTTTATTTTACTTTTTATAAAACAAGTATTTATTTTCATTGAAGTCAAGAAAGGGTGACTATAAAGTGAGTTTTGGCAAAACAGGTATCATTGTCATGTTGACATGGGTTGTTGTCGGCAGCTGGGGAAAGTAACTAAAAAGCAACTAGTAATCTAACTTAGTTACTTTTCCAATTGAGTAATCAGTAAAGTAACTAAGTTACTTTTTCAAGGAGTAATCAGTAATTTGATTACTTTTTCAAAGTAACTGTGGCAACACTGATCTCAACACACTAAACCAAGAAATTGGAACTTCACTCCAAGTTTGATGAAAATCTGTCAAGCCTTTTTAAACGAGCTATTTGTTTTTTTGTTTGTTTGTTTGTTTATTTTTTGGGTGTTGTTTTGTTAAAGATTTCAAAGAGGACAAATTTAAAAAATCTAATTTGTAAATTCACATTTGGATCTGGGAATATATTGACTCTGCTACATTTTCATGAGCAGATCTACTCCACTGTGTGTAAAGCTAATGGACTGTCTTCACATTAACTGCATTCATCACTCAAGCACACACCATCTTTTATAATATCCATGTACACATGAGACTAAATTGTTGGTACCCCTATAGTTTATGTACATATTTTAACATATAATCAGAAATAAATGCAAACAAAACAATTTTTAATCAAAATATTTTTCAAAATGTCCAAAATTATTTGGGAACAAGAACAAAATAAATTGTTTTCATAAGGTGAAACCCATTGACCCTTTACAGTAAATCATCACTTTTACAGCCACTTTTCTTTAGATAGGTCAGGGGATGGATACATGAACATTTCCAAGTCAATGATTGTGTCTTGTATTTTATTTACATCAATCTTTAAGAAATGCAAATGGTATCATACTGTATGGTAAATCTTTCTGGAGGAGGCAGTTCTCAAAAACTGAGTGACCGTGCAAGGAGACTACTGAGGAAAGCCACCAAGACACCCAAGACAACTCTGAAGAAGATATTATCTTCTGTGGATGCGATTGGAGAAATTGTGCATAGTGCAACTTTTATCTGTTGCACCACCACTCACAGCCTCATAGCTGTTTTGTTTTTTTTATAATTGGGGTGTAGAAATTATTAATACGATATCAGAATATTTAATTTGATGATAAGAGACTCAATTATTAAAGCTCAGAATCTATATAATTCAAATTCAGTTTCTGGTGGAAATGTGTGTATTGTGGTTCTAATCTGCATATTACGTGATGTCACCTCAGTTTCAAACAGCAACCAGAAAAAAAAAAAAAAAATTATAACAATTATGATTATGAAATTATGACCACTTTTCATGCAACCAAGTCTAGAGTTGTAGATACAGTACATTGGCGGTTTACCTCAAAAAGTGTTTTAGCCATTTATTTACCAAATGTGCAGTATGGTTCACCTGAAGGAAAATGCACATCCCATCAAAAATGTGATGAGCATTAATGAAAAAAAAACCACTTATGATATATAGTGTTTAGAAGCTGGTTCAGTGTTACAATGGTTCAGTGTTACAAAAAGCAAACAAATCACAATATGTTATGATACCAAACTGCAACATTGTAGAATCATATGTATTATGTCAGGAGATAAGTGTATCGTTCCAGCCCTACTTTATAACATGTGGTGCGACTGTTACATGGTGCCCCTTTAACTGTTGGGTTTCTTCCCCCCCACCTGAATAAAGTTTCTTCAGGTAAAAATCAGTGGTGAAAATCACCTGGTGTACTTCGCCTTGTCAGTTAACAATAATAATAATAATAATACATTTTATTTGTATTGCACCTTACATTTCAAAGAAATCTCAAAGTGCTAGTTAACATGATGGCCGGTCCAGTGGTGCTATTTCTCGCCAAGTCCATCCTGACTGAAACACCTCTTAAGTGTCATGCAGAAATTGTAGTTGTAGTTTGGCAGATTGGGGTGGTGATTCCTGTTTTTATAAAGAACAGAAATGGAGGGATTAAGCTAACAATCAGGGGAAACAGTGTTCAGTCTTCACAAAATTTTATGCCAGGGTAGTGGAAAAGAGACCTTCAAACTCTCTGGACTCATTGTTCTTAAACTGTTTGACTATTTTTTCATGCAGTTGTTCACAAATTGGTGATCCTCGTTCCATCTTTGCTTGTGAATGGCTGAGCCTTTGGGGTATGCTCCTTTCACCTGTTTCGAATTAGGTGTTCTTTGAGCATTCATCAACTTTCCCGGTTTTTGTTGCCCCGTCCCAACTTTTTTGAAACATGTTGCAGGCATCCATTTCAAAATGAGCAAATATTTGCACAAAAACAAAAAAAAAGTCTATCAGTTTAAACATTAAATATCTTGTCTTTGTGGTGTATTCAACTGAATATAGATTGAAGAGGATTTGCAAATCATTGTACTTTCTTTTTATTTACATTACACACAACGTCCCAACTTCACTGGAATTGGGGATGTACCTGTGGCCTTTCTCTGTGGAGTTTGCATGTCTCCCCATGTTTGCATGGGTTTACTCCGGGTGCTCTGGTTTCCTCCCACATCTAAAGACATGCAGGTTAGGTGAATTGGAAACTTAATTGTCCAGGTCTCCCTTGTAAAAGAGATCTTGATCTCAATGGGACTAACCTGGTTAAATAAATAAATGAGGGGAAGCTTGAATCTTCGACTGGACTGGGTTGCTTGATGCGAGGACGTTTCGCTTCAAATCGCAGAAGCTTCCTCAGCTAAAATTCTTGCTCTGGTGGTCTGACTTCTGTCTTGACTCTTGTAGAGAAGAATAATCAAGAAGTCACAAAAGCTGGAGTTTTAAACCTAACCAGACCCCTCCTACTGAGAGGCAGACTGCTATAGGCTGGTGACTAAACAATAGCTCTAATTAGCACCTATTGTGCTCTAGTTAACACCCTCCTAATGACAGGGCAGCTGTCCCTCTCCTGATGGCTCCCTTGACGACTCTGCTGATGACGTGAATGACTCATTACCATGAACAAAAGACTGAAACTGCTTTGACCTGAGTACCCCACTGTAAACAGGGGATAAAGCTTGGGGTGATCAGGACGCTTCAACACAGAGCCCTACAGGTGCCCACAACTGCAGAGGGAAGGGCTAAAGAACAACAACTTGTCCGGAAAGCCCTCACAGTATGTGGGTACCCACGATGGTCCCTGGACAAAGTGCAGAAGTCCCAGAGAACAAAGAGACCAGATAGACAGGAGACGGAGACAAGAAGAGGAGGAGTGTCTCTCCCTTATTTAGCAGGAGTAGGGGAAAAACTACAGAGGATCTTCAGACAGCACAAAATCCCAGTTTACTTTAAACCAGTTAACACCTTGAGACAGAAATTAGTTCACCCTAAGGACAGGATCCCTAGTTACAAACAGAGCAATGTAGTGTATTCTATCAGATGTCAGGAAAACTGTAACGAACACTACATAGGTGAGACTAAGCAACCTTTACACAAAAGGCTATACCAGCACCACAGAGAGGGCTCCAGTGGACCTCAGTCTGCAGTTCATCTCCACCTTAAAGACACTAACCACACGTTTGAGGACAAGGAAGTTAAAATATTAGCTAGAGAGAAGAAATGGTTTGAGAGAGGGGTCAAGGAGGCATTCTTTGTGAAACGTTTGAAACCTAGCCTTAACCGGGGAGGAGGTCTGAGACACGCTTTATCCCCTGTTTACAATGGGGTACTCAGGTCAAAGCAGTTTCAGTCTTTTGTTCATGGTAATGAGTCATTCACGTCATCAGCAGAGTCGTCAAGGGAGCCATCAGGAGAGGGACAGCTGCCCTGTCATTAGGAGGGTGTTAACTAGAGCACAATAGGTGCTAATTAGAGCTATTGTTTAGTCACCAGCCTATAGCAGTCTGCCTCTTGGTAGGAGGGGTCTGGTTAGGTTTAAAACTCCAGCTTTTGTGACTTCTTGATTATTCTTCTCTACAAGAGTCAAGACAGAAGTCAGACCACCAGAGCAAGAATTTTAGCTGAGGAAGCTTCTGCGATTTGAAGCGAAACGTCCTCGCGTCAAGCAACCCAGTCCAGTCGAAGATTCAAGCTTCTCTACTATGGAAACCACCTGGACAACTGAGAGCCTACACAGAAAAAATGAGGGGAACTATGTCGTATTGGGTACCTTCTCTGTTGTCTGTTCCTAATCACTTTTTGATGAATGGCCAAAGGATGGAGAATATCTCTTACAGTGGACTGAGGACTGTGTTAGGTGGATGATCACGTTCTGGTCGCTTATTCAGAATGTGACTTCCAGTGGTCACTAGGGTGTTTTGTAAGTAAGTGTGAAGTGCTCAGGAGGCTACTCCCTTAGAGGTGGGACAAAATTAAAGCCCAAATGAAGAAACTTGAGAATCTTGGAGTCTTGTTCATGAGTGAGAGGAAAAGTGGAGTGCAAGATCAACAGACTGATTGCGCTTTGAGGGAACTGAGCCAGAATGAAAAGCTCCTAAACTGGTAAGAAGTGGTGGTGGGGGTCAGTTCTGTGACAGCATTTTTTGGTGAGTGTCTTTGTTGGAGGATGGCGAGCCACATAAGGACAACTTTTGTTACTGCTCTTTATTCCAGCCAAAAGTAATTTCAATTGCCATAGTGACAGTAGTTAGTAACTCTAGATTTTTGTTGGTGGCTGTATTTAGCAGCTAGCATTGTTCTAAAGGCACAGCAGAACCTCCGGATGTTCTAAACATCTCCATTTGTCGAACGTTTGATGATAATTGAAACCACATTTCCATTTGATGCCTCCTACACCTTCATCAGTTCCTTGATTGTGATTCTAAGGTCTTGGTGGAGCTTCAGAACTCTGTTAATTGTTGTGTGTTAATTTGTTTCAAAGCTTTTTATGGTTAGTTTTTATCCGAAGCCATCAAATATGGCCATTGGGTATTGCCAAGACTTTTTTCCTTAACTGTCTGTCTGTCCATCCATCCATCCATCCATCCATCCATCCATCCATCCATCCATCCATCCATCCATCCATCCTCAGCATAAATCCAGTCCTATTACTGCCTGGGTCTTCAAATTCCAGGGAACAGTCTTGGGAAAAAAAACGCTGTTTTTGGAACCAAATAACACCTCTGGAGTGATTTATAAGACATTTAGTGGGCATTAGCATGCATGCTGATGTCCTCTAACTCAAAACTAACTTGCTATGGAGTTAGATTTGTCTCATTAATACCTGAAAATGCACAGATATTCCTTGATTTGCACGACTTTTGCTCTTGTCAAAAGCTCATGTAAACACACATGCAAGGCCTCCTACAGATGCTGTTAAAACATATTGGTTTTGATTGACTGATTGATAGAGGGGCTTGAACATGTACAAATTGTACGTAAGACAATAGGATCTTAATTAATTAAACAATTTCAATTTTTCAATTTATTTTAATTTATATAGCACCAAATCACAACAGAGTTGCCTCAAGGCGCTTCACACAAGTAAGGTTTAACCTTACTAACCCCCAGAGCAGCAGTGGTAAGGAAAAACCCCCTCTGAGGAAGAAACCTCAAGCAGACCAGACTCAAAGGGGTGACCCTCCGCTTGGGCCATGCTACAGACACAAATTACAGAACAATTCACAAAATGAATATACAAGAAATGCTGTTGGTGCACAGGACAGGAAAAGCAGGAAAAGAGGACGGTCTTAAATAAATAAATACCAAACTAAATACCACACCCATCTCTGGATGGAGCTGCACCTTAAACAGAGAGAAAAAAACAGAATCAGGCATCAGAAAGACAAGAAATACAGTATAATTTGCCAACATTAAACAACAAGAAAAATAGGATACTAAGGTGATCACCGGACACTAGCCCTAAGCTTCACTAAAAGACACAGAATTTAAGTAAAGTTGAGGCCGCGGCACGCTCCATTTCCTAATAAACTGAATTAAAAGAGTAAAAAGCGCAGAACTATACTATGTCAGTATGCTAGCCATACGAAAGAGAAAATAAGTGCGTCTTAAGTCTGGACTTGAAAGTCTCCACAGAATCTGACTGTTTTATTGACATGGGGAGATCATTCCACAGAACAGGGGCACAATAACAGAAAGCTCTATGACCTGCAGAGTTCTTATTCACCCTAGGGACACAAAGTAGTCCTGCACCCTGACAACGCAAAACCCGGGTCGGTACGTAAGGTTTAATTAGGTCAGCTAGGTAGGGAGTTGCCAGTCCGTGAACAATTTTATAGACTAGCAGCAGAACCTTAAAATCTGATCTCACGGGGACAGGAAGCCAGTGAAGGGATGCCAAAATGGGTGTAATGTGGTAAAACCTTCTGCTTCATGCCAAAGGTCTGGCTGCAGCATTATGAACCAACTGGAGAGCCCTAATGCTGGACTGCGGTAAACCAGAAAATAGAACATTGCAGTAGTCCAATCTAGAAGAGAATTTTAATTAATTAATTTAATTTAATTTTTTATTTATTTTCCTTTCTATAGCACCAAATCACAACAGAGTTGCCTCAAGGCACTTCACACAGGTAAGGTCTAACCTTACCAACCCCCAGAGCAACAGTGGTAAGGAAAAACTCCCTCTGAGGAAGAAACCTCAAGCAGACCAGACTCAAAGGGGTGACCCTCTGCTTGGGCCATGTTACAAACATAAATTACAGAAATAATTCACAGAACAATTCACGGACAAATATACAAAAATTGCTGTTGGTGCACAGGACAGGAAGGTCGCCAACACAAACACAACTCCCATCTCTGGATGGAGCTGCATCTTAAACACAGAAAAAAACAGAATCAGGCATCAGAAAGACAAAAAAATACTGTATAATTTGCCAGAGAAACGCATGGATCAGGGTCTCAGCATCAGCCATAGACAGGATGGGACGAATCTTCACTATATTTCGCAAGTGGAAGAAAGCAGTCCTCATAATATTTCTAAAGTGGAGGTAAACGACAATGTAGGATAAAAAATTACCCCAAGGTTCCTTACTTTGTCAGTGTGATATATGACACATGAGCCTAGGCCAAGCGTTAACTGGTCAAATTGATGCAGATGTCTCAATGAACCAAGAACCATCATTTCAGTCTTATCAGAGTTTAAAAGTAGGAAGTTTCTAGACATCCAACTTCTTACTGATACAAGGTAATCTTCTAAGGATTTTATGTGAATGAGCTTACCAGCAGTTATCAGCATGTATAACTGAGTATCATCACCATAGCTGTGAAAGGTAATCCCAAAATGCTGCAATATGTGCCCAAGGGGTGCTATATAAAGGGAGAAAAGCAGGGGGGCTAAGACAGACCCCTTGTGGAACCCCAAATTTCATGCCACTAAGGTTAGAGGTAATGTTACTGTATAAAACACAGTGAGAACGACTGGTCAAGTGTGACGTCAACCATGCAATGGCACTCCCAGTAATCCCAAAGTGATTTTCCAGCCTCTCAAGTAGAATATGATGATCCACGGTATCAAATGCAGTACTGAGATCTCACAGCACCAGAAACGTAGTGGTGTCTGAATCCATTGCAAGCAGAAGATCATTCACAACATAAACAACAAAACAACACTATGCTCATACAGCTGAGGATATTTTAGCACTGAGTTATATTTATAGTTTTGTATAATAGATGGTACAGTTACTTGTGGTACCATGAATCTTTTGGAGATGGTTCCCCAACAGGAACTGTACTTAGAGATCAAAAATTGTGCTCCTTGGCTTAATCATTTACTCTCCTCCCCAAGATATAAAAAAGCACTGGTTCTTCAAATAGGCCCTTATATACAGCCAAAGATATCTCGGTTAATCTCAGATTCTGCCAATAGGATTCAGAAGAGTTTACCAATAATTCTATCAATTTATGGATTTTTCTGGAATCTTCACTGCTCTTTAAAGAGATGGTGATTGGGTATGTAAACTGTTGACTGAATGGAAATTTGACATTGTGAAGAAAAACTGATACAAATCTATACTTGTAACCATTGTTATCAAATACTTTTATATGGAAATAAAGTATTGTATTTTCCTGATGATAAATTGCCTTTTTATCTAATCTGCAGGTCCGATGACATTCTGAAGCGATTTATATGTGAAAAACACTGCACTGTCATCTATGGCCACAAGATGGCACCATCTACACATGTAACAAGTTGCTCAGAAGGTGCATTACCACAGCCTCCTGCTCAAAAGGCATTGGTAATGCATCTTTAAGCTGGATGCCAACCACCATAAAACAATAAGATCTGTATGAGAGAGAGATACAAACAATTTCCTTTGGGATTAATAAAGTTTTTTCTTATTCGTATTCTTACAGACAGTGAAAGAGAGAGAGAGAGAGAGATTCTGTCATAGAAAATGAATAAATTTAAGAAATCATGCTCTCAAACTGAAAGTCCACACTCTAGAATAAAAGAGAGAATATAACTGTTTGGACTGTGTGAGACAATAAGATCAGCAACAGCAGGTCAGCAAGCCAAATCTAAGGTAAGTGCGTTAGAAATAAATAATGCACTGTTTGCAAACATTTAATTAATTTGCTTGTTGACCTCACCTATGATTGTGCATTCAGTTGTGACTAGGGATGCACCGATACCACTTTCTTCCAGACTGAATACAAGCACGAGGACATACATTTGGGTACTCGTCAATACAGAGTACCAATACAAATATTTAATGATACCATTATAGTTTTATGATGACATTGAAATCATGTTTTATTCATCAGTTGTTCCTTACTTTTTGACTGTAACTGCTATCAATATAATTCCCTTTGTTTTAATTACAAACATTTCACTTAAATCGTGTAACATCACTTTTTGACAACAACAAATTGTCCTTTAACATTAACCGTGCGTTTTGTTAAACATAACACTGCCAGACATCTCACTTAAATGTAACCTGTGGACTTCAGCATAGCATAGTGCTGCGGCTATGACCCAAAAAGAGCCATAAAAATGGATTTAGCTTGCACAACTTTAGAACAAAACAAATTAGGTATCATTTTGTTCATTGGGATGTCTACTATAAGGAAATTGAGGCTGTACTCATCAAATCTACTTTCTACAATGTTTATTAACCCCTTATGTGTGGCAACCATGAAAACTCTGAAAATTTATGTCATTTGTTTGTGTTTGTTACTTTGCACCGACAGGTGGAAATAAATCATATCTAATGTTTCCTCTGCTTTAGTTTCAGACATGTACACCCCATTCCTGCTGATTTGAAACATTTTCATAGGTTTCTACTCAATATTAACCCTTTATTTCGCAGGACAAAATACACATCAAGAGCTAGTTTCAGCTCTTCTTGAAATGGCCTTCAATGGATAATGATTATAGAGTAACCAATTAATTATAGGTGGCTGTACTGTCTGTCTTTTGTTTCTTATTCAATGAGGTGAAGCCATGATGACCTTGATGTCTCAATTTAAAGTAACATTTGACAGAATTTGACCTAAAAGTGGAATTTGTAGTGGTCATATCAGGTGAATTTCAAGTGCTACAAACAGGAAACTTCATGAAATAGATGACAGTTTGTCAGATGTCTTACGTCTTAAAATTAGCAAGTGTGGTTTCATAATATTCAGTGCTTGCCATGCAGTACATGTGATATGCATACACTATGTGTATATGATGTTGATTCATAATCTAGAGACAGAGGTCTCCTGCCAGCCCCTATGGTATCATGAGTTACTGCAATCCATACAAATATTGCTGAAATCTCTGTTTTTTTTATCATCCTACAGGTAGATGAAGTCATGTCATAGACAATTTTGATGAAACTGTTGCACCTCAGCAGAGACATCTGGTGTTCACTTCAGTAACTAAAATAAATGCTTCTCATTATGGGGCTTGTTCATTAAAGTGAACATGTTTGAAAAATCATCCGACCTCTGCAATGTTTTTACACCGAGGCAAGTCGGGGTACTGTTACCACTGGCGGCGCCTGTCCATCCATCCATTGAATCTGCGCCACTAATACTGCTTTTCAACCATTTTCTTGGCATATAGGGGGGCACTTTGTGAAAATCAGAAAACTAACTCTCTGAGGCGAACGCTTCAAGCTAGGTTACTGTTGTTTTTACTGTGGCCACCTCTGATAAGGATTCATCATATATTAGATGTTTTTGTTTTATTATGTAACATCCATGGTTAAGTTAATGGTCGTCATTACTCAATGCCTATGAATAGTAGCTTGCTGATATCAACAGAGTGTGTGTACCTAATGTGGAACCTTTGCACTGCAGCAATAATTATGCTTTTTCACCATTCAACCAACTATGTACAAAAATGAGTCAGCTCCAGTCAAAGTTAGGGATGTTACACATTTGTACTGCACAGACAAAAGTTGCAATGGTCAGAAGTGTCAATGCTTGCAGGCTGGTCTTGAATGCATTGAGATCTGCTCCTGTAGTTCAGAATGCCAAAATCCAAATAATAGAAAGAATTTGCGTGAGGTGGATGATGGGGATGAAGTAACAGATACCGACTAACTTGATGTAAATCAGTGATAAAGACTCTTCATCTACGATGATATAATTGAGCACTACAGGATTTTTGTCCTATTTGATGAGGAAGGAAGGTGACAGGTAACCCAAAACACAGTCAGATTTAATCAAGATACTTATTGATATTTAGTCCTTTACCGAGAAATCCGCATGTATAGGTAACGTCTCAAATCTAGCCCGCTCTAACTACCATATCAGTGTAGCACTAAAACTTACATTTGGTGCCAGATTCGAAAACGTAAATGGCTATTTGCATTTTTCTGGATGGGGTCTTGAATTTTAAAAATGGCATATTTGCTTACATTGATGATATTTAGTAAAGCATTTTGTTGACCATATATAAGCAACTACAGCAGTGAAAGGGTTAATGATCACATCAGTACCAATGTGCATTCCACAACATCAAAATCTTTTTGATAATTAAAGAAGGTAAACTGAACAATATATCCAGTTGTTCTTCAATTTTCTGATTTTAGTTTGCAGGGCCATTGCCCCGGATTTTCACTATGTATGCGGCTACAATAAATAAGGGGTTAATGCACCATTTTAAAGAATAATCACATTTATCAAATTTTTCAGGTAGATATCCCAAGGAATAAAATATCATAACAGTCTATCAGTAAGTTGCCATTTTCAGAACTAAAATGGCAATATTTGCTATGAGTCCCTTTATAACCAAAAAGGGATAAAAAAAAAAAAAAATGGTGCAGATGATGCCAGAGTACATCATAAAATCATAAATATGAGTAAAAAAAACTGCAAATGGTTATCAATAAATCCATATATTGATAAAAGGATGTTTATCCACCAAATGAAAGCAGAAAATGTCAGCCCCAGCGTTTTCTGGTAATTACCACGTTTTTCAGGGGAGCCGCAAACAAGGGGTTAATTCATCATGTAAAAAGTATATTCCATGAGTACAACCTCAATATTCTATTAGTGCACATCTCAAGGAACAAATTGATACCCATTTTGTCCTGTTCTAAATTTATGCAAGGTACCCCAAAATTAAGGTCCCTGAACTGCAGCACCATACACCAGGAACAGAACTGAAACTGTCCATCACTAACTACTTATGTTTGTGAGCAATAAGCCTTTTTTGAAAATGTGAGGGGCAGATTCTTTTTGATGAAATGAAGCTTCTCTGCATTATTTCTGTTTCTGTTTTCATCTACAATGTGTGACACTGTTAAACAGCCTCTCCACACTATTTTTTTTTTTTTTTTTTTTTACTTTTAATTAAACACACGGTGACATACACAAATAGTAAGTCCTTTCGGCTGCTCCCTTGTTTTGCACTTGGGGTCGATACAGCAAATCCGAGGTAGACCTGCATCTTGAATTGGCAAATGTTTTACGCCAGATGCCCTTCCTGACACAGCTCCACAGTAAGGGAGAAATGTGGCAGGGGTGGGATTTGAACCAAGAACATTCTGCACTGAAACCAAGTGCATTAAACACTTGGCCACCACCCCGCCGGTAACACAAATACATACCGGAAATGTTTTTTTCCCCCAAAGGTGGAACATTTAAATATTAGAGGAGCACAGCGTGCATGTACACACGCATCTCCACTCCACACAGAGGCAAAACATATCAATTTTAACACTATTTTATTTTTTCTTTGTGGATCACGGGATAATTTCATCGCCTGCAGACAGAATCACCTGATGTCTGTGGTCACGGAGACGTTAATGAGGCCCAGTGACTCTTTCAACTTCTGGCGCATATTTAGTCTGGCCCATGAAGGGGAGAGGAGGCTCTGAATGCAGCGCCACAGACATCCAACAAACAGATTACACATGTAGCGGAGCGAGCCGGTCTCCCATCAGCCTGGACAGTCACACCAGAGGCTGAAACTCAACAACCTGATAGACAATCTCTGCCACTGAAACCGTGATCTGAGTTCTGACGGAGCAACTGTGGCACAAAGTGCTGAAGTCACAGAGGAACTTTTTTCAGCCACAACAAGGAATTAAAGTTTTCAGATGTTGTTTTCCAAACTCAGAAGGCTTTATGTGGATCATTTTTCTTCAGAATGTGATGATGAATTCCGCTGAAATGAACAGGTAAGACTTGATATTTCCTCCGTGTGTGAATTTACTCCGCATGATGGACTGCAGCTTTCAGCCAATCCATGGACAGCATTGATGGGTCTATTTCGACTTATGAGTAAATTACATGAAAGCCTGTAAAAATCCATATATTAGCCACATCACTGTTTAAGCTGCAATGTTCAAAAAGTATGAAAAAAGTAGCAACTTATAGTCCAGAAATTACAGAACATGTGCATGAAAATCCCCCATTGAGAGGTTGACATCACGCTGCTGTAAAGGGGTATCGGGTGTCATAGTATCTGAGAAGTTTATGATTACAAGTACAAGTAAATGAATACAGTATCTGGCTGATACCCAATACTGGTATTGGGATCGGTGCATCCCCAGTTGTGACAAGAAGTATCTGACTTGCATTTTGTGCCCCATACAAAATATTAATTAGCTTATTAGCTTCTGATATGTCATGCAGTGAGGCAGCACGGTGGATTAGTGGTTAGCACTGCTGCCTCACAGCAAGAAGGTCATGGGATCGATTCCCACCTGTGGCCTTTCTGTGTGGAGTTTGCATGTTCTCTCCATGTTTGCATGGGTTCCCTTCAGGTGCTCCGGTTTTCTCCCACATCCAAAGACATGCAGGTTAGGTGAATTGGAAACCATAAATTGTCCATAGGTGTGTGTGTAAATGTGTTTATTTGTCTATATGTGGCCCTGTGACAGACTGGTGTCCTATCCATGGTATACATCGCCTCATGCCCTATAATTGCTGGGATAGGGTCCAGCCCCCTTGTGACACTTAATTGGAGTAAGTGGTTGATGTTGAGTGAGTAAGTGAGGTCATGTAGTATTTGAATTGTAAATAAGTGATGCGCTGAATTTCCAAACATTTAATTACATTGCACGTTTACCTCTGTTCAGTGGAAGCTGTTTACTGGAGTTCTTAGAGCCTTGTACAATAAGATTAATTAGCTTGTTAGCTTCTGATTCCTGGCAGCACGGTGACTTAGTGGTTAGCACTGTTGCCTCACAGCAAGAAGGTCGTGGGTTCAATTCCCATGGCCTTTCTGTGTGGAGTTTGCATGTTCTCCCCGTGTGTGCGTAGGTTTCCTCCGGGTGCTCTGGTTTCCTCCCACATCCAAAGACATGGGGGTTAGGTGGACTGGAGTCTTTAAAATCAAATTGTTCGTAGGTGTGTGTGTGTGTGTGTGGGTGTGGCTGTGTTTGTTTGTCTGTTTGTGGCCCTGCGACAAACTGGCATCCTGTCCTGGGTGTACCCCGCCTTGTGCTCTATGACTGCTGGGATAGGCTCCAGCCCCCCGCGACCCTTAATTGGACTAAGCGGTAGGAGATGGATGGATGGATGGCTTCTGATTCCTAATGCAGTGATTGAGTTATAAATAAATAATGCACTGAGTCTTCAAATGTTTAATTGCATTGGACATGTATGTACCTTATCTCACTTATGATCATCTGTACAGTGGCCAAAAGAAGTAGTTTATTCATGTTTTTTGTGCCTCACCCAAATAGATCTTTAGCTTATGACTGCTAATGCGGTGCTTCAGTTAGAAACAAATGATCACCTGTTCAGTGGAAACAAGAAGCAGGTTACTCGCTTTTTTGCCTCATACAGTAACATCAGTTAGGTCATTAGCATCTGCTCGCTGAAAGCAGTGTTTGTGTTATAAACAAATAATGTGCTGATTAAATTCATTTTGCTTCTTATTCCATGAAGCAACACATTTTAAAAATAAATATCATTTATTGGTTGGTGCAACCTATACATGATTTTTCCTCTTGTTGATGCACAAATGCAACAAATGCTCTGGTGCAACTTGTAGTCCAGAAACTATAGTGAACATTTAACTTGCTTGTCATACATATTGGTGGTCAAAATACAATATTTGCACCAGAGGGAAATGGAGTTTGAAAGTTTTTAGCAACTGTATATATTTTAAAACATACTGATAAACAATGATTTACAGCAAATTTTGGACAGTGCTATGGAGGCACAGTAACCATGGCAGGAGGGGCTAGAGCACCTCGAAGCCAACCGCTGGCACCGCTGATATTACAGTGTTCAGTGCAGTGTGCTTTTATGAGTTGTTTTGTTGATTCCTGTTAATATAAAAACAACAACAAAAAACAAGAGAAATTAGAGATTTCTGACGTCCAACAATCTTGATCCGTAGCACCTCCAAAATTCAGTGGAGTCTTCCATGGCCTAATATCTATCTGTGGTGCAAATTTGGTGAGAATCCATGAAGTATTTTTAAAGTAACACTTCAAAGCATATATATAAAGTGAGATCTTGATCCAGAATATGGATCCCCTCCAAAATTCAGTGGAGTTTTCCATGCCCTAATATCTATCTGTGGTGAAAATAAGAATCCGTGAAGTTGTTTTAAAGTAATCCTTCAAAGCTTATATAAAGAGAAATCTTGATCCAGAATCTGGATCCAGATCACTTCCAAAATGTAGTGGATTCTTCCATGGTCTAACATGTATCCGTGGTGAAAATTTGGTGAGAATCCATGAAGTAGTTTTGACGTAATCCTTCAAAGCCTATATAAAGTGAAACTTGATCCAGAATCTGGATTCACATCCGGATCACCTTCCAAATATAATGGAGTCTTCCATGGCCTAATATGTATCTGTGTTGAAAATTTGATCAAAATCTGTGTAGTTGTTTTGATGTAATCCTGCTAACAGTAATCCTTCAGACCCTATATAAAGTGAAACCTGATGCAGAATCTGGATCTGGATCACCTGCAAAATTTAACAGCCAGCCAGCCAGACAAATAAATAAAGGCCATTAATTTTATTATGTCCTTGACAGCCGTAATAAAGGCCGATGATTTTATTATGTCCCTTACAGGCGTAATAAAAGACATACTATCTGTGAGGAACCTCAACAAGGATTTATGAGGATATCTGCTCAGTTACAGAGGTGTGAAAACCAAGCATCAAAGCATTTGACCTCTTTCTGAGGAAGCTGCATTCTTGTAACCAGTAAGGCATTTTGTAATAAATACAAATTGATAAATACTGATGATGGGTGTAAAAGGTGCCATTCCATTAAATCTGCCCAACACTGGCTGTACCATTCTTGTGGCAGGCACCTATTGTGATCAGTGCACTGATACTAATAAGATAATTCCAAGTGAACAGAATATTCTCCAGTCGTTACGATCCTTTGGTGTACCCTGGTACATTGCTGTTGGAGAGCTACCACTTCAGAAAGGATTAAATGATTTTATTAATTTATTATGACAGTATAATATCTGTATTATCTATTACCTCTGTTACTACCACAAGAAGCCCAGTCTCTATACTGTGCGTTTGAAGCCTCCAAACAGCATTAACCACTGATTACAAAATACTGGATTTGGTTGGTGCTGTAGTAGAGCTCACACTGCATATTTCGGCCCTGATCTTCCACCACATGAAAACAGTGTGACACATTGCTAGTTTCCACCTAGCCAACAAGGTGGGTACTGGCTTTTGCTGCAAACTGGTGTCCCATGCAGGGAGACTGTCATCACACTACAGAATTCAGAGATAAGCACCAGTGCCAGCAGGTCTCAAGATCTGTATAGGAGCTACTTCTTCTATGACAGATTGGGGCTGTGACTGAAGATGGATGACACGAGTCTGTCATGGTGAACAAAGAGCTAAACCAGAAGGCAATGCCATCGATTTACAAGTCAATTTACGCTCTTATTCCTACTTATGGTCATGAGCTGTTGGTAATGACCGAAAGAACAAGGTTGCAGAAACAAGTGGCAGATATGAGGTTCCTTGCTTGGGTATCTGGGGTTACCTTCATGGACAGAATGAGAAGTTCAAATATCCGTAAGGGACTTGGAGTAGAGCCATATGAGGAGCCAGCTGATGTGGTCCAGGCATGTGGTGTGGATGTCCTCTGATCATCTCCCTAGGGAGGTCTTCCAGGCACTGCCAAGTGGGAGGAGGACGTGGGGAAGACTCAGGACACGCTGGAGGGATTATATTCCTCATCTGTCGTGGGAACGCTTCAGGATTCCCCAGGAAGAGGTAGAGGACTTGGTCAAGGATAGGGAAGTGTGGGACAAGCTCCTTATTCAGATGGCACTGCGACCTGGACCCAGATAAGAAGAAGAAAATGAATGAATGAATGCATGATTATTGCTACATTGACTACACTGTAGCTGCAGCACCAAGCTTTTAGCCCCTCCCATTTAAATTTGGATCGTGATTCCCAACATTAAACAAAGGCTGACAGTAATGACAGAATATTTAACAATTTATAAGAAAACAGAATATACAATGCCAGATTTCAGGTTTCTGATCTTCAATACAAGTGCTAATTTGTTAACTGAATTATTTAAATAGATTTTCATCATTTCTCTTGTGTCTTTGCAAGACCAAATTCAAGACAGCATTCACTAAATAATCTCACAAACTGTTTTATCAATCAATCAATCAATCAATCAATCAATCAATCAATCAATAAAATTAGTTTAATGGACTTTCAGGGTCATTATTAATAATATTTGCAATTAAATGAACACAAACGTATATTTTCATTTCATAATGGTTCGCGCGTTATAAAGCCACTTTATAAATTCGAGTTTATTCGTTTCGGTTCGACACTGTTTTGTCATTGGCTCTTTAAGAAGCGACGTAAGATGACGTAACCAATGGTGTTATCGTTTTATTCTAGGCTTTTGTTTCCGGAGTGGCCCGTTCTTTTTGTAAGGTGCAGGTGAAATTCCGGTGAGTATTTGTGATTTGTGAGCTAAGAGCTATTCGTTTTTGTGGTTAAACGCTTTTTAAAGACGTCACACTGGGTCGTGTTAAAAGCTCCGTGAAGTGCCGCTTCACATTGTGAAGCAATTTACCGAACAGTCGAATCAAAGCTCGGGTTCCTTTTAGCTGACGAAGCAGCGAGCCGTTAAAATCGGAACAGGTGTGTCGCAGATATTTCTAAGGCGCTGCTGTATTCTGTGTGGGCTTATTGGTGCCTGTTATTTATGTGGAAGCTAAGGAATTAAGAGGATTTATTTATGGTGACTTCACGACTCGAAGCAGTCACGTCCTGGAAAAAAAATCAATAATAAATATTGTTCTCAGATATCTCCTACTGTTAATGCCCATTAATAAGGATTTCTGGCGCACATTAGACTGGACAAAGTGTAATTTTAACTTCAAAGTGATAGACAAACGTGTCTGGGAGCTATTTCTGCCTGTTTGTGTGTCACTAATATCACCAGCAGATGGCGCTGCATCGCTGTTTTAAAACGTGTGTGGGAGTTCAACTGAATTTATTTCAACAGGTTTCCGTCCAGTTCCCAAAATAAATATGTACTCCGTGCCAAATCCAGGAATACCAGGCTGTCCGCCGGGATTAGAATATCTCACACAGGTAAGAATTAACCACAGTTTGTATCACAAATACATAGGTCCATAAGTATGTGGACAGAGACAAATATTTGTCATTTTGAATCTGCACCACCATAATGGAGATTAGATTAAACAATCAAAATGTGCTTTAAGTGTATATTCTCAGCTTTAATTCAAGGGGTTGAGTAAAAACATAATATTAACCATTACGATATCTTTGGGTCCATTTTGGGGATCCGTCTGTACAGCTGGTATGACTGTGTCAAACAAGTGGGATTCAGATGAAGCATATCTCTTGCACTGTGAGGGAACGTTAGTTACAATATGTTGGCCATGCATGAGCCAGCGCACAGTGTTGAGTATCCCAGCGGCTGGAGAAGGCCAAGGTGATGCCCCGGTTTCCCCTGGCTGCAGCAGATAGATGGTTACTTTTAAGAGGAGGGGATACACCATGGTCTTACTGGTTGGTTGCCATCCAGGACTCAAGGCAGTTCCATAGTGTGGTGGATGCAGCAAAGCACAGCACCAGCACATGCTCTCAGACCTGATCGGAACCATGAAGGAATTACAGAAGTGCGCGTGTGTGCAAGTGAATCTGAGTTATTATTGGATTTCATTTACCAAACTGTCCCACATTGCAAACCTGATTATCTGTTGCTCCAGTACTGTGCACAATTTACAATCAGGCCCATAAGTATTTGGACAGTGACACACTTTTTGTAATTTTTCACAATGGAACTGAAATGAAACAATCAAGATGTGCCTGTAGTTTAGTGTTTTAGCTTTAATTTAAGGAGGTCAAACAACATCACATCAACCACTTTGGAATTACAGCCACTTGTATACATCATCCCTCAGACACCATAACTAATGTGACAAACAAAATATAAGAACTATTGTGAACAAAAATCAGAACTTTTAATTTTACCAGCCGCCAAGACAGACGTGACGACACTAAAGGAGTTCTAGGCTTCTGTGGCTGTGACTGGAGAGACTGGACTGGACAGAGTGCATCTTTTGTCTGTTGCACCAGCAGCCACAGCTTCCTGATCGGGTGTAACAGAGAAGGATTTTAACAAGAAAACTGATCAAATCTTGGCTTGAGTCTTCCATTTGTCTTCTGGCTAACTGTATCTAAAATGTATTTATTTAATTTGTTCAGTTACACATGGCCGGTGAAAACGGGGCCCTGTGTTTAAAGGAGACCTGCATTGAAAAAAATGCAGTCAGATTTTTTTGAACAAAACATGACTTACATTTACACATGAGATCCTTCTGAATGTAGTAAAGTAAATCTGCAAGCCCAGATCTGTCATTCAATGGAGAAATCTTCATTTGAAAATGACAAATTTACAGCTAACATTTAGCCCTCTGCAAATTGTCCCTCTCATCATGGACGCTGCCAAGACGTCACAGACAAGACCCTCTCCCAGCATGCATTGCGCCAATTGTAATTTGTGGATTTACGTGTTTGCATCTGCACCTTTTTCTTGCCTTATACGGAAGGATCTACTTTTTAAAACTTCATATTGTCTTGCGGCACGTTTGGTGAGTACACATTTCTTTTATTTGTGCTTGAAAATTATTTTGGGGGACTTTTTCATACACCCGTTTGATTGAGTGGTGTCGCAATGAAAATCTACTGTCTTTCACCTCCGGTACCATCGCGGGATATGGAGGCGAGACCCGCAAAGAATCCCAGTCATTAAAAATATATAAACCTCTCTCAGCGTCCATGGAGCTCTGGGGCTCCGATTGCCGAGACGTGCGGTGCTGTGGATTTTGCAGCAAGAAGTCTGTCCTTGCAGCAACAGGTGTCACCGGCCGCTTCGCATTAAAACAGCGAGCGTAGTCTCTGGACTTGTTCCAAGTTGGCTGCACCTCCATTCAGTAGACAGAGAGGTGATGCCGGTGTTGTGCGCTGAATCTAGCACAACACCGGCTGCAAAGCAGACACGGGCGGTGTGAGTGGCCCGCGTCGGCGGTTAACGAGCCCGCAGACTTAATAAGCGCAGCGGAGGCAGAGAGCGGGAGAGGAAGAACGGCGCCCGCTGTTGATGTCGTTGCTGATCTGAGCACACAGATCTGTATCTCACATTCATTGCAGCTTACTTTTGGATGTTGAAACCAGGACGTGTATAAGTAACATTACTAACAGATAAAATCAATTTCAATGCGAGATCGGACTGAAGGCGGGAGCGCGTCATCTTGTCACTGACGTCATGGAAATGATACGGCTGTACAAACTGTTTTCACAGAGGGCTAAATTTTAGCTGCAAATTTGTCATTTTTAAACGAAGATTTCTCCGCTGAATTACACATTTGGGCTTACAGATTTACTTTACTGCATTCACAAGGGTCTTATAAATACATATCAGCTATTTCTTTCTGAAATTTGACCACATTTATTTCAATGCAGGTCTACTTTAAAAGTAGCTGTAATTCCTAAGTGGTTAAAATTATAGTTTTGTTAAAAACCTTAAATTAAAGCTGAAAGTCTACGCTACAAAAATATCTTTATTTAATTTCAACTCGATTGTGGTGATGTTCAGAGGCAAAATTACAAAAATGGTGTCACTGTCCAATTAATGATGGAGCTGTATGTATGTCAACATAGCGCCTGTAGAGGGCGCTAATGCCACATCAATTTTCATAAGAAACATTCTTTTTCATATCTAAATAAAGAAAATATGAAATGTTTGCAAAAATTGTGTTCATTATATATATATATATATATATATATATATATATATATATATATATATATATATATATATATATATATATATATATATATATATATATATATATATATATATATATATATATATATATATATGGTTGAGATGGGGGCTGGTAATTAAGCACTTATATTCCATGTAGCTCTGGTCCATGTACTATAAAGTATGAAGTGTCCCTATCCACAGGGTACAAGGACTTTCTTTCACCAGTCTGTAGGCTCAGAAACTAAACTGTATAAAATTCTGTCACTGATGATCTACCAGCAGTAACTTCAGCATCAGCATGAGGTCCCAATACCCAGAGGATGCAGTTCATGCAGAGTTTCTGTGTGAGGATGTGTGCACACCAGTGAACCAGAAGATGTGTGACATCCACTGGAACGCAGTATGTCCACTTATTAAAAGAATAGTTGTCCTCTGTTTTAGATGGTTTTTAGTGGCTGCAGACAAAACTGGGGTATCTTTTGGCCAGCTTCATATCACAACCACAATATTCTAAAATGTGTCCCATTAACAACTGACACTGGGGCCAAAGGTGTCCCTGTCTGTCTGATTACAAATTGTGCTGAATTTTTGTTGCAAGAGCGTTGTTGGGTAAAGGAACTTTTTATTTCTTACTTTAAAGTCTATAGCCTGATTTTGGCTGCAAGGTTTCGCAGCCAATTTGATGGGGTTTCACAAAGAACCTCAAAACAAAAGAATCTCCACTTTATTGAACAGAGTAATTGAACTGAGTTGAATTGAGTAATTGAACACAGTAATTTAATAGCTCTTTTTTGTCAGAACCAGCTGACTTTTTTCATATCCCCACTCCAATCAGTCAAAATAAATAAACTAATCTGTATGATTTATAACCCGGGCAACACGCTGGGTTAGTGGTTAGCACTGTTGCCTCACAGCAAGAAGGTCCTGGGATCGCTTCCTGCCTGAGCCTTTCTATGTGGAGTTTGCAAGTTCTCCCTGTTTTCATGTGGGTTCCCTCCAGGTGCTCCGGTGTTGAAGCCCGAACGGTCAGCCCCTAAAAATCAGTCCGCCTTTTGAATCTGCGCATGCATCATTTTAGACCACAGCAGCACGTCTGAGACGGAGTCTCTTCACCCAAAGCAATCAAATGGATTAATGGGATTATTAACCATCAGATGATAAAGGTAAAACCTCTTACAGCCATTCTAAAGTCAGTTTTAGCAGAAATGAGGTGAAATTCCATGACGCTTTGAAATGTCCAACGTGTAGTGAAGGCATCAGCTAGCAGCTCGTTTAGCCGTGGTGCTCTGATCACTTCCACTGCCTTTTATGATGGAATAATGCTGAATTTTTGTGGAAATGATTGTTGTACAAAAGCTTCAGCTATCTGTCGCTGAGATACAGTAGTGTTCAGAATAATAGTAGTGCTATGTGACTAAAAAGATTAATCCAGGTTTTGAATATATTTCTTATTGTTACATGGGAAACAAGGTACCAGTAGATTCAGTAGATTCTCACAAATCCAACAAGACCAAGCATTCATGATATGCACACTCTTAAGGCGATGAAATTGCGCTATTAGTAAAAAAAAAAAAGTAGAAAAGGGGGTGTTCACAATAACAGTAGTGTGGCATTCAGTCAGTGAGTTCGTCAATTTTGTGGAACAAACAGGTGTGAATTAGGTGTCCCCTATTTAAGGATGAAGCCAGCACCTGTAGAACATGCTTTACTCTTTGAAAGCCTGAGGAAAATGGGATGTTCAAGACATTGTTCAGAAGAACAGCGTAGTTTGATTAAAAAGTTGATTGGAGAGGGGAAAACTCATATGCAGGTGCAAAAAATTATAGGCTGTTCATCTACAATGACCTCCAGTGCTTTAAAATGGACAAAAAAAAACAGAGACACATGGAAGAAAACGGAAAACAACCATCAAAATGGATAGAATAATAACCAGAATGGCAAAGGCTCACCCATTGATCAGCTCCAGGATGATCAAAGACAGTCTGGAGTTACCTGTAAGTGCTGTGACAGTTAGAAGACGCCTGTGTGAAGCTAATTTATGTGCAAGAATCCCCCGCAAAGTCCCTCTGTTAAATAAAAGACGTGCAGAAGAGGTTACAATTTGTCAAAGAACACATCAACTGGCCTAAAGAGAAATGGAGGAATATTTTGTGGACTGATGACAGTAAAATTGTTCTTTTTGGATCCAAGGGCTGCAGACAGTTTGTGAGACAACCCCCAAACTCTGAATTCAAGCCACAGTTCACAGTGAAGACAGTGAAGCATGGTGGTGCAAGCATCATGATATGGGCATGTTTCTCCTACTATGGTGTTGGGCCTATATATCGCATACCAGGTATCATGGATCAGTTTGGATATGTCAAAATACTTGAAGAGGTCATGTTGCCTTATGTTGAAGAGGACATGCCCTTGAAATGGGTGTTTCAACAAGACAATGACCCCAAGCACACTAGTAAATGAGCAAAATCATGGTTCCAAACCAACAAAATTAATGCCTCGCAGATGTGAAGAAATCATGAAAAACTGTGGTTATACAACTAAATACTAGTTTAGTGATTCACAGGATTGCTAAAAAAGCAGTTTGAACATAATAGTTTTGAGTTTGTAGCATCAACAGCAGATGCTACTATTATTGTGAACACCCCCTTTTCTACTTTTTTTTACTAATAGCCCAATTTCATAGCCTTAAGAGTGTGCATATCATGAATGCTTGGTCTTGTTGGATTTGTGAGAATCTACTGAATCTACTGGTACCTTGTTTCCCAGAAATGAACTCAAAACCTGGATTAATCTTTTTAGTCACATAGCACTACTACAACCCCTGGCAAAAATTATGGAATCACCTGCCTCTGAGGATGTTCATTCAGTTGTTTAATTTTGTAGAAAAAAAGCAGATCACAGACATGACACAAAACTAAAGTCATTTCAAATGGCAACTTTCTGGCTTTAAGAAACACTATAAGAAATCAGGGAAAAAAAATGTAGCAGCCAGTTACTTTTTTAGACCAAGCAGAGGGAAAAAAATATGGAATCACTCAATTCTGAGGAAAAAATTATGGAATCATGAATCACGAATCATGGAATCATTTTGTTGCACCACCTCTGGCTTGTATAACAGCTTGCAGTCTCTTAGGCATGGACTTAATGAGTGACAAACAGTACTCTTCATCAATCTGGCTCCAACTTTCTCTGATTGCTGCTGCCAGATCAGCTTTGCAGGTTGAAGCCTTGTCATGGACCATTTTCTTCAACTCCCACCAAAGATTTTCAGTTGGATTACGATCCGGACTATTTGCAGGCCATGACATTGACCCTATGTGTCTCTTTGCAAGGAATGTTTTCACAGTTTTTGCTCTATGGCAAGATGCATTATCATCTTGAAAAATGATTTCATCATCCCCAAACATCCTTTCAATTGATGGAATAAGAAAAGTGTCCAAAATATCAACGTAAACTTGTGCATTTATTGATGATGTAATGACAGCCATCTCCCCAGTGCCTTTACCTGACATGCAGCCCCATATCATCAATGACTGTGGAAATTTACATGTTCTCTTCAGGCAGTCATCTTTATAAATCTCATTGGAACGGCACCAAACAAAAGTTCCAGCATCATCACCTTGCCCAATGCAGATTCGAGATTCATCACTGAATATGACTTTCATCCAGTCATCCACAGTCCACGATTGCTTTTCCTTAGCCCATTGTAACCTTGTTTTTTTCTGTTTAGGTGTTAATGATGGCTTTTGTTTAGCTTTTCTGTATGTAAATCCCATTTCCTTTAGGCGGTTTCTTACAGTTCAGTCACAGACGTTGACTCCAGTTTCCTCCCATTCATTCCTCATTTGTTTTGTTGTGCATTTTCGATTTTTGAGACATATTGCTTTAAGTTTTCTGTCTTGATGCTTTGATGTCTTCCTTGGTCTACCAGTATGTTTGCCTTTAACAACCTTCCCATGTTGTTTGTATTTGGTCCAGAGTTTAGACACAGCTGACTGTGAACAACCAACATCTTTTGCAACATTGCGTGATGATTTACCCTCTTTTAAGAGTTTGATAATCCTCTCCTTTGTTTCAATTGACATCTCTCGTGTTGGAGCCATGATTCATGTCAGTCCACTTGGTGCAACAGCTCTCCAAGGTGTGATCACTCCTTTTTAGATGCAGACTAACGAGCAGATTTGATTTGATGCAGGTGTTAGTTTTGGGGATGAAAATTTACAGGGTGATTCCATAATTTATTCCTCAGAATTGAGTGATTCCATATTTTTTTCCCTCTGCTTGGTCTAAAAAAGTAACCGTTACTGACTGCCACCATTTTTTTCCCTGATTTCTTATAGTGTTTCTTAAAGCCAGAAAGTTGCCATTTGAAATGAATTTTGTTTTGTGTCATGTCTGTGATCTGCTTTTTTTCTACAAAATTAAACAACTGAATGAACATCCTCCGAGGCCGGTGATTCCATAATTATTGCCAGGGGTTGTATTATTCTGAACACTACTGTAGATGATGACTGGAGTGCAGTTTGAAGCAGAAACGACGTGTTAATCTGTGAACCGCGTCATCTGGGAGGACCGATTTTTAGGGGGACTGTTCGGTCGGTGACACCGGCTTCCTCCCACTTCCAAAGACATGCAGGTTAGGTGGACTAGGAGCTTTGAATTGTTTGTGGGTGTGCGTGCGGGTGTGACTGTGTTTGACTGTGTATGTGGCCCTGCAGCTAGCATCCTGTCCAGGGTGTTACCCTGCCTTGTGCCCGTGTCTGCTGGGATGGGCTCCAGCCCCCCCTTGACCCTTGATTGGAGGAAGGGGGTACAAAAAATTTATTTATTTATTTATAAACCTTCCAGCTTTAAATTTTGAAACTAAATATTCTGTTTTATCCAAATCCCACAGTGGTAGTGTGCTTATGTCAACAAAACAGCATTTTGTTTTTATTTTGAAACACAGTATGACAGCAAAAAAGAAACAATTCATTGACTATATCCTCACTCATCTTCAACCGTTTATCTGGGATCAGGTCACAGGTTGCTCAGTTACATTTAATTGATTAATCTGCTATTAATCTTACAAACAGATTTTATCCCCCACACCCACGCACACACACATCATTAGACTCCTCAATAATGTTAAAAACTAACCCCAACCCAAACCTTCATCTTCATAGTGATGGCCACTGAATGTCATTCAGCACTGTGCATTTCATCACATTTAAGGATTTTTTTAGGACTTTTTTTTTTTTTACTTTTTCATTTATGCATTTTAACTTTCTTACCTCATTTATTCTTAATATTGTCTTTGCATTAGTGAAGGGAAGCAAGTAAAGTCAGAATTTCATTGCATGGTCTTAACGTGTTTTTACTGTGTATAAGACAATAAATGTCTTGATCTATAGGTATAGTTTATGATAAATGGTAAATGGACTGCATTTACATAGTGCTTTTCCATCTGCATCAGACACTCAAAGCACTTTACAATAATGCCTCATATTCACCCCGATGTGAGGCGGCTGCCATGCAAGGTACTCACTACACACTGGGAGCAACTGGGGATTAAGGTCCTTGCCCAAGGGCCCTAAGTAATATTCCAGTCAAGCTGGGATTTGAACCGAGGATCCTCTGGTCTCAAGCCCAGGGCTTAACCACGAGACGACTTTCAGTTGATTCAGCTACTATATTAGGGCAGGTATGTGAAACAACTGTGCATTTTATGTCCTAGAAACACCAAATTTTACACAGACCTTGTTTGATATATATATATATATATATATATATATATATATATATATATATATATATATATATATATATATATATATCATGGGCAAGCTCAGATTATTTTTTTTATCTAAGGTTCAGTGTGTAAGAAAACAGAAAACTACACTGTCAGTGTCTATGAGTGTGTGTGACACAGTAATAAAGACAGCATTTCGAGATACTGTGGAAGAAACGGCACAGTGGCCAACTTGGCTTTTGCTATTTCTTATTCTCCTGGGAAAAATTAAGCATGGCATATTAAAAATCCCCCCCCCCCCACACACACACAACATCTTTAAAGCAATGTCTGTGTAAAAATTGTTGCTTTTACCATAAAACTCTGATTCTAATCCAATTACATTTGTTCCGCAAATCTGATTGGTTAATCATTTGAGATTTCTGTACATAAAATATCATGTTGACGGTGGCAAAATATTCGACCGTTTCACATTTGATGTATTACTCCGCGCCCTGATCGTGTTGCTAGGCAGATGTCAATAATGGCAATGTCAGCTGAGAGTGAGAGAATCTGGTGGAGCAACGACGATGCTGAAATGGGTGAATTTAATCTATCATATGAAAGTACTGATGTGAATTCTGATACAGAATTACTCAATGCAGTTGACCAGATGGAGAAATCTGTGGGTCTGCTCATAGAATTTCTTGTTTGGCATGAAGACACTGTTGCTATGGTAAGCTTCGCCGACTGATGTAAATATTGCAATTACTGCTGTGATAACCAATAAATACAATACTAATGGAGATTATTTGATGACTCGGGACCAGGAATCTAGCAACATTTCCCTAAAACTACAGTCTGCGTAACAGTTTTATCAAACTAGAGGTGCACTGATCAGGATTTTTTAGGCCAATCACTGAAATTTTGATCTGCCGATACCGATCAAGTACATATTTGGATCATGCCCAAAATAAGAATATAGGTCTAATGTATAGGACTATTTTTGCATTAAAACTTAATGATGAAAACAAAAAACATGCATTAAAATAAAGACACTAGAATAAACTGCCAACTTTTGTTTTATTACACTGACTTTGTTCTACCAGCAAGCTTTTTTTTTTTCCATGTTTCATGTTGCTCAGGTTACAGCCTACAGAGAATACGCTGAGAATGTAAAATACAGCCCTCATTCTATGGGGTTAAAATTGTCTCATTAATATTTGTAAATGCACACAGGGTGATCTACAAATAATCATTGATTTGCAAATATGTTCAGATATCCACAAATGCAAATTTCATATTTGTAACTTGTAAATTGGTCTTTGCAAATATAAAACTTAATTTGTAAAAAAAAAAAAAAAAAATTACATTTGTAAAACTGGAAATTGTATATGTGAATTGAGTTTCAGCATTTGTGGATCACCAATTACATGCATTCATCGCTTTCCTCTGTGACGTAATTTTGAGACATTCTTTTCCCGAAATCCACAGATCCACAAACAAATCAATCAATCAATTTTTTTTTTTTATTTTGAACTTAGTTGTCAATTCCAGTATCATGGCAGTTCACAATATAAGCAAATCAAATGAACAAAGCTTCTTTGTACTCTCTGTACCTCTACACTCATATGAAAAAATGAACAAAATCAAAATGCCTACTGATTCACAAACACACACTCACGCACACTGGATATCCACTAGATGGCAGTGTGGTTCCATTCATTACACAGCAGTCTATTTAGATCTCTCAGAGCCATTTGACTCATTTTGACTTCTGATATGAGCTGGACGGACATGGACTACATTAGATGATGGCGACTGCTCTCCTTG
The DNA here is from genome assembly GCF_902500255.1 of Thalassophryne amazonica. Classification (NCBI taxonomy): domain Eukaryota; kingdom Metazoa; phylum Chordata; class Actinopteri; order Batrachoidiformes; family Batrachoididae; genus Thalassophryne; species Thalassophryne amazonica. The sequence continues at coordinate 42,114,645 of NC_047103.1, read as the reverse complement.
TCCGCCCAGCTCATATCAGAAGTCAAAATGAGTTTACGTCACAGAGGAAAGCGTGTCATGACAGGACCAAGCGCTCCCTGCGCTACTGCCTGCACTGTTGTGATCGGTCCTTTTGATTGGCGCATTTTGCCGATCACCAATCAAACCGATCAAGGCGTGATTGGTGCCCGATCGATCGGTGCACCTCTATATCAAACTATATTATTATGCGCGTTTAGATGTAGCCTTCAGTGGTGAAGCGGTCTTTCGCTGAAAACACATATACAGGCCGAATTACTTACAGAAATATAAACCGTGCAAATGATGGAATTTGAGAATGGGAATAACCCCCTTGTGTCTGATGATTTGCAGACATTAATGCTGGATTTTACGGTCACAAGTATACGTTTTACAGTTTTAAAAATCAATTTGCAACCGTAAAATCCAGCATTAACATCCACAAATCATCAAACACAACTTAATCTGCGACGTCATAGAGGCCCAAATAAAGCCTTGTTTTCTTTGTCTTCTTGCACACTGACTGAATCCATTCCAACCATAATTGTATTTTTAAAAAAATAAATAAATAAATGTAAAAAAAAAACTTGCTTTTAAATGCACACTCGTAGCGATATTTTACATATATCTGCCCTAGTAATACCTTTCAGCGGTTTAACATGTCTTTTTCTGTTTTGATGATACACTCAGACAAATACTTTTTGCTGGTCAAGCACCCACCATAACTGCAATCTCCTCTCCCAAAATTCTGGTATTTTTTACTGTCCTAAGATCAGTGCTCACTCATGTACATCATCATACAGGGGACTTGTCTTTTTGCTGTGGAATCCTTGTTGGATTCTTACAGCGCTCCCTCCAGGAGCAGAATTTCTGACAAATATATCTTGTATCACCTTTTATTGGGGAAATCCCTTGATATAAGTGTGGCAGAGATTTACACTATGGTGTGTGTCATTATCTTGTTTTCCAGGTGGACCAACTACTCATCAAGCAGAAAGTTGAACTTGTGGAAGGTATGGAATATAAGCATGCCAGCTACGTTGAGTACAGATGCACTTTACAGGCTGTTTTTAGAAGTAACTATTTCCCACATTTTCTTCTCAAACAGCACTTCTTGGTTTTGAAAGTAACAACAAATATGAAGTACGTAACATCATGGGCCAGAATGTGTTCTATGCCGTAGAGGAAAACGACTGTCTGAGTCGACAGTGTTGTGGGCCCATGCGTTCTTTCACCATCCACGTCCTGGACAATTTCGGGCAAGAGATCATCACAATCAACAGGCCGCTCAAGTGCATGTCCTGCTTCTTCCCTTGCTCCCTACAAGAGGTGGGTAACGTTTCAGAGATACTTCTCTTTTTTTTTTTGTTGTTGAAGGCATGGCTACAAATCAAATTCTGTTCACCCACAATCCCTCACCCAGCTGGAAGTGCAGGCCCCTCCCGGTAACACAGTGGGGTACGTTATTCAACAGTGGCACCCGTTCTCCCCTAAATTCATCGTTGCAAATGAACACAAAGAGCCTGTACTGAAGATCCACGGACCCTTCTGCGGATGGAGCTGCCTTCCAGATGTTGACTTTGAGGTGAGTTTATCGAAACACATCATGACACAGTCACTCCTCTCCTCCCCATCCCAGATGGACTTTCCTTTTTCGGGATCTGCTTTGTGGTACTGTGAAGCAGAAATGTTGTTTCCAATCAGAGCATGCTGTGGTTTGGATGAAGCCGGCACACAGGGTTTGATCCTGTGTGGTACTGAATGGACATTTCTCCAGAATTCAGCTGCGACGGGTCAATGACTTTTTGCTAAATCCACAGCAGACTTAACTGAAGCATGATATTACCATTTTGAGTCCTTCCAACATGCTTTGAAGTCAGCATTTCGAAACTCGAGATATTGTGGTACTGTAGCGGGAAAAAGTTTTCCATGAGCCCACTCCAAGTCAACCTCACAAGTTTAGAGATTGGTCTGGATCCTGATGCAACAAGTCTGTAGTCAATTCTTTTTCTCCCTCTCTCTCCAGATTCTGACAATGGATGAGATCAGTAAGATTGGGAAAATCAGTAAGCAGTGGACAGGACTTCTTCGAGAAGCTTTCACAGATGCAGACAACTTTGGTATCCAGTTTCCCATGGATCTGGATGTGAGAATGAAGGCCGTAATGATTGGCGCATGTTTTCTGATTGTAAGTGCAATATTAAGGTTTTTTTATATATATATATAAATTTTAAGGTGTATATGTTATTTCAAAAGCAAACAGTGTGTCAAATAAGTTATAATTTCTTATGTGGTCAAATTTGAATATAAAGGACACAGAGCAAGAATCATTGCTAATTTTCACCAATGTAGTTAAGCATTTTGTGATAAAAGCATCAAATTTGACATACATATTCTAAATTAACTAATGTTTATTTTCAGCTATAGGGCCATCCTGGAGCTGACCTCTAATGAGCTACAGGTGTAAAGAATTACACAGTGGCCAAAATTTTAAAATGCTCCAATTATGTTGAAAACTATACCCAGGGCACAGTTCCTCTAATCCGCTAACCGCTGATTATCAAAGATAATGTTTTCATTATTGAATTAGCTTTTCAGATAACTTTGAAAACTATAATTGGACTAATTATCTTCCAATAAGTTTTGGTCCGATAATTTTTGTACCGCTGACATATTTCTGCAGACGTGGTAAACAAAGCTTAACAGTTACAAACATTTATGACGTCTAAAATCAGCTGAGTACCTACCTGTTAAATGTTTTGTAGTAGATGCACAGTTCTATCCTCTGCAAACAGGGGAGATTTGGTGCTAGAAGAAACTACTCTATCCTCTGCAGGCAAAGGAGAACTAGTCACAGAAAAGGAGAAGCTCATTTCTTTTGACCCCATACTGATATGCTGGCAATATCACCCAAATCATCCAGAGGCATACAGTTTTAACTTATGGTTAAAATCTAAACTAATTTCGGACAGGTTATTTCAATTAAGTGTGAAGTTTTAGAAAGTGAAAATATCAGATATATGTTTTAGTTTTAAAGTAATGCACTACTTTTGAAGGTTTTAGAGTGGACGTGCTCTGCCCAGTGCATTATGGGTAATCTCAGTACATTCACGACAGAAGAAATGCATTTGAGACGCTCTGATCAGGCTCCACATGGACAACAGCATTAAACCCTTTGTATATTGTGCCTAAAACTCTCATGAATATATTCTGTGTTTATAGACGTTGTTGTGTTTGTGTTGTTGTAAAAATGCCAGAAGAAGCTCAGGTTGCTTCTACATTATTTTCAAATGGAGTCATTGCAGTTGATTCCTGTTTGCTATTTAGAGTCCTGCTTATGTCAAACACTGTCTGTCGTCTTTGTTCCAGAGTAATATATATAAGTTGTCTGAAATTCAGTTTGCGTTTATTAACCCTCTGGGGCTGACGCTGACGCATACGACGGCTAAATTATAAATAACTTTTTAATATGAGATAGAAACTTTTTTTTTTTTGCTGAAAAGTTAACTCCGTGAACTTTCAGCCAGCCATCCACCATCTTTGTACTCCTCATAGAAGCTGTGTGATGACGTGCACAATGTGAGTGTCCAATCGGAATTGGTTCACCGTCACATGGTTTTCCAATATCCAATTGTAAGGCAGAGCAGTCTCACATGGTAGGGCCAAAGATTGTTAGGAGCAGTGATCTGTTACTCTGTGGCATGTGAATTCTGTTTGAAGAGCCCTGTGGCTGCTGGCTCCATGCGTAAAAGCGCAGTGATGCACATATGAATGGAGGTCATCAGTGTTAAGAGGACCTCATACAACCCCACGTGGTCGCCCAAAGAGTGTCACTGAAACAAATGATTCACTACTTGCCCAAGGTTCTCTAAAAAGCCTCTCTCGCTCTCACTCATAAAGTGCCGTTTATGCATATGAATTGAATGAGGGGGGAGGGGTGTTAACAGGGCCTCAAACTGTGAAGATAGGTTGTTTACAGTGCAGGAACACATTCCAACAGGGCGTTAACTCCATGGAAATAAAAAGTTTGTGTTGTAAGCCTTTGTGTAATAGCAGACAGAAATTGCTTTGAGATGTGGCATAAAGACAAACAAAACCCATAGACCATATTGTATATATTGTTCAAAATGTGCATTTGTGTTTATTTTTGAACCTTTATTTTTGTACATGCTTTTAAAAAGACCCCAAACAACCTTTATAAAGTGTCAAAATAGTTGTTTATTATAGTTTGCTGTGTGTTTTTAATAAAAGTGTGTGAAAATTATTTTCCACTTTATTTTTTCCTTTCTTATTTCTGATTGTAAACCTTTATTACACTTATAAAACACCACAAGCATATATATTTTCAAAGTACAGGTTGTCCAGAAAAAAGAGACAAAAAACTTGATTGTGGGATGCAGGGTGATCTTTTTACAACAATAATAAAACATTTATGCCAGGCGAGTGAACTGTACAAAAAAATGCCCTCAGACCCCAGAGGTTACATTCCACGCATCTTAAACGTAGCAGACACTGATTATCTGGAAGTTTGTTTTGGCAAGTTTTCATGGTCTCTACTGCCATCTACTGGCCAGTAGTGTTCATGGCAGTATTTACCCTAAGTACTGAGCGTCTGGGCACCAGTAGATGGCAGCGTTCTATTTATTTGGACACCGGTTATATCAGACGGTTATCTAATTACAACTTGGCTCTTTTTTTTTTCTTTTTTTTTTGTAAAAAAAAAAAAAAAAAAGGCATATTTTACAAAAGCACATTTATATGTAAGCACCAACACACACCTCACATTAACGTGTTGGTTTTTACATAGAATGAATGAGTCAACCAATCAGTGTTAGTGGAGGCACATTTTACCCATAATCCCTTTGACATCTGTCTGTGTTTGTTACAAAACTTCAGAATTAGTGCATTATTCAACGTTCAAAGATATGTTATATTTTAACTTTGTACAAATGACAGAATTGACATTAATGGAGTTATTCTATCGGTATTAATTTTATTAATCAATCAAAGAAACCGTAAGTCAGCACTGCTTTATTTTCCAAGACCTCCACCTCATGGCAACACTGCTATTGAGTAGAGAGTTCAGCTTCGCTGCTCCTCTCAACTGCTTCTCTGCTGGAAGCTATGTAGTAAACAGGAGCTCCCAGCAGAGAAGCTGAAGCTTCTGATAAATTTTTGGGTGGTTTATCGGTTTAGCTTTGTAAAAGATAACTGTTCAGCTAGCTGATTATCTGTTATCGAAGGTAACCTTTTGGTTAGCTGTGCTCACCACTGACTATAACAGTTCCAAAAAGGTATGGTTGGACTGTCTATGACTAAATGCTCTGGAGTTATGGGGTAAAAACACCAAAAATGGTGACAAAGTTCAGTTTCAGTTTGGACAAGGGTCAAAAATTAAAGTTGCTACAATTTTGGTAAAAAGTGATGCAAATTATTGGTTGAAATAGAAGGATTAAAACATTTAATATTTTTGACTGTGTTGAATGCTTGGTCTCCAAAGTAAAATTCAAACAATTTCGACGTCCATTGGATTCTATGACATGTGACATATGATACCCTGTAACATGATAACTAAGCATGACAGATGGTGCAAACTATTCCTTTTTAAAATGCTATTAACGCAATCAATAATTTACATCTTTTTTTTAACCAAAACTGGAGCAACTTTAAGTTTTGACTCCTGTACAAACTGAAACTGACCTTTATCACCATTTTTGCTGTTTTTACCCCATAACATTCAATCACAGATAGTCTAAACTATACATTTATGGAATTGTTATGATCAGACAAATAATGTGGTAGTTCAACATGATTGGAGTATTTTTAAATTTTGATGTGTAATTCTTTATTGACCCCTGTAGCTCATTAGAGGTCAGCTAGCTCCAGGATGGCCCTATAGCTGAAAATAAACATTAGTTCATTTAGAGTATGTGTACCAAATTTGATACTTTTATCACAAAATACACAATTGTTATGGAAATTTTACTTCAGCTGCTTCACTATAAATAAGACATGGGCCCCAAAAAAGTGTGTGTGTGTGGGGGGGGGGGGGGGGGGGGGGGGGGGGGGTGGCAGAAGAATTTCACAAGATCTGAAATGTAAATAATTGTGCCAGAGGTTTCTGTAACATGTTGCTGAGTGACAAGTTTAAAAAATAATAATAATTAAGCCTGGACTGCAGTGGTGAGCTTCAGACGGTTGTTAAAGTTAAAATAAATAAATAAATAATAATCATAATAAAGGTTTGACAAAGGTGAAAAAATGACCAGCAGATCACAGTAAAATATCAGGAGGATGACAGAGGCTGTCAGCAGTTATTACACAGTCATCATTGAGTGAAATTTGTTCAAAAACCAAGAATAGTCACAGAGGTAATTTCATAATTGATAAGATGCTATTTGCAGTTGCTTGTGTCTGCTCTAACTGAGTGCAGTTCAGTCAGAGCATAATTTATTTAAATGAAAATAGCATAACTGCTTGCAAAAGTAAATTAATTTTGCTAAAAACAATAGCATTGTATATGCATGCATGCCCATTTCCTATGCTACCAATTAATAAATTAAAATAAAGTACACATGAGCACAAGAAATTGCCAAGAGTGACAAATCAGTTACAGGCCAATGAACAATTTAACAAAAGCCAAAACTGAGCATTCTTGTATTCTCATTGTAAACTAACTCAACAATGGCTACAAATGATGAGGATTAAAGGGTGTCAAGTGCATGGTTATTTAATACCATGCACTGCATGGTATTAAATGGTCAATGCAGTAGTGCATTAAATTATTTCATTTAGTTAAATAATTAAATTATGAATAAAGCCTTTAAGTGACAAAGTTTTGTGACAAAGTTTTTTAATTCGGCACACAAAATATTCAAATAGAAAAAAATGAACAATTCCACAAACAAACACAGACAAAACTAGTGAGTCCGAAAGGGTGTGGGCTGAAGCAAAGCTTATTAGCGCCCACCCCTGCTAGTACAAGTCCAACAATTCTAATCAGTCATATTTACATAAATATAAATTCACTACTACATGTCGACACACAGACATACACATCAATATACTATTCACTTATAATTATATTTATATAGTACCAGATCATAAGAAAGTCAAATCAAGGCACTTTACGCCAGTAAGGACTAACCTTACCAACCCCCAGAGCAAGCACTAGGCAACTGTGGTGAGGAAAAACTCCCTATAAGGAAGAAACCTCAAGCAGACCAGGCTCTTGGGGGTGACCCTCTGCTTGGGCTGTGCCACATATACCTATATACATATGTATATACTTTACAAACATAAATATATACATACATATACACAGTCACTTATATACATATACACCTACCCATATCTATGTATCTACATACGCATATACATACCCACACATTCAAATATACAATAAGTCCCACTTATAAATTGAACATTCCATATAAATCAAATTATATTTGCTTCTTAGACATAATGTTCTTTTTGAGTAGTTTCTTAAATCTCACTAAGGTACTACTCATTCTAACCTCTGTTGAACATTTGTTCCATTTCCTCACCCCAACCACAGACACACAAAAACCCTTTACATTTGTTCTTACTGGTGGTTTCATAAAAATTGCACAACCTCTTAAACTATATCTGGATTCCCTCAATCGGAACAGACTCTGGACATGTCTCGGTAAGGCTTGGTTTTTCACTCGAAATAAAGTTTGAATTGTAATGTAATCGACCAAATCAATGAATTTTAATAAATTTAAAGACACAAATAGAGAATGACTTGGTTCACGATATTGTTTATTGCAGATGATTCGTATGGCTCGTTTTTGCAAAAGGAATATTGGATTGGTATTTGATTTGTAAGTGTTTCCCCATGACTCAACACAATATGTCATATATGGTACCATCAGAGAATGATATAAAGTAAGTAACCCTTCTTGCGGCAGTAGGTCTTTGGCTTTATACAAAATGGCTATAGTTTTTGACAATTTTGATTTCACATAATTTATATGTGGTTTCCAGCTAAGTTTATTATCAATTATAACACCTAAAAATTTATTCTCTGTTACTAACTCAATTTCCTTATTGTTTATAGTTAAATTTTTACATTTGGGTGCCTGTTTATTTCCAAATATAATACATTTAGTTTTCCCAAGGTTGAGTGACAACTTATTAGCGTCAAACCAAACCTTAAATTTTTCCAGTTCTTTCTCCACTATGTTCAGAAGCTGTTCAAGATTTTCACCGCTACAGAACACAGTTGTATCATCCGCAAAAAGGACACATCTCAGTGAACTCGACACCCAACTTATATCATTTATATAGATTATAAACAACAAAGGACCCAGCACTGAGCCCTGCGGCACCCCACATGTGACATCCCTGAGTTCAGAATTTGTATTGAATTGAACATACTGAAATCTGCCTTGTAAATAACTAGCTATCCATTCATATGCCAGACCTCTGATTCCATATTTCAGCAGTTTACTTAATAGTATTCCATGGTTAATTGTGTCAAACGCTTTCTGTAAATAAAAAAAAACACCTATTGTGTATTGTTTATTATCAATTGCAGTTGCAATACTTTCCACAAAGTCCATCAAAGCATGTGATGTAGTTCGAGACCTTCTGAATCCATATTGTTCTTCACAAATGATGTTATGCTTCAGTAAATAATCATTTAATCTTTTAGCAAATACTTTTTCCAAAATTTTGGAAAATTGTGGCAGGAGTGATATAGGTCTATAATTAGAAAATGTGTGTTTGTCACCAGTTTTAAACAGAGGAATTACTTTGGCTATTTTCATTTGAGAAGGAAATTTACCAGTACTTAGTGACATATTGCAAATATAATTGAACGGTTTTACTATACAATCAATAACTTTTTTTAATAAAGCCATATCCAAATTATTAAAATCAGTCGATTTCTTACTTTTTGAACCATGAACCAGATCAAGTATTTCCCTTTCATGAGTACCACCAATGAACATTGAAACAGATTTGTTAAACGTTGAATTATTTACCCAGAAGTTATTAGTTGATGAGTCAGTCTTACTGGCAAGATTTTTACCCACATTAACGAAGTATTCATTAAAGTGTTCAGCAATAGACTCGTCGTTATCAATCATGATGTAGTTGTTACTCTGAAAAAATGAAGGATAATCTCTAGTTACTGTATTCTTTTTTACTATTTCATTTAATATGTTCCATGTGTTTTTGATGTTATTTCTATTTTTGACAAGTAACTCATTATAATATGTTTTTTTACTGAGTCTCATGATATTGATTAACTTATTCTTATATGTTTTATACTTACTTTCAGCTTCCTTAGTTCGTAGTTTTATGAATTGTTTATATAGTACGTTTTTCTTTTTACATGCCCTCTGAAGTCCCTTAGTTATCCATGGTTTGTTGCTATATTGATTTCTATATATTTTGTCAACAAATGGACAGTGTTTATTATACAAACTGGAAAAAATGGAAATGAAAGCATCATATGACCTGTCAACATCATCAACAAAAACATCTGACCAATTCTGACTTGATAAATCCTCCCTTAAATTATCAATTGTTTCAGGTGTTACTTTTCTACTCATGAATTTGATATTGCTTCGATACATACAACAACCCTCCAATGCAAAGACTGAGAAAACTGGCAAGTGATCACTGATATCACTGACCAGTAGTCCCCCACTAAGATTACCGGATATAACGTTAGTTAAAATATTGTCAATGAGAGTTGTTGAGTCCATAGTTATTCTGCTAGGATGAATGATGGTTGGAAACAGCCCTAAACAGTACAAGGTGTTTATAAATGAGGTAATTTGTGGATGATTGTGAGGGTTTAAAAAATCTATATTGAAATCTCCACAGACAAATGCTTATTTCTGTTGATTTTGTTGTACATTCCTAAGATAATGTCTTCAAAGGTGTCAATATTTGTCCCAGGAGCTCTGTAAATGCAACTAACAACTATGTTTTTGGAGTTTATAGATGTCATTTCTATGGTAACACATTCCATGATGTTGTCCACTGTAAATGACATGTTGTTAATGAGTTTACAGTTATACTCTGACCTTACAAACAATGCAACGCCTCCGCCCCTTCTCGTCTGCCTATTAACCAGGAACAATTCATAACCATCAAGATATACCAGATCTTTATTATCCTCATTTAACCATGTTTCTGAAATTGCAATAACTGAAAAACGTTTTTTGGATGTTTTCAAACAATCATTTTTAGTGGACAGATTACGAGAAAGTCTTCTGCTGTTGAAATGTATAATTGAAAAATTTTCATCATTGATTTTATAATTTTTGAATTGTTCTTCTGTAAAATATTTGCACTGTCTCACAATATTCTCACTGAAAAAGGTATCAGGATCATTTTCAGATTCGAAGGGGTGGTTAGCAGAGTTATTATAATTAAATGTATCTAGACAGAGCTCCTGGGCAGAAATAAACGGATCATTATCCTTAGTCATTATGTCTCTCTTGTCTCCGGGTGTAGATGATGTGGATGAGTGGGTTGCTCCAGTCTGCATCATGGTGCTGTGATGTGTTTGAGTCCTCATACCTATTTTTCATATTTGTCCAGTTCCTCGATGTTCCTTATTGCCATGACTTTTGCTTGTTCTGGTGATCCGTTCAGTTTGATGAATATTTTACAGTTTGAAGTCCATGTGTGCTGGATTTTTCCCTGTTTCTTTAAGAAGCGTGCTTTCCTGGCGATGTCGACATTCCGTTTGGTGAGATGTTCATTGATGAATACGTTTGTCCCTTTCAGTTTTCTTCCTTGTTTTAACAGTGCTGTTTTGTGTTTTCTGTTGATGAATCTCATGATGACGGTTCGTTTATCACCGTCATTTCTCCGGGGCAGAGGGTGGCACGCTTCAATGTTATTTAAATCCATTTCTATACCTTTAGATAGGAGGAAATCAGCAACCTGTTTTTCCACAGAGCTGACCTCCTGTTCACTGGGCTCCCCTCCGCTCTCATCTGTTACCGCCCGTGCGTAGGACCGTGGTTTGATGTGAAGACCTGTGATGATGACGTTGTTAATTCTGGTGTACTGCTCCAATTCAGCCACTCTATTTTCCAGCTGCATTGGGCTGAAAGGATGTGTTTTTATTGTTTCATTTTATAATGGAAAATCTGATGCAAGGCTACTCCATTCACTACAAATGTCTTGTTCAATTTAAAATTCCTGTTTTGTCAGATATCAAATATATAGCAGATCCCTAAACTACTTGATTTGAATTTACAATTAGGTATTATTACAATGATATATTAACGCTTTTCTCCTCTATTAACATATTCTTCTTTGTTTTCCAGGATTTTATGTTCTTTGAGAGTGCCAACGACTAGAAGCCAAACTGGGTTTCCACATCAGCACACATAATTCTTGGAAGAAGAAATTTAAAAAAGCCATGATGATTAGCCCAAAAATGCCCAAACACAGAACAACCATAAAACAGATGAAAGTTACACAAAGTGCTTATTTGTTGTCCTAGTTTTCATCATTTTGCATGAACATTGAATTACGGTTTCTTTAGACTTTAGCTGCTCCAGTTGTTCTGTTAGAATCTTAAAATCTCAGTTGGTGTACAACGGTTTTGTCTTGTGTTATGGTCAGATAAATTAGAAGTGAACATAATGGGAATATGACACATTTAGAAGGTCAAGCAAATCGTTTTTTGTTTTTTTTTTGTAGGTCAGAATGGGATAGTCTGTCTTTCTCTTCCCCCCTCCCCAAAGAGAGCCCAACTGGGTGTAAACCATTAGCACGTGTTGTATCTGAGCTGTGAGTGCATATTCCTGTGCTTGTGAGCACAGGTTTATTTGTCATTTATCCAAACGTGTTTGGAATGTTCCGTTCTTGCTATAACCACTTGAGTAGAAGGGTGACGAGATTAAATTATTTAAAACGTCTACACTATCACAGTGCTTTGCTACAGTTTGTAAAAGATTTTAATGAAAACACCAGCTATGTGCCAATTTGGTCATTAAGATATTTAAGGTATTTTACACCTCTATTCCACAGGGCACTGTTCTCTTACAATCCTCCACAATCCAGACATAGTGCAAAGATGGGATGAAACTGTTTACTCCGGCATGCCTAATATCAGGCTGACTTATAAAGTCAGACCTGGCAACCATCTGTCTTATAAAGCGCGTAACTGGCAACCAGCTTGAAAATGAACCACAATCTAACAGGTTTCAAGCTGTACTCATTAGGACTACCTCATATAAACATGTTTAAACATGATTGAAGCTGTTACGACTACGAAGACCCAGATGTGACCGTGTAATGGTGCAAATTTGGTGAATTGGGATGAAATTTTTAAACAGCTCGAAAATTTCACTCCGATATCAAAACTGGTGCCGAAGATGGCCATAACGACTGTGAATACCCAGTTTGTTCAAGATGGATCTTAGTTACTGTGATGCTTCAAAACCTGCCCCGATTTGCTGTTCGGGATGAAAAGGAGAAGGAACGGCGCTCTGTGGAATCTAGGGGTATTATTGATTAATTTAAAAACACTAACTGCAAATTTAGACTCTCAATATGCTGATTTAATAAAGAAACTTTTAGTCTTGTTAATGATCTTTCACTATAGAGCAGTGTGAGCACACAGTTTATATATGTGTGTGTATGTGTGCGTGCATTATGACTGCATTTGTACTTAAAGTGAAACAAGCCTACACAATAACAATTTTGATGCCACTGAGGTTTGGGAACACATGGTGTCAGTCTTGTCCACAAGAGGGAGCCAACGTTTCACTTAAGAGTATTCCATATCACAAAATGAAACAAACTTGATGTACTGATGATATTTATTTTATTCAGATATTAGTGTCTAAAGATACTTTATATTTTTGGACAGTGTAGCTTTCTGTTTGGAATCACTTGCATCTGGTAACATGAATAAAAAGAGTTTAGCATTTAGATTTCAGAAACGTTTTTGTTACCATTACATTGCTAAATGTGTCAACAGTTGTATTAAAGGTGATTTGATTTTAAAGTATTGTAGCAAAACATTTATGGTTTGTCAATAATATTCAGAGCTCTTCTGTAGCACAGAAGCATCTTCATAAAACATGTTCTCGCTCCCCAAAATCTGTCACATGGTTTAAACCTGTGGCTCGGGTGGAAATAATTAGAATATGTGGGATATGTCAGAATTTAACATAGTAATCCTATTTTTGTAAAAACTGTAGTCTTCTAGTCAGAATACTGGCAGTGTAGTGTCTTCTGCTTGGTTTTAGTCTTTTGACAGTTTGTAGAATTACCAAAAGTGGACTTTTCTAACTCTGAGAGCAACATTTTTAACCTCATTTAAAGGGGTATACGTATATTGTGTGTGTGCATGTGTGCTGTTTTTATGTTATTCTAATTAACTGTTAAATATAGCTGGGGTTTCATGTTAAACATTGTGAAAGTCCTACAGTTCTGTGTTTGCACATGCAGAATCTCACTTGCTTCAAGCAAATAGGCCTGAAATAGTTTTTGTTAAGGCTTCTGTGAGGTATGTTACAAAAGTTGACATCTAAACCAGTTTGCTGTGAGTGGCAGTCTGCACTTCATTTTCATCAACAGTCACAGGATACATGGCGGTGGTTGTTTGTTTGTAGAGACTTTAATGGTGTTCATCCTTCAGCTGTCCCCATTTTGTACAGGGTCACCACAGCAGATCCTGTACTAAATATCTTGATTTAAAATGCCTTGCATCTATACCTGAAGATCTACATGAGTTTCCAGCAAAACAGTTTAATATGGACACAGTTACAGCTTTGGATGTCTTTTTTGGTCTACTTTGTTTCCATAACTTCTGGTGAGAAAATTTATTATTATTATTTTAATAAGTAAATCTGACCCAGTTTTGACAAATGTGGTGACGCTTTACATGTGCTAATTAATTTGGCATGATGTGTTCATTTGTTAAACTATTATCAGCATAAAATATTGGTGCTAAAGTCTCTATGGTTGTGCTAAAAACCAGAATGTGAGTTATTCCCATTGAATGAAAATATTTATAGTAGTTATTCTACTTTTGCACTAATACTGTGAACTAATATAGTTATGCAGTGAATGCAAAACTCTGTGAGCTATGCTTAAATTGTGCAAACTGTCAATAGATACATTTAAATAAAAAGTATATTGTGATGTGGCTCAGCTGCATTTCTTCCAGGATATTTACAAGTATCACACTGAAGACCTCATAGTTCATATGTGAACCTTCTAGGCTTCTGTACCTTACAAGAGTCAAAGTTTATAAGTGGTCATCTAAAACCATTTAGCTGTTTATCTTGTTCACAATTCTGTTTGAGTTTACCAGCTCCCAGTGTTATCATGTTGGATGGATCTGGAATATTTGGCACTTTTTCAATTGCTTTCCAAAATGTGATTGTTGCTGTTTAAAAAAAAAAAAAAAAACAACTATCCAATGGAGAACTAATCTGGACATATTGTGGTAAATACAGATGCTCTTGTGATGTGGGGTCATCTGAGAGAATGTCTTTGATGATTAATCTTAAACTGTTAACTTTGGGTGTAACAAGAAAGGACTCATTTCAAACTGCCTTTTAAAGTTAAAAAAAAACAAACAAAACCAACACCACTGAAATGAGGGCAGTATTTAAATTGTCAACGATTCTGAATCCGTTCGAAGCAGCACCTTAACACATGGTACTAGGTTTATAAATAAATGCACGCCACTGGTGTTCAAAAAGTTGATGGCCCATTCAGAATTTACATTCCAACATTATGAACCCTTCTCCAGCCAATAACAGTGACATTCTACAATGATGGTTATTCCACTACATTTCAGTTTAAACATTTGATTCTCAGTGAACACACTGCTCTATGTTACTGTCAGCCCAAGTAAAAGGCATTTGATCTCCATTTTTATTTATTTATTTGGTCATTTCTAATAGTTTTTACATTGCCTGACCTAGTTTAGCGTTCTCTGGAATATATGACCCAGCTTTGCTCTGAGCGTGACGCTTAATTAAGCTGCGGTTGGAAAACAATATGAGCTATGGAGAACTGAATTTGGACACACATTCACACATTGAAGCTAAAAGTAGCTCCTACTGGGCTGATGTGGGACAAACCCTAAAAATTATGGATGTGTCACTTCTGACTTCTGAGTGAACATTCAAAATGAACATTAAATGGGTCATTTTGAGCAGAATGTGTTTTTGCTTTGCTTTATACGGTTAAATATGGTCATGATTTCATGTTAACAGTTATGTTTCACACCCCCTAAGGAAAGGCGCACATGGCACGCAGCTGCTTCGTTTCATTTAAAGCCACGGATATAAAACTGAAAAACCTAAAAACAAATTTATTTTCTATGCATCACCTCAGTGTCTTTAATTTCTGTTTATAATAGTACGTACTTAGCTTGTTAGAAAACTTTATAACATGATCCTTTTACACCAATATTAGCCCCCGATGACTTAACAGATCACATGAATGCCCTGCCAGTACTACACTTTAGCACATCACTTAAAATAAAGAAACAGAAATAATAATCTACAAATTTATCAACAGGTTTATGGGAACATATTGAAGGTGCTGCTTTTTGCAGATGATGTAATTCTGTTGGCGTCATCAGGCAGTGACCACCGAAGCAGACTGAGTAGATTTGAGGCCCAGTGTGAAGCGACTAGGATGTGAGTCAGCACCTCCAAATCTGAGACCACGGCCCTCTTTTGAAAAAGGTTGGATTTTCCCCTTTGGGTCAGGGGAGAGTTACTGCCAGAGATGGAGGAGTTTAAGTATCTCAGGGCGGTATGTTTGAGCATGAGATTGATAGAAGGATTGGGGCAGTGTCTGATGTTTTACAGACGTTTACCGGACCATCGTGGTGATGAAGGAGCTGACGCAGAAGGCCAGGCTCTCAATTTACCAGTCGATTTGTGATCTTATCCTCACCTATGGTCATGATCCTTGGGGAATGACAGAATAAGGTCGCCGATACAAGCAGCAGAAATGAGATTTCTTCATCGGGTATCTGGGCTTACACTCCAGGACAGGGTGAGAAGTTTGAGGATTTGGGAGGGACTCTACGTACAGCCATTTCTTCACATTGGAAGGAGTCAGTGGAGGTGATCTGGGCATCTGGTGAGGATGCTCGCTGGTCATCTCCCTAAGGAGGTCTTCCAGGAACGTCCAACAGGGAGGAGGCCCTTGGGGAAAATCCAGGACATGCTGGAAGGATTATATTCCCCAGCTGTCTTGAGAATGCCTCAGGATCCACCAGGAAGAGTTACAGGACTTGGCCAAGGATAAGGAAGTGTCAGTGAGCTGCTCAGTCTGCTGCCCCCATGACCCAGGCCTGGATAAGCAGCAGAAAATAAATGAATGATTATTGAAGGTGGTGCAGTAAAAAGATGGAGAACGGCACATCCCCTTTGGAACAGTCTGTAAAGTCATCCTTTCAAACCGCCCTCTACAGGGGTCAGATGTTGAGGGACTTGTGGTTTTGGGAAAACTGTGGTGTAACATGATATGTCTCAAACAAACACTGCAAGTTTGGTGTGTATTTAACACCCAGACCACACACCACCGTTGATGTTACTGATGTCCTTGCAGCTGTAAGTTACTGAGTGAAATGTCCCAAACTGCACACACACAGATGTTCTCTCGACTCTGGTTTCTTATAGGCACCACCCACTTTATTGGTCTGGCCTCATAAATGCTTCTGCAAAATTAAACAAATTGCCCAACTTCAGTAGATTCCGTCAAAATGAAAATGTGTTGTACAGCTGTTTGGGAGTGATGCAGCTCGAGAATTAAACACAGGGATCGAAGCAGACATGAATTTTGGAAAACCAGCCAGCTATGTGTGGAAACCATTGTTGTGTGGGCCGCCAGAAGAGGAGGTACTGCTGGCCCACCACCAGAGGGCGCCCTGCCTGAAGTGCGGGCTTCAGGCACGAGAGGGCGCTGCCGCCACAGACACAGCCGGGGGTGACAGCTGTCACTCATTATCTCATGACAGCTGTCACCCATCTACACTTCATCTTACTACTCCATAAAACCCGGACGTCATCTCCACCTCATTGCCGAGATATCATCTACCTATGAAGGTAATATTCTCTGCTGTACTGAAAACTGTGTCAGTCTGAACTCTTTTTGCAGCCGATTTCCTGTTGTGAGCCTTATCTGCTGGATTGGCGTTTGGTGTGAACAGCGACGGCTTCGCTTCATACCCCAACCAGCTAAGTGGTTAACAGGAGCTGCACGAGTGTGTGATTAGGGGTGGAGGTGACTTTCCACCTTCTGACTGTTTTGGTTACTGGATGTGCACACACCCACATCTCACTGTTTGTGCTCCTCGCCAGCAGTACCAGATCCGACAGTCGGGGATGGTGATCACCTGGGAATTCGGGACTTGGCGGCTCCAGTATTCACCAGGTTCGGTGGCGGCGGAAATCGTGTGGTTCCGGCTCTTCTCAGGACAGACGTCTTCTATCCTCGAGCCTGCCCACACGTCACCTTTGTGTATTGACTGCTATCAGATTCTGAGATTGTCTGTATATTCGTTGTGCACATTCACAACATTAAATTGTTACCTTTTGGCTCATCTATTGACCGTTCATTTGCGCCCACTGTTGTGGGTCCGTGTCACTACACTTTCCCCAACAACCATGTTAAAACTGTTGCTGAACATAAACAGAAAATATACATCTCTGATCATCTTGAGCAGGGCCGGCCCAAGCCTTTATGGGGCCTTAAGCACCTCAGCACCAGATGCCTCATTATTCCATAGGCATAGCAATGCACACACATTGCACTGGGGGCTATTGCTTTAACTTTGGCCTGGAAACCATTGAGAGCTGAGCTACTTTTCCCCACCTTTTGCACCAAATTAATCTGAGGAGTTGATCTGCCCTGCTGTTTTAAATTTTTCTTCGTAAGGAAGACTATCAAATGTCAATCAAAAAGGGATTCAGCCTCAGACAGATCATCCAATCATCATTCACAAGCTGAGCGTCCGGGCCAGCCGAGGCCAGCCCACTGCCCCATAGACCCCCAGACACGCTGAGCGTCCGATGGGCGGGACAAAGCCCAGCATTTATCCAATGACGCGCCTCGTTTCGCTGCATGCTTTGTGTCGCTATTGAGCGTCCACACTGTTTAAAGCACTGTGAAGCTGCAGGTTTGAGTGAGAGGGAAGCCGCGTCGTTACCAGTGATAAGAAGCTGATTCTGAACAAAAGTTGAGCGCGTTGTAGCGCATATTTAGTCAATGACATGTACACACAACAGTATATATTTGATCACTTATTTTTTGACATTTTAGGGGAAGCTGAGCTTCCCTTGCAGTCTTAGAGCAATCGCATCTGACGTTAAGACACCTAAAGCACTTTACACTAAACGAACGGAACATTTCGCAAATAATGACAACAAAAATTGTAATATTGGACATGCAGACCTACCTTTGTCTTGTTGTTTTTTCTCGTGTTCCTACTTCTTTTTTCTTTTCTCCGCTCCAGAGGGATAATTTCTTTTCTGAGACATGACTTTCACTCACTTCTTTCCTCACGATTAGTCATCGACCACCTGACCCAAGCGGTGCATCTAAATTTGCCCAACGGTGGCAGCAGCCAACAGGAGGCATCAATTAACCTAGTATTGGTATTTTGTCAAAATTAATTTATTTTTTTCGGGTGTAACACAATTTCGTTTAAATTATTCAATATTATTTTAATTTCATGTATATATTTACTTTTTTATCACAACGTCTCGGTGCTCTCGGGGCCCCCTGGTGGCGTGGAGGCCCTAAGCGACCGCGTAGTTGGCGTATGCCTTGGGCCGGCTCTTATCTTGGGGCCCCAAGCAGCCGCACATCAGTGAAACACACATCTGTCGGGCTGCTTGGAATTCATGGTGTCTTTACCAACACTGTGATAATTGTCAGAAAACATCTGTGCAAACAAAGCTCAAGAAAACACTGAACACTGTTCAGTTTGGGGGAAGGAGAAGAGTGCTTTACTTTTGCATTAACCTTCCTTTGACTTTAAACAAATACAAATTGGACACACTCACCGAGAG
This sequence comes from Thalassophryne amazonica, assembly GCF_902500255.1. NCBI lineage: Eukaryota > Metazoa > Chordata > Actinopteri > Batrachoidiformes > Batrachoididae > Thalassophryne > Thalassophryne amazonica. The sequence continues at coordinate 42,095,593 of NC_047103.1, read as the reverse complement.
GATATACAGCAGTTGTGTGTGAGTGCTGTGGTATTTCTTCAGCCCTATAGTGACTCAATTCATTCACTAACTGTACTACAGAAATAAAGTAGAAGGAGGACCACTCAGATTCCACCGCATCTTGCATGTTTGACATGAATTTGTGCAGATTAATTCATTGTGTTTCAGTGATAAAATAATAGTATGGTTTTGTTTTGTTTTTTACATTTGATCAATTCTGTCCAAAAAGGAGCTCATTTTAATGCATTTGCCTTGGCCATTATGTAATGACTCTGTCTTGGCTTTGGCATCCTCTGGACTGAAGAATAAGCCAAGGCTGGTTCAAGGCCAGACATGGGGTGATTACAATTACCATTACAGTTACAGTTGGAAAGTTAGATTACAGTTAAATTATATTACAATTATGATTACTAACATAAGACTAAAGTAAAATAAATTTCTTCTTAAATATGTTTATTGAAATACTTCAACTTCTTGTTGTCTTTCCTCCAAAATTACCTTAAATTTCTTGTATATTGTTGTTAGTAATGGGAAGGAAATCTGAACAAATCTGTTGTTGAACTGTTTAAGTTAATCAGTTTTATTTTAGAGTCATCTTGGCTAACTGTCACAATTACAATTTTTTTCTCCAAAGATTACAGTTAAATTATGATTGCAGTTATGATTACTAACAAAAGACTAAAGTAAAGTAAATTTCTTCTTAAATATGTTTATTGAGAGAAATAAATCAACTTCCTGTTGTCTTTCCAAAAAATACCTTAAATTTGCTACATATTGTTGTTACTACTGGGAAGGAAATCTTCTGAACAAATTTGTTGTTGAACTGTTTAAGATAATCAATTTTATTTTAGAGTAATCTTGACATAACTGTCACAATTACATTTTTATCCAAAGATTACAATTAAATTATATTACAATTATGATTACTAACATAAGACTAAAGTAAAAATAAATTTCTTCTTAAATATGTTTATTGAAATACCTCAACTTCTTGTTGTCTTTCCCCAAAATACCTTAAATTGGTTGCATATTGTTATTAGTAATGGGAAGGAAATCTGAACAAATTTGTTGTTGAACTGTTTAAGATCATCAATTTTATTTTAGAGTAATCTTGACATAATTGTCACAATTACAATTTTTTTCTCCAAAGATTACAATTAAATTCTGATTACAATTATCTGATTTGCTAAAATTACACATTACTTTAGATTACATGAAAAAAAAATGTAATGATTACAATCAAGTACGATTATAGTTTGTGATTACCCTATGTTTATTCAAGGCTGCTCGTTATTACCTATTTTTCACAGTTTACTTCCCACCAAACATAACAAAGTGTCCGTCAAGGTAAATTCATGCATATGATGGTCTATTCACGCAGTGTTTGACTGCATTGTTTTTTAGCCACCACAGTACTAAATGCACACGTTTTAACCTGATGCTCTTCTACAAGGAGAAACATGTACAGTTCCCGGTTTTCCCAAGCAGTCTCCCAGCCAAGTACTAATGAGGATCAAGACCTACCCTGCTCAGAGTAGCATAGCTGTAGCAAGGAACCATAGTTACACGTTTAACCAATTAACTGAAGCAGCTTGTTGTGTGGGCTGCTGAAGAGGAGGTACTGCTGGCCCACCACCACAAGATGGCGCCCTGCTTGAAGTGCGGGCTTCAAGCACGAGAGGGCGTCGGCTTTGCTGGAGGTGACAGCTGTCATTAATCAACACAAGCTGTCACCCATCACCACCACTACAAAGACCGGACTGCAACTCCACCTCCTCGCCGAGAAATCAACTACCATTCAGGTAATTTCTCTGCTGACTGACACTTTGTGTGTAATAACCTGAACTTCTGTTGCAGCCGTTTTCCTGGAGTGTGTCCTTATCTGAGGGATTGGCGTTTGGTGTGACAGCGACGGCTTCGCCTCACACCCCAACCCAGATAAGTGGTTGACCAGGAGCTGCACGAGTGTGTGTGATTGGAGGTGGAGGTTTTCCCTCCTTTACTTAATACAGACTGTGGGATTACTGAGTGTGCAAACTCACACTCATCTGGACTGTCTCTGTTCTCTGCCAGCAGTACCGGTTCTGACTGCTGAAGACAGCGGCCACCTGGGGCGCAGGGCTTGGCTGCTCCAGTGTTCTTCAGCTCCATTGGTGTTGGAAGCTGTGTGGGGATCCGGCTCTTCTCTCTCCAGGCGTCTTCTATCGTCGAGCCTGCCCACACGTCACCTGGTGTATGATTGACAGTCCACCATATTGTTATTGTCTGTACGTTGTTGTGCGATTCACAACATTAAATTGTTACTTTTTGGCTTATCCATTGTCCGTTCATTAACGCCCCCTGTTGTGGGTCCGTGTCACGACACTTTCACAACAGGATTTCTCGGCCAGCGTCATGGATCCCGAGGGGCGTCAACCATCGCTTGAACAGCCAATGGGAGAGCGAGGTGCACAGGCAGGAGGCGTGGTGGGTGAGCTGCAACACATCTTAACCGCCTTTGCCGCTCGGTTGGACTTAGTTACCGAGCAGAGCAGTGTTCTCAATCGCAGGATAGAGGCTCTCACCGCCCAGGTGGAAGCGCATGATCAGGGCGCTGCTGCAGCACCTCCTCCTGCTGACCGTGTGCCAGAAACAGACATTCCACTGGTCGTTCAACGACCCCCCCCCACCTTCCCCTGAAGCATACATAAGCCCTCCGGAGCCGTACGGAGGCTGTGTGGAGACGTGCGCGGACTTCTTGATGCAGTGCTCGCTTGTCTTTTCACAGCGTCCCGTCATGTACGTGTCAGACGCCAGCCGGGTGGCTTACGTTATACGTTGCGTCGAGGAGATGCACGCGCCTGGGCTACGGCGCTTTGGGAGCAGAATTCACGGCTCCTAACGGTTTATACTGAGTTTGTGAGGGAGTTCCGACAGGTGTTCGACCACCCTCATAGAGGCGAGACCGCTTCAAGTGTGCTGCTGTCGATAAGACAGGGGTGTCGGAGCGCAGCAAAGTATGCAGTCGACTTCCGCATCGCGGCAGCGCGAGCCGGCTTTAATGCTGTTGCGCTCCGCGCCGCCTTTGTAAACGGACTGTCTCTGGTCCTCAAGGAGCACCTGGTGGCGAAGGACGAGCCGCGGGATTTAGATGGGCTTATCGACCTGGTTATACGGTTAGACAACCGATTAACAGAACACCGACGGGAGTGAGACGAAGGGCGTGGTCAGGCACAAGCCGTCCCTCTTCCTCCCGGGTCTGAAAGGGAGCCGACTTCCCCACGCTCCACTGCCAGGGCTCTCCACGTGACAACAGCTCCCCCTGCTGACGTTGCTATGGAAACGAGCAGGGCCAAAAAACGATCAGATCAGAGACAAAGGAGGCTGATCCGTGGAGAGTGTTTTCTCTGTAGCTCAACTGAGCACACACAGAGAGAATGCCCCAAACGATCAAAACAGCAGCACTCGTCCTTAGAGACTGGGCTAAGGGTGGGTCACAATACCCACGCGGGGAGACCCCGTAAATCTGCACGAATCCCAGTCACGATCCTGAGTGAGGATTTAACCCTTCACGCCCCAGCACTGGTGGACACAGGGTCGGAGGGAAATCTGCTGGATAGCAGATGGGCAAAGGAGGTCGGGCTCCCTCTAGTGGCCTTACCGTCACCATTGTCGGTGCGGGCACTAGATGGCACCCTTCTTCCACTAATCACACACCAGACTCAGCCAGTGACATTGGTGGTGTCTGGGAATCACAGGGAGGAGATTGTGTTTTATGTAACACCTTCTACCTCCCGAGTGATATTGGGTTTTCCATGGGTGTTAAAACACAATCCCCGGATTGATTGGCCGTCTGGGGTTGTGGTTCAGTGGAGCGAAACCTGCCACCGGGAGTGTTTAGGATCCTCGGTTCCACCCGGTGTGACAGCTAAGGAGGAGGTTTTAGTCCCCCCCAATCTGGCGGCGGTGCCAGCCGAGTACCACGACCTTGCTGACGTCTTCAGCAAGGATCTGGCACTCACGCTTTCCCCGCACCGTCCGTACGATTGTGCCATTGATTTGATACCGGGCGCTGAGTACCCGTCCAGCAGGCTGTACAACCTCTCACGTCCGGAACGCGAATCAATGGAGACCTACATCCGGGACTCGTTAGCTGCCGGGTTGATCCGGAACTCCACCTCCCCGATGGGTGCTGATTTCTTTTTTGTGGGCAAGAAGGACGGCGGACTCCGTCCATGCATTGATTGCAGAGGGCTGAACGAGATCACGGTTCGTAACCGATACCCGTTACCTCTGTTGGATTCAGTGTTCACGCCCCTGCATGGAGCCCAAATTTTCACGAAATTGGATCTTAGGAATGCTTATCACCTGGTTCGGATCCGGGAGGGAGACGAGTGGAAGATGGCATTTAACACCCCGTTAGGTCACTTTGAGTACCTGGTCATGCCGTTCGGCCTCACCAATGCGCCCGCGACGTTCCAAGCATTGGTTAATGACGTCTTGCGGGACTTCCTGCATCGGTTTGTCTTCGTATATCTAGACGATATACTCATTTTTTCTCTGGATCCTGAGACCCATGTTAAGCATGTACGTCAGGTCCTACAGCGGTTGTTGGAGAAACGGCTGTTTGTGAAGGGCGAGAAGTGTGAGTTCCACCGTTCTTCTTTGTCCTTCTTGGGGTTCATCATCTCCTCCAACTCCGTCGCCCCTGATCCGGCCAAGGTTGCGGCGGTGAGAGATTGGCCCCAACCAACGAACCGTAGGAAACTACAACAGTTCCTCGGTTTTGCAAATTTCTACCGGAGGTTCATCAAGGGTTACAGTCAGGTAGTTAGCCCCCTGACAGCCCTGACCTCCACAAAAGTCCCCTTCACCTGGTCGGATCGGTGCGAAGCCGCGTTTAGGGAGTTGAAACGCCGGTTCTCAACAGCACCAGTTCTGGTGCAGCCCGATCCCAAGCGCCAGTTTATTGTTGAAGTGGATGCCTCTGACTCAGGGATAGGAGCCGTGCTATCCCAGAGCGGGGAGTCCGACAAGGTTCTCCATCCATGTGCCTACTTTTCCCGCAGGTTGACCCCAGCTGAACGGAACTATGACGTCGGCAATCGGGAACTTCTTGCGGTGAAGGAGGCTCTTGAAGAGTGGAGACACCTGTTGGAGGGAGCGTCGGTACCATTTACAGTTTTCACGGACCATCGGAACCTGGAGTACATCCGGACCGCGAAGCGTCTGAACCCCAGGCAAGCCCGCTGGTCGCTGTTCTTCGGGCATTTTGACTTCCGGATCACCTACCGCCCCGGGACAAAGAACCAACGATCTGATGCCCTGTCCCGGGTGCACGAAGAGGAGGTCAAGACCGAGCTGTCAGACCCCCCTGACACCATCATCCCCGAGTCCACTGTCGTGGCCGCCCTTACCTGGGACGTGGAGAAGACCGTCCGGGAGGCCCTGACACGGAGCCCGGACCCGGGGACCGGTCCGAAGAACAAACTGTACGTCCCACCAGAGGCCAGGGCTGCGGTCCTTGACTTCTGTCATGGTTCCAAGCTCTCCTGTCACCCAGGGGTGCGAAGAACCGTGGCAGTGGTCCAGCAGCGCTTCTGGTGGGCGTCTATGGAAGCCGACGTCCGGGAGTATGTCCAGGCCTGCACCACCTGCGCCAGGGGCAAAGCTGACCATCACAAGGCCCAAGGCCTCCTCCAGCCTCTGCCAGTGCCTTGTCGCCCCTGGTCTCATATCGGCCTGGACTTTGTCACGGGCCTCCCGCCATCCCAGGGAAACGCCACCATCCTAACGATAGTGGACCGGTTTTCCAAGGCGGCCCACTTCGTGGCCCTCCCGAAGCTCCCGACGGCCCAGGAGACTGCAGACCTCCTGGTCCAATACGTCGTGCGTCTGCATGGGATTCCATCGGACATTGTCTCGGATCGTGGTCCTCAGTTCTCCTCCCAGGTCTGGCGGAGTTTCTGTAGGGAACTGGGGGCCACCGTCAGTCTCTCGTCTGGGTACCACCCCCAGACGAACGGGCAGGCAGAGCGGACAAACCAGGAACTGGAGCAGGCCCTCCGTTGTGTGACCTCCGCGCACCCGACGGCCTGGAGTGACCATCTGGCCTGGATCGAGTACGCTCATAATAGCCAAGTCTCGTCTGCCACCGGCCTCTCCCCATTTGAAGTGTGTTTGGGGTACCAGCCCCCATTGTTCCCGCTAGTGGAGGGAGAGGTCGGGGTGCCCTCGGTCCAGGCCCATCTGAGAAGGTGCCGTCGGGTGTGGCGTACCGCCCGCTCTGCCCTGCTCAAAGCCCGGACGAGGGCCAAGAACCATGCAGACCGCCGGCGTGCCCCGGCCCCTGCGTACCAGCCTGGGCAGGAGGTTTGGCTTTCTACAAAGGACATTCCCCTGCAGGTGGAATCCCAAAAGTTGAAGGACAGATACATCGGACCTTTCCCTATCCTCAAGGTCCTCAGTCCAGCCGCAGTGAAGCTGAAGCTGCCAGCTTCACTGCGTATCCACCCAGTTTTCCATGTGTCCCACATCAAACCTCACCACGTGTCACCCCTCTGTGCCCCCGGACCGGCGCCGCCTCCTGCCCGGATCATCGACGGGGAGCCGGCTTGGACCGTGCGCCGGCTCCTGGACGTCCGTCGGAAGGGCCGGGGGTTCCAGTATTTGGTGGACTGGGAGGGGTATGGACCCGAAGAACGCTCCTGGGTGAAGAGGAGCTTCATCCTGGACCCGGCCCTCCTGGCCGACTTCTACCGTCGGCACCCGGACAAGCCTGGTCGGGCGCCAGGAGGCGCCCGTTGAAGGGGGGGTCCTGTTGTGTGGGCCGCTGAAGAGGAGGTACTGCTGGCCCACCACCACAAGATGGCGCCCTGCTTGAAGTGCGGGCTTCAAGCACGAGAGGGCGTCGGCTTTGCTGGAGGTGACAGCTGTCATTAATCAACACAAGCTGTCACCCATCACCACCACTACAAAGACCGGACTGCAACTCCACCTCCTCACCGAGAAATCAACTACCATTCAGGTAATTTCTCTGCTGACTGACACTTTGTGTGTAATAACCTGAACTTCTGTTGCAGCCGTTTTCCTGGAGTGTGTCCTTATCTGAGGGATTGGCATTTGGTGTGACAGCGACGGCTTCGCCTCACACCCCAACCCAGATAAGTGGTTGACCAGGAGCTGCACGAGTGTGTGTGATTGGAGGTGGAGGTTTTCCCTCCTTTACTTAATACAGACTGTGGGATTACTGAGTGTGCGAACTCACACTCATCTGGACTGTCTCTGTTCTCTGCCAGCAGTACCGGGTCTGACTGCTGAAGACAGCGGCCACCTGGGGCGCAGGGCTTGGCGGCTCCGGTGTTCTTCAGCTCCGTTGGTGTTGGAAGCTGTGTGGGGATCCGGCTCTTCTCTCTCCAGGCGTCTTCTATCGTCGAGCCTGCCCACACGTCACCTGGTGTATGATTGACAGTCCACCATATTGTTATTGTCTGTACGTTGTTGTGCGATTCACAACATTAAATTGTTACTTTTTGGCTTATCCATTGTCCGTTCATTAACGCCCCCTGTTGTGGGTCCGTGTCACGACACTTTCACAACACAGCTATTTTAAACATCTCCAGTACATAAGCACTGGACCAAAATTTTGACCTTGGCCTATGTGCTTGGGTTTTAAAAAAAATCATTTTGTTCTTGCATGATGCTAGATCCATCCATCAAGTTTGGTCCAAATGGGGTCAAAACTTCAAGTTATTTTGTTCACAGATGGATGGACAGGCACATGACCACCAACAACAGTGCCTTCAAATTTTCACAGTGCATGATATAATATATTTCATTTGATCCTGCTTTGTATGTGCTTCAATGGTTGTTATATCTCAGGAAACACTGGTTGCCTCAAATGAACTTTGCTGTCAAATTATTTGCAATATACAGTTTTCTACATGGCCTAATGGGCCACTTGGTCTGAAGCTGAAGCATTACTACATGTCCAAAACACCATTCACCCACGACTTGAATCTCAGTAACCACTGAAACTACAAAGCCAACATTTGTGCTTGATCCAGCAAAGCATTTTTTTCACAGAAAATTATCAGGAATACCTATTATTGACCCTATAATAAAATGAAAAGTTTCAATCATTAATAAAAAGCTAATAGTACAAGAGCACTGTGCTCGTAGAGCGCAAACCTCTGCCAACACTAGTTTTCAATTCCACAAATTTTTACCTTGGAGAAAATTTTCAAAGCCATAGTCTTGTTAGAAACGGCTTTTCATAAGCTAAAATATAATCCAAAATCACAGATCAAAAGGGCTTTTCTATGTTAAAAAAAGAATCAAATATCCGCTAAATCCGCAATACGGATGCGGATCAAACTTAGTTGAGTTGAGTGCCAGTTTGCACCTCATTGTCATAAATGAAAGTGATTGAGGCACTTTTGATTGAGATATAATGCAAAATGTACACCAAATGGGCTTTTCAATATTAAATTAAAATGTCCACAAAATTCACAATCCGGATCAGATCTGGATCAAACTTTATCAGGCGATAGTGAGTGCCGGTCTGCACCTCACGTCCAAAAATTAGAGTGATTGGGCTACAGTTGATGAAGATATAATGTAAAATATAGATTGAATAGGGTTTTCCATGTTAAATTCAATTGTCCACAAATCCACAATCCGGGTCAGATCTGGATCAAACTTTGTCAGTCGATAAAGGATACCATCCTACATAATGGTGTCATATATGAAAGAAATTTGATCTTTTTTGACAGAAAATTTGTTCAAAGTTAAAGATGGGGATTTTGCCACTTTTCCAAGATTTTTCCTGGCTTTGACCTATGACCTTGAAAATTTAATCAGTTCTTGCTCATCAGGATATGAATCGTTAGTAAACAATTTCATAATGATATATGAAAAACTGTGGGTTCCAGGCTGTTCACAATCAGACAGACAGACAAACAAACAGACAAACAGTGGCAATAACATAATCTCCTCCAGCTTTGTTGGCAGAGGTAATAATAAAATCACTCACTGTTGGATCTTGGTAACTACTAACACTACAGAAAACATATCAGGGATCTCACTCACTCATTCATCTTCAACCGCATATCTGAGATTGAGTCGCGGGGCAACAGCTCCAGCAGGGGACCCCAGACTTCCTTTTCCCGGGCCACATTTGACCACCTCTGACTGTGGGATCCCGAGGCGTTCCCAGGCCAATGTGGAGATATAATCTCTCCACCTAGTCCTTCCATGGCGTCTCCTCCCAGATGGACGTGCCTGAAACACCTCCTTAGGGAGGCGACCAGGGGGCATCCTTACCAGATGCCTGAACCACCTCAGCAACTCTACTCCGAGCTCCTCACTAATGACCGAGCTTCTCACCTTATCTCTGAGTTAGACACCAGCCACCCTCCTGACAAAACCCATTTTGGCCACTTGTACCCGCGACCTAGTTTTTTCAGTCATGACCCAACCCTCATGGCCATAGATGAGAGTAGGAACAAAGATTGACCAGTAGATCGAGAGCTTCGCCTTCTGGCTTAGCTCCCTTTTTGTCACAACAGTACATTAGAGCGAATGCACCAATTCTCCGGCCAATCTCACGCTCCATTGTCCCTTCACTCGTGAACAAGACCCCGAGGTACTTGAACTCCCGAGGTACTTGACCCCAAGGTACTTGAACTCCTTCACTTGGGGCAGGACCGCATTCCCTACCTGGAGTAGGCAATCCATTGGTTTCTTGCTGAGAACAATGGCCTCAGATTTAGAGGTGCTGATCTAGTGCCATAATGGTTCATGCAACACACTTAAAAATTAAGCAAGTTTCTGTTGTGATTTCTGCATCTTTGGTTTATGAGATGATCACTGAAATATTATAGTCTATAAAAGGTCCAGATCTCCAGAAGAAAACTAACCCATAATGTCAGTTTGCCCTTGAAAAATTCAGATTTACAGAACTGAAAAACAAGCTAAATCATTAAAATTTCTTGACAGTTCAGCATTAACTATGAATCGTTGTTCAAGTTTTTAAGGTAAGCTCAGGCTCAGGGAGTTAGACAATAGATGAAAGCTTAACCATCAAAGTGAACTAATCTGTGCCTGTGCAACCTCTTTCCACTGAGGCCAGACGCTGAGGTGGCATAAAAGTCTGCTTCCTTTGCTAGTTAAAGCGCTTTGGTCTCCGTTTAATGTAGTGTTGATGAAACCCCTTTAGTTGGCTCTTCCTGAACCACACCCCGGGGCCACTGGATGTCCTGTGGCTTCTTAAGTGGAAGATCATGGCCAGAAATGAGGTAGCGGTGACGTGGAGATGAATTCTCAAGGAGATGAGCTCGATGAAAGAAGCTGCTGCTGCCCGTTGCATCGATCTGGACTAGTAATCAAGCTCTCTGCGGAATGATCAAAGCATCTGGACTAAAAATGAAACCCATTCTTTGGTGCAATTGTGGGTTTGAAAGTAAGGATAAGGGGACTAAGTGTCTAGGATGTGTGACTCAACACTGGAATTGAAAAAATATCTGGTTGTACCACGAAGAGTAAAAATAGGTTTTCCAGAGTAGAAGGAAAGCTGACATGTGTCCAAGTCACTGACAGTTCATGCAATGCAAATCAGCTCAATAGTACACTGGAAAGGCATTACTTTTTATTTTTTTGGTGTACCCCCAAAGGCAAAGGAGGTCTAGGAATTGCTTGATTCTGTGTGTGTGTCTGTGTGATCAATGTATACGTGATATCTTATAGCAAAGCCTTCATGCATCAAGGTGAACCCTTGAATAAAGGGTAACCTCACTAAAATCTCCATCAAGTTCAACAATGGACACATTGATTCTAATTGTGGCCACCAAAGTGTGGCCTGTTTGTGGCATTATCTTGTGCACTAGGTTTCAAAACCTAGTGCACCCGATAATACTACAAATAAGCCATGGGCCAGCGTGATGGCATGCAACTCCAACCCCCCACCCCCACCGGCCCTCTAAATTTGTTATTCGAAAGCTTCGGATGTCTAGATTACAAAGATAACTGGTAACAGTAAAAATAATGGGACTGACTATGACATACGAGCACTTTTATTGACCTACCCTAGCCAAAAGAAAATGTTCAGATCTGATATTTTTTTTCTGCTCAATATAGTTACCAAATTTCACCTTTTAAGTTAATATAAGATACCAAATCAAAACTGTCTTTAAATAGAATCTACTACATTTTAAATTATGTGAACAGTTTTATTGTATCAAAAGTATACTTGATTGAAATATGACACCCTGTGAAAAATAAAAACACCTGCATAAAAACAAGACTATAAGGCTTAGATGTAGAGCCCGACCGATATGGATTTTTTGAGGCCAATGCCGATAACGATATTTGGATGAAAAAAATGGCGATAATCGATAAATCGGCTGATTTGCTGATAGTCGATAAATCAGCCGATATATATTTTTTAAATGAATAAAATGTTCTTTTTTGGACCCTTAACAAAAAAAGGTATGAGCTAAAAGCTGAACCTTTGTCCTCATATTGATTAACTTAATAACAGAGAAGAATTTTCAAGTTCAAAAAATGCAAAAATGCAATTGGAGCAGTTAGGGGGCTATTCAAACGGGCCAACTCCTGAAAAACGATCTTTGCCATATCACGTGAGGCTTAATAAAAAGCGTGACCGACGCAATGAAGCACATTTGACACATTACTACATAAACTGAGTTAATCAAACTGAGTTGAACTGAAATGGGAGAAATGTTGGGTGAATGTAATCACAAAGTTATTACAAACAACATCCTTATAAACTTACTTGTATGCTTTTGTCAGCTGATCACTGCAGTGTGACGGCGAACTACGGGGGCCAGTGATGAACACATTTAAGCAGGGGTGTAAGCAGCTCTCAGTTGAATGGAATCAGAGTTCCATCTACTGGAAAAACGGTGCAAGGACATTTTACATTGCCGACACAAACATTATTTCAGTAACTGTTCTGTTTATGAGAAATTATCGGCGTTCTATCAGCAAAATTTTGGACGATAGTGAGTACTTTTAAAAGGGTTTATATCGGCCGATAATATCGACTGGCCGATATATCGGTCGGGCTCTACTTAGATGTTCAGCACAATGAAAATCTCTTCACCTATCTGTGGATGTATGTACCATTCAAAAGTGTGACTTTTTATCTTTCGTTTCATACAAAAAGTTTTCAAATCATATATGGACAAAGATATTGGCCATTTCACAAGTGCCTGACATCATATACGCATAAACCAGGTGGAATGTACCAATGAGCACATTGTGCCTCTTGTATCTTTTAGGCTGCTTTCAGATCAGATGGTATCCCTTCATACAAACCCTCATGCTGAAGGTTGTAATGACATACTCTTGACCTACTTCATGTGTGACTATAAGGTTTAAAATCTCTACATATATCTGCACAAAATGTATATACCATTCGAAAGTGTGAGTTTTCAAAAATTTGCAAAAATCATTCAAATCGGACATACATTGACAAAGATATCGGACATCATATATGCACAAACCAGGGGGAATGTACCAATGTGTACAATGTGCTTCTGTTAGAACTGTTAGAATGGCTTAAGCAGTGGCTCACCCCTCTGAGTTTGGTCTGCTTGAGGTTTCTTCCTCAAGAGCACCTGAGGCTGTTTCACCTGGCCACTGTTGCCTGTGTGCTTGCTCAGAGGGTTGGTAAGGTTACACCTTATCCATGTTAAGCGCCTTGGGGAGCTTTGTTGTGATTTGGTGCTATATAAATAAAATTAATTGAAACTGAATTGAAGAAACACTTGCATTTTGAGGAAACCAGTTAAGACATTTGGGCAATGTGGTGCACTTCTTTGTGTGTAATCCAGTGGCTGGAGAAGGCCAAGGTACTGTGCTTGTTTCACCCAACTGCAACAAATATGATTAGGTACTATCAAGAGTTGGACTCTGTCTTGCCCTGTGAGACATGGGACAAACTATGCCCCATGGGTCACTGTCCTCTGGTCACACCACAGCAGCTCCTGTCCATTTAAAGCAACAAGCATAGAAGCAGGTTGTTTCTTGGTGCACAGAAACTGGACTCTTGCTGTGCTATAATATCTGTGTCCAAACTATCTATAGATAACATTTTGCCTGGAGATATGAGCACCTGCATTTAAGACATATGTCAATGTTTATTAGCATGCTGTAAAGGTGTGTAATCATCTTTCAGCTGCTCCTGTTAGGTGTCGCCCCAGCAGATCAATAGTTTATAATATGACCCCTTTTAATATTGGGAACATCTGTCTGTGTGATGTTCCCCGTTCCTGCTTTCAACTTGTTTAAATTCAAACAGTTCCTGTAAAGCCACTGTCTCCAAAACAGTACTGGAAATAGAAGGCCGGTGTGCTGTCATCCAGGAAGCTGTGGTACTGTTCAGTTGTTGTAATGGAAGGACAGCGGTGGCTGGATTCTGGTTTTGTGTGTTTTATTTGGCACCGACATGAGCAAAAATGTAAAAACAGGCTCATGTACGCAGCAGCTAATATTCCTAACATTCTGTACCTCCTTAGGATTATTAGCAGCTCTATTTAGAGTTTTTGGCCACGTTTACTCAGTCCAAAAGCCTGTTGTTAATCTGCAGTTCCAACACCCAGGCAGATATAAAGACGGCCTAATGAAGGGCAGGTACCTGCTTTTCCTGACGAGCTCTTAATTTACTACAGCTTCTATATATGGAGCTTTTTCTTTAATCTTTCGTAAAAGCAAATAAACTAAAGAAACTCTATTTTGTGGATTATTATTACGTTTTAAGTCAAACAAAGAATTTTCTTTGGCACTACTAGTTTTATATGTTACATATGGTCGTGTTTGCATCATTTGGAAGCGTGCACTGGTGCTCCACTTTGCTGCAGCTATAACACCACAGAACCGCCTTTGGTCTTGGATTGCAACCACCCACGCAGACAGCCGGTCCATTCCCACATCTCTAATATAACTATCTGCTGCAGCAAGGTGAAATGTGGGCGCCCCCTTGGCCTTCTCCAGCTACTAGGGTCCTCAACACTCAGGCACCTACATGCTGGACAGGCAATGCACAGACAAATGGACCACATGGCTCCCTCACAATGCAAGTGATACTCATCCGAGTCTCTCTTAGTAACCTCTTGTTTGATACAAAGTCATTTCAGTGGTACCCAAGGATCCCTCGGAAACACTTAGTACCAAAGACATCCAGTCATCGCCTTAAGCCACTGGTTAGCATCCAAGTCTCATAACTATACAGCAATACAGGCAGCACCAGGACCCTAAACACTTGGACCTTTGTTCGCCTGAAAAGATATCGTCATCACCAAACACCTATGTCCAGTGACCTCATGATGCATCAAGCTCCTCCCTGGCACCTCTCAATCTCAAAGGCAGAGGACCCAGAGACATGTACAGTATGTCACTGCTGAAATAAGTTAACATCTCTACAAGTTCAATTGTTTCATCACATACAGACAGACTTCTGATTGCTGGTTCCAGGAAGTCATTAAAAAAATTTGCATCATCAACGTCAAAAAAATGTGACAGAGCTTTAATTCTGACTGAAAATGCAAAGAGTAAAATGGAGGCAGCAGAAAGACAGTGATAGACACCAAACACAGGTGACCAGAGGTCCCACAGGGCAGAAATACAGTAAGATTTGGACAGATTTCACATGAAGGTTTTGCTGGATATCTGCTGACATAGGTAAAACAACATACACACACACACACACACACAGAGGTCTGCTGTATCAGTTGTTAATACTAACAGTTATATTTACAACATTTTTACTTGGTGTTCCAAAATGGTCCTGTGACAGACTGGTGTCCTGTCCAGGACGTACCCCGCCTCATGCCCTATGACTGCTGGGATAGGCTCCAGACCCCCGAATGTGCCAAAATGAGTCAGTGGGGAAACTGACATTTTATTATAATTATTAGATGTATTTGTTCTAATTGTAACTTAGAAATTCTGACGTTCCAATTTCTATTGAAAGCAGCACCTCCAGCGTTGTGCATGCACTTCCTTCTTCATGTTGTCGACATGAACTCATTGAATAAAGTCACTAGATTTGCCAGAGAATCCTCACAAAATAAGTATTTTACCACTAATAAAATTAGCTGTAATCCAGTATACCACAGACATAAAAGTACTTCACAATAACGAGATGTAAATGTTGCCAATCTGGTGAAAAATCAAAAGATACGACACCTTTAACTTTCTACTCTTAACATGTACATTTCTGAATGATCTTATCTGATAGTTCTTGTAAAGCCTGATGTAACTTTCTGTGCCCTTGCTCCCCAGCATATGGGATTACTTTGAGCTCCAAAGGTTTCCAAAAAAGAAGTCAGTGGGCTGTACAGACAAGCTCTTTTCTTTAGAAGAGTCTACTCACTGAGATAATTCTATTGAGTCCTTTAAATCCACCCTGAAAACACTCTGGTCCCTCTGTCACTCATGATGAGTTGTTCTGCATCATTGGCCCGCCTCTCACTTTTGTGATTCACATCACCCATAGGGAAGAATTCAATCTTAGAAAACTGTCATTTTGGGTAGTATTAGCTGAGTAGGGGATCTTTGCTGGTGGACCTGCTTTCTGCAGCTCTTCAGCCTCCAAATGGATTGAGGTTAATCTGCTACTGAATGAATTCATCAAGCTAACTTTGCCGACTCTGTTCTAGTCTGTGGCTAAATCAATCCCTGTTCCTGTTGAACACAGGAGTCCCACAAGGGACTATTTTATCACCACAGCTTTTTTCTGTATATACAAATGGTTTTAAGATTGATTCGACCTGATTTAATTTATTTTAGTACTGTGATGATGTGGCCCCGGTGGCTCTACTGCAGAAAGGAGACAGCAGAGGAGAGAGAGAGGGTTTATGTTTTAACCCTGTGTTAACTCTTCAGAAATGTCAGGCAAACAAAATAACTCATCATACAAAATAGCCCAGATGAACACAGCCAGTTAATTAATGGGCAAGTAGGTGAGCTGGTTGTTGATTTCAAAGACCTTGGTACATTTATTGACAGTTGTCTACCCAAAATAAATACAACTAGATTTTCAAGAAATGCTCCCATTGTCCCCACAACTTAAACAATTTCAGAATGAGCTAAAATATTCTGAAAGTTGTATATAAGGAATAAAGATGGTCTCCCATTGGCAATCTCTGGACACGACTGACATCCCGATTCTTAAACGGAAGAAATTGGGCCCGATTGTCCACAGCAGAAGTCTAAAATGTGTGTCATAGTCCACTCTAATAAAGGAACTGCTGTCTCAAAATTGATCTAACAATTTGCATCGATTTTTTAAAGTTATTTCAACTCAGTTATTTCAACTTTAAACTGCGTTATGTATCAAAACTTCTCGAGTTTAGTTGAAATAACTTTAGTTAAGTCAATTCATAAGTCACACATCAATTCATATATTTAAACAAGTTATTTCAACATGCACTTCACTCATCACTCACTCATCTTCAACCACTTATCCGAGATCGGTCGGGGGGCAGCAGCTCCAGCAGGGGACCCCGGACTTCCCTTTCCCGGGCCACATTGACCACCTCTGACTGAGGGATCCCAAGGCATTCCCAGGCTGGTGTGGAGATATAATCTCTCCACCTAGTCCTGGGTCTTCCCCGGGGTCTCCTCCCAGGTGAACGTGCCTGGAACACCTCCCTAGGAAGGCGCCCAGGAGGCATCCTTACCAGATGCCTTGCCTTTTGGCTCAGCTCCCTTTTTGTCACAACAGTACAGTAGAGTGAATGCAACACTGTACCTGCTGTGCTGATTCTCTGGCCAATTTCACGCTCCACTGTCCCTTCACTCGTGAACATTCCACGAGGTACTTGAACTCCTTCACTTGGGGCAAGACTGTATTTCCTACCCGGAGTCCAACTTACTCCTGAGCACCCGAACACAGCTCTGGCTTTGTGAATACAAAGATTGGATGGCCCTGAGAAGGTACCCCCTCACTCCATACTCCCGCAGCACCTCTTACAGTATCTCCCGGGGTACCCGATCATACGCCTTCTCCAAGTCCACAAAACACATGTAGGATGGGCATACTCCCAGGCACCCTCCAGGATCCTCGTGAGAGTGATGAGCTGGTCGGTTCTTCCACAACCAGGACGGAACCCACATTGTTCCTCTTCAATCAGAGGTTCGACTATCGGCCGAACCCTCCTATCCAGCACCATGGAGTAGACTTTACCAGGGAGGGAAAGTAGTGTGATGCCCCTGTAGTTGGCACACACTCTCTGGTCCTCCTTTTAAATATGGGGACCACCATGCACTTATGAAATAAGAAAAAAGCTGTATGTAAAAGTAAAGTAAAAGAAGCATTTCTATCTGCACAAATTATACCTGATTATTCACTTTTGTGGATGATACTGAGTCACAATGTAACGTGTTTTTTTTTCTCGAACACATTTAAAATGTTCCCAAATTATCACTACAATGCCACTATTACCACAGACAACACGTTTCATGTCCCGATTGGATATCCAAGGTTTGTTTGTTTTTTCACAAAAAAAATACACAATCGGGGGTCAGAAATCTGCAATGGGAAGCCAGCTTCAGTGGAAGGCATTCTCTCTTTTAACATGATTATATGGTAATTTAAACTTGGAGAGGAAGATCAAGCTGCAGAAAATAGTGAAAATGGCTTCCAAAATCTTAGGTAAACCACAAAAAGCTGCTCAGTAAAACATATGAGATAAAGTTGACACAATTATTAATGACCTGTCACATCCACTGTACAGAGAACTTGAACTTTTACCCTTCAGGAGATGTTATAAAGTACCAAAGACAACAAGAATTCCTTTGTACTGAGTGCTGACAGAGTTTTAAATGAAGTGAGGCTCTTGTGGACTCAGGACACAGGAATGTTCTCTTGTCTTTGCAGTAGGTCAGTGTGATATGTGACAGGTGTTTTAGGCAGGTTCGTGCACGGTGAGCTTTAACTTTATTTGTAGGAATGTGTATGAGTTGTATGTTATTTAGAGGTATTCTTATGGATCTTTGTTGTGATTATGTAAGACTTTTTATGAGATGATATATATTATTTATTTATGTCTATAATGGCTGAGTGGATCCTTTTCATTTGATTGGTGCTTTGTATGTCACATGACATGGATTAATTCATCCCATTGCTGTATGTAAACATTACATGGAATGGATGGTCACTGAAATTTCTGTGAAATGATGATATAATGATTGCTGCATGCTATATGCCATCTCATATTTCCTATGCACGATCCTGGTGGGATGTAAAAAAGGTGGAGCTGTTGTCAGAGTATAATGAAAAGCAGAGAACTTTTATAGTGGCTGTTCCAAATGTCTGGTAGATGCCAGCAGTGAATTAAATCCAGGCTTAGTTTATTCTCTGTGATGACGCCAAAAGCATCAGGGATTCCTGTTCCATAAATAGTGACATTTCCCTGTGGTAGAGATTTAATAAAGTGTGTTTACTAAGCAATTTCATTTTGTATTTTTTTCTTCAGGGTCACTTTGTTGCAAAGAATACAACTGATCTGATTAACCACTGTTAATCGAAGTCTGTTTGGCACAGTGTGTGTTTGCACAGACATAGCTACTTGGGTGGATTTAGAGCTTAAACCATAGAGCTTCATATAAACATGCTCAATGGCAGGCTCCTTATACTGTGTTGTGTAGGTGCTCTCACTGTGACAAAATAGAGGGTCGTCCAGCGTTACCAAAGAGGGTTAGAAGCTATGCAAAATACCAAGATGTGATTGTTTGCATACATACATACACACAGCCAAAAATACCTCTAAGGGTAAGAAAGGTGATGAGAAGCCTGTTGTGGGCTGGGGTGTTTGGCTGGTTCATAACAAAGCCAGTTCAACAGGAGGAATAAGCCATCAATCCATACACCCTTCCAGTCATCACATACCCAGCTGGAATAATAAGTTGGCCACATGAGGAGATAAACACCACTGATCACTGATGCCAAGATACAAAAACTTTCACAGTGCACTGAGGTTTCCACTCAAACTGCAACACCCTGAGGCTTTATGACAAATGTAAAGATAGAGGGCGAGGATTATATATTGTCCACAGGGAAACAGAACTTTCCCTATGCAATCTTTTTCTTAGTCGGTTTCAAAAAGTATTCCATAAACATGACAACATTTCAAGAAATATCTCCATCCACATGGAATTGCTGAAAAGGCTGTGGTACATATGCCAGACCTGTGTGAGGCACTGTAATGCTTCTACAAAAAAATGGAGACGATGTGGTGCATGCTCATAACCAGTGTAAGGAGCTGATCAATGTAGCAGCAGAAGCAAGAAATTGACACAGCAGCACACAAAGTAAATATAAAGTCTGTTAATCTGACCTGTTGCATCCTTTCAACTGGATTCATCATCACAGCCTGCCGTGTTATCCAAATAAAATTGAAAGAAAGAAAAACAATTGTTTTACAAAAAATTCAGTGTTCAGTCATGTCAAGTCACTAGACAAAAATTTGTTTCAGAAAATTATTTACTGTTTTGACGCAATCAAATTATGAAACAATTCCTCAGAAAATTTCGAAACATCTGAATAACAAAATGAAATAGTTGCATTTGTGTGTAAATCTGCCTTGAAACATGTTAAGCACTGACTAAATGAAACAATGCAGCTTGAGGAAAAAACATGAAGTATTTTGGAAAAACTTGAAACACTGAATGAACTACATGCTTCAAAAAAAAAAAGTTTTCTTAGCAACATCCACATGTTTCTTGCTGAAAACAGGTTTGCCTTTTTAAGCTATTTTTTGGAGACATTTCTATGCAGGTTTTTTTTATTTATTTTTTTTTTTCTGATAGTGTCAGACCTACTTTGAAACTGGTAAAGGAAAAAGGCTGACCTCTCACTAATCTATGTTGTGTTTTCTGACACTGGTGTACAGTTTCTAGGTTTATTGGGCCCCACTGGAAAGAAATAATGTCTCCCATAAAACACAGCGTCTCCCCTCTCTGCATTCACAAGCGCAGCTCCCGTGATGTCATTAAGTGAAACAGTCTGGGCCATGGCAGGCTTCGTAATGGCTGCTCAAACTATTTGCCAGATAGTTTGGAGCTAGGGGGCAAGTCTGCTACTTCTAATCAGGAATGAAAGTCACAAATGAGAGAAAATGCTGCCTTCAAGGTCAGCGGAGACACATTGAGATGCAGACATAATTTGCCTGCAAATGGAAGCTGGATTTAATGTCTGGTGTCTGTTTTCACTTTCATTTGAGTCTGCGCTGTCATGTCTGCAGGCACGATCAACTTCTGCAGCATCGGTTTACATATTCGAAGGGAAAAGTCGTGGAGTTGTTTCTGCTGTGCCGAGTCTTGTCCCGAGCAGGGACGATGTGCCGACTTTCTAATCTGTCATCCCTGACTCAGGTGCACTGTTCAAGAATGTGGAATAAATCTTTTTTTCTGCAGTAGTGTGCACCAGTGGACTGTCGGTGATGGAGGGGGAGAAGCAGAAGTCTCTGTCATTGTGGATCGACTCGGGAGAAAGTGTGGAACAGGAGGATGATGGTGAAACATCCATCCATTATATTTATTATTATCCATATATATTATCCATTATATCCATATATTTTTTTGTACCACTATAAACATGTTTATTTGTGTTGCAAAGTTGGACATTTTAACATGGGCTTCTCTGAGAAATCCTGTTTGGAGGACCCTCAAGTTGCCATTCAAGGAACTGCAAGATTTCCACCTCCAGATTTGTGTCATTTCAACTGGCCAGAGGTTTGTGCATGAATGTACCTGTACGGCTGTCTCTTTTTCAAGCCCCCGTAATGAAAATGGGGTGTTTTTCGTGATGTGTTTTTTATTTTATTTTATTATTTATAATCCTCCCCCTTCTCCTAACTCTAACCATAACCTAAGTGTCTCCCTAACCCTAACCACAACTCCCCAGATTTTCACTCTGCCCATCACGAAATGCATTTGTACTCCTGACCTGTCATGACAGGGGTCACGAGAATGGGGTGCTTTTTGTGCACAAAAAGCACCCCATTCTCGTGACCACATCACAAACCCATAGATGAACTGACTTTTCATAATGCCATCACGAACTGCCACAAGACTGGGTTGGATTAATCAGCACTGGCACCCCATCATGCATCATGCCATGCTGCTCATCTTACAACACCACAGAAATACATTTATATGTCAGTATCTGAACACAACAGTTCACCGCTGTGCATGTCACAGGGTGGGTTTGCATAATAAAAATGTAGATGAGTGGGCGAGTGAGTTCGTCTACCCCAACCAGTTTGACACCCAGTAGACAATAACTCAAAAACAGTAAATGCTGTCATCTTGTAACACACCACCCTAAAATAACATGAGGGCAAACTTTATTTCACATAGTGAACATTGATGCACCAAACGATCAATGGAGCAACTTTGTTTTTGCTTATGTAATAATCCATAGACGTGTTTGGCAATCTGCTGGATGTGGAGTGGATGATGGGTAAATTATCAAAAATCTGGAGCAGCTGTGGTTGAACTCATATGTAATTTGTCTTTGTCCTGAGCACTGGACACGTGCGTTGTGTGCTCATTGCTCCACTCTGCCCAGGCAACAAGCACAAGAACGCGACACCTAATTATTGATTGATAACAGTAGATATCAAGCTATCAAAAAAAAAAAACAATTACTTATTCAGCCAATACTGAATCATACAAACAAAAACATATGTAAATGCTTATTTCCAATGTGGCTCTGAGTAAAACAAAGATAATAAATACAACAAATAAATGCCAGAGATAAAATACATATAAATGTCACAGAGCAGTGAAGCAGGATAATGTAATCCATCCTCTGTGTGTGTCTGTCTGTGAACAAGAAACTTTTTAAAAAAATGGCTGGATGAATTTTCACCAAACTTGGTGGGAATATTACTTGAGCAGATATCTCAGGATATTTTACTTTTGAAGAGGACTGCACAAAGCTCAAGGTCAACAAAATCATGGTGAAAAAAAATACTAAACAAGACATTTTCTGCTGTATCTTTGCAACCAATAGAGCTAAAGTGATGACGGAAAGTTTATACTGATAAGCAAAATATTTGTGATTGATTAGTATATGTTTGGCCGATAGTCAAACCTTAGATTGAAGGGGAACAATGTGGGTGTCATCGTGGCCATGGAACAACGAACCAGCTCACTCTCACAAGGATCTTGGGGGGTGCCTGGGAGTATGCCCATCCAGTCTACATGTGTTTTGTGGACTTGGAGAAGGCGTATGATTGCATACCCCAGGAGACACTGTGGGAGCTACTGCTGGAGTATGGAGTGAGGGGGGTCCCTTCTCAGGTCCATCCAATCTCTGGACTCACAAAACGAGACCTGTGTTCAGGTTCTTGGCAGTAAGTCGGACTTGTTTCGGGTGGGGTTAGCCTCCGCCAGGGCTGTGCTTTGTCACCAATCCTGTCTGTGATATTCATGGACAGGATATCGAGGCGTAGTCGGGGGGAGGAGGGTTTACAGTTTAGTGGGCTTAAGGTCTCATCACTGTTTTTTCCAGAAGATGTGGTCTTGTTGTCTTCATCAGTCTGTAACCTCCAACACTCACTGGATCGGCTCGCAGCCGCGTGTGAACCGGCGGCTGGGATGAGGATCAGAAACTCTAAACCTGAGGCCATGGTTCTGAGCAGGAAACTGCTGGATTGCCGAGTCTGGGTAGGGAATGAGGTCTAGTGCCAAGTGAAGGAGTTCAAGTACCTCGGGAGTTCAAGGACCTTGGGAGTTCAAGTAACTGGGGTCTTGTTCTTGACACGATAGTGGAGCGTGAAATTTGCTGGAAAATCAGTGCAGCAGAGATTGTGTTGCATTCGCTCTACCGCACTGTTGTAAGGAATTGGGAGCTGAGCCAAAAGGCGAAGCTCTCGATCTACTGGTCAATCTTCCTTCCTACTCTCAACTTTAGTCATGAAGATTGGGTCATGACCGAAAGAACTAGGTCGCGGGTACAAGCAGCCGAAATGGGTTTCCTCAGGAGGGTGGCTGGTGTCTCCGTTAGAGATAGGGTAAGAAGCTTGGTCATCCATGGGGATCTGCTCCTTCGTGTTGAAAGGAGCCAGCTGAGGTGGTTTGCATCTGGTAAGGATGTCTCCTGGGCACCTCCCTAGAGAGGTGTTCTGGGCACGTTTAGCCCAGGACTAGGTGGAGAGATTATATCTCCACAGTGGCCTGGGAATGCCTCGGGATCCCCCAGTTAGAGGTGGTTATGGTGAAAGGGATGTTTGAGGTCCCCTAATGGAGCTGTTGCCCCTGTGACCCGATCCCGGATAAGCAGTTGAAGATGTGTGAGTAAAGTAAGTCCCTTCTCTCTTGTTTGTACTCGGGGTTGCCACAGCAAATCTGCATGTTGAATTGGCATAGGTTTTACGCCGGATGCCCTTCCTGACGCAACTCCACATTACATGGAGAAACCAAGTGCATTAACCACTTGGCCACCACCCCTGCAGTTGAAGATGTGTGAGTGATGATGATATAAGTGGTGTCATGATGATGGCACGAGGAAGTCATAAACGTCAAATTTTGCTCAAAAATACATTGTTCACAATATTTCCTTCTATTTGAGGTTATAAATGACTCCGGTTTGGGAGTGAGAAAACTAATTATAAAACCACTGTCCACACTGAAAATCCTACTGGACATGGATATATTTTTTGGGTTTCCATCATCCCTCTGATGCCTTTCACAGAGTAATAAAAAGGTTCATTACTATTTCAATGACACTTATCCTCCATAAACATGAAGCCTGCGCGCGCGCGCGCGTGTGTGTGAGGAGTGGAGTGGTAAGAGTGGGAGGGGTCCAGGGGGAGGGACAGCCCATCATCCACTCTCAGGGGGCTTTAAAAACAGCTGTGCGTTTTCTCTCACTTTCACTCAGAACGCTCCTGTGTCAGGCCGATAAACTGTTATCTTTATTTTAACTTCACTGGGAACCACGCTTTGTGCGGGCGGAACATCAGAGAATTTTACTCTTTAGACACTCTTCAGCGCAACTTTTGAGCCAGAAAAGTGATATTAAGGATTTTCCCTCCCTTAATTGTTTAACTATCGCGAGATTTGACCACCCTCCGGGGCTGAAGCGCTGACTGTCTGACCGCCGCAGGGAGCCCGCAGCCCGGTCACTGCTCTGGAATCCGCCCGGGAGCTCCACACCGGCCATGGAGTACCTCAAGTTTTGTTTTATACTTTCATGCTGGTTGAAGTTTGCCAGTTCACTTTTCTCTTTTGAAAGCCGTCCACCTCCTATTCTTAAAGGTAGGTAACAAGTTTTGCTGCTGTTTCTTTGCGGTTCCTTTCGCAGCTTCAATCATGTTTTAAACGACATATTAATAAAAGAAGTCTGCGGGGGTGTTTTTATTATTATTATTATTATTATTATGATTATTATTATTTAACTCCCCACATGTTTTCAGTGTAGTTTGGCTGCGTTCAAGCTGCAAGATTTCACAGGGGGGAACCAAAAAAAAATAATAAAAATAATAATAATTGAACTTGTTTTTCATGTTTTTATACTTATTTTTCATAGTTTGCACTGAGCTCAGTTTCATTGCAGTGCACAGCCAGCAGTACTGTGCAAAAGTAAAATGTGCCTGATTTCTTAAATAATATTACATTTTGATTAATGCTAATTTTCAATTAATAATAATAAACTAGTGTACAGTCACTTGTTATATTTAAAAACAGAATTTCTTTGCGCTCCTGTAACATTCATTTCTTTTAGATGGTGTCTTGCCATTTATAACAAAATCTGGTGGGTATTTAAAGAGGTCTTATTGTTGAAAAAAATATTTTTAATCTCTATCTCTCTTTTATTAATCGGTCAAAATACAGCAGGTATTTTATGTTACGAAGTAGCTACTGGTACAGGTGACATGTCCCAAAGGCAGACTTAGAACAAATGTTTGTGAACACATGGGAAATTCAGGTCTCTTAAGGCACCTTGACACTTGCACAAATTTAATTCCTGCACTGCAGCGCAATTCATTGTGCCAGTACGTCCCGCTTGACGCCGCTCTATATAAAATAATAATTTCGTAGCCAATTATGCATTTGCTCTCAGAACTTGGTTGATAAAACCATTCTCTCATTGCTCCCAAAATCACTGAGAAATTATCTACAGCTACAGGTTGTCTCGTGCTTGTCGTGTGGTGGAGCACGCATTTGGACTCTTGTCTCAAAGGTAATTTTATATATATATATATATATATATATATATATATATATATATATATATATATATATATATATATATATATATATATATATATATATATATATAGATATATATATATATATATAGATGGATGGATGGATGGATTGATTGATTGATTTCTAAAGCAGTTGGATTTTCATTCCTTCTTACGAGTTAGATAATGTATCTGTAAAGTTATAGCTGTAACATATCATAATCTAATTTCAGGTTCAGATGCTCTGCGTGTAATGACAAGCATTGAGACGCAGTGTTTTTGAATAGTTTGCACAATGTTCACGACTAGTTCATGCAGGTGGCAC
Source organism: Thalassophryne amazonica (assembly GCF_902500255.1). Classification (NCBI taxonomy): domain Eukaryota; kingdom Metazoa; phylum Chordata; class Actinopteri; order Batrachoidiformes; family Batrachoididae; genus Thalassophryne; species Thalassophryne amazonica. Next base: position 42,070,063 of record NC_047103.1, on the reverse strand, counting down.
GCAATTTATGCATGCTAGAAATTTTGAACATTTCAAAATTTTCTTTGCGCACTGACACGCAGCCATGCACAATTTAAGATGAGTTTACTCATTGGCATGTAAGATTGCATGCCAGTGTGGGGATCACATTCGTGCAAGTGTCAAGGTGCCTTTAGTGTTGGGGTTAGTGTTAGGGTTACGGGATGACACAGGAGTTGCCACGTGGCGCCAATCAACCACTCAGAGACATTCCTTCTCCCATGTCTGAAGCCAGTGCCTTTATGTTAAACATCCTTAAAGTCCCACAATTCTATGTCCGTGCTTGTCGAAATTATAATGCTATTAGTGCAATTATCCTTTTTTGAGACTTATGTAACATATGTTACAGAAGACCATATCTGATTTTCTGCTTGCTTGATGGGACGGACTAACATACAGACAGACTGTTCTGCTCCCCCTTGCTTCAGAGATGTGGCACCAGGGGTTCAGATCCTTTCCATTTAAAGCAGCAGGCACAGAATCAAGTATGTCCTTTGGGTACATTACCACTGCAGCAATAACTGGAACCACAAACCATAACAACAACCCCAAAACTGGCCTTAGAGACCTGAAAGTGTTTTTAAGGATACTGGGTGTTCATGGTGCATTTTTGGCTAAGACACCTAATAGGATATATTGGCTTGTATGATGTCTTTAATTATATTTTTACACTTGTCTTATTACCAAGTGATCATTTGTGGCGCTTTTAGTGTTGTCATGTAGTAACTAACAGACCTACAAAGGAATCAAGGGGTTTAGCTTTGGTTGTAGTTTTGTATGTTTTAAATTTGAAAATGAAGTCGGGTTTTAATGAAAAAGAAAATTACACAGATTTATTTATTTTATTTTATTCAGTGAAGGGGAAGGACAAATCAGTGTACACAAAAACAAATGCATGAAAATGTATACCTTAATTAACCTTGTTCTACCTGACTTACAATGTTGAATAAACGTAGTGGTATTTAAATTTAATAGCCAACAAGCAATTAAGTGCTCTTCATGGCAGCTGGAAACATGTTATCTTATGTGGAGAAGAGCCAAACAGAACCTGCTCGGCTGCTGAGTGCAGTATATGTACAGCTTTAGGTTTGGAAAGCAGTCCTGATGTGTCATGGCTTTACTGACTTGCGTGAAACTCAACCCCCCACCCCCCCTTAGCACCATGCTAAATTGCTCTCGATTCATTTCAGTAACACAATGCTCCTCAGAGTCACGGGGCTTCTTGTAAAACACTGCACAACAACATAAGTGGATGCATATGTGTTGTCTGTGCTACTGCTGGTCTTAAAACTAATGGGTTTATTTTATAGAGAGAGAATTCTGTTTCTTCTAGGAACTCTTATAGAGTACATACATTCTTATAGAGTACATACATCATCTTTAAAAAAGCATCACTCACTCATTTTCTAGCACTTTACTCCAGTTAAGGGTCACGGGGGCGGCGGGGGGGCTGGAGCCTATACCAGCAGTCAGGGTGTGAGGCGGGGGTACACCTGGACAGAACGCCAGTCTGTCGCAGGGCCACATATAGAGAAACAAACAGATTCACACTCGCACGCACACCTTTGGACAATTTAAAGTTCCCAGTTCACCTAACCTGCATGTCTTCGGATGTGGGAGGAAGCCGGAGCACCAGGAGGGAACCCAAGCAGACACAGAGAGAATATGCAAACTCAGAGGTATCAACCTAATTCCAGAAAGGGCAAAGAGGATGGAGTTTTTTTGTAACCACCAACTCCACCAGGTGATTTCAATGATCAACAGCAGACGGGATGAGTTCATCAGTGAAATCACCTGGTGGAGTTGGTGGTTACAAAGAAACCACCATCCTCTTTGCCCTTTCTGGACTCAGGTTGACACTTATGCAAACGCCACACAAAAAGGTCACAAGTGGGTATCGATCCCATGACCTTCTAGTTGTGAGGCAACAGTGCCAACCACTAAGCCACCGTGTTGCTTAAAAAGAGAGCATATTATTTGACATACATGTCACTGGATTATCTTTCACTATTTCTCTGACTGAGTTCTACTTATAATCTCCTAATTTCAGACCACAGTGCTTTTTCTCAAAATGGTGAGCCTCTTTTTTCTCCCCTTCTTTTTTGGCAAAGGCATTCTATGTGCAAAATAGTCGAGTACATGCTGTTCTTTTTTTTATTTTTTTATTTTATTTTTTTAATTTATTGAATTCAGACTTGCATTTTCATACTGACAATGTTCTGGCGCACTGAACAAAGTGATGATGAGTGCAGTGTATTTCACTCCAGACTCAACAAACACTTGAGACGGCATTACTTCACAAACAGTTTAAAAGACAGACGTAGAGGTATAAGCTAAATACAGAGGCACCCCAAGCCACAAATATTCCAGATACTTGCAGATTTTTCTGCTGCAGATAGTAATTTATTCTGAATTTTAAAAAAACAAACAAAAAACTAACTAACAAGAAAACTGCAAATCCCAGCATTTGGGGGCTATTCTGTGTTGAGAAACATTACCACAGAATGGTTTGATAATGTGATGACAGCGCTTGGAATAAAGTGATAAGTCAGTTTTTCCCAGATATTTTCTCCTCTTTTCATTCCCAAAGAATTCAGGAGAATTTTAGTGGAAAGCAGAACCAATAACATTGGTGACCTAGTTGGATAACAGGACAGATGAACTCTTCCAGAACAATGTTGTATTAACACATCTGTGTGAAGTTGTACACATAGAATAGATTTATATATATATATATATATATATATATATATATATATATATATATACACCAGCTACCGTTGGAATGGAAGTGAGAAGTTTATTGTCATAGACGAGGATGTTACGAGAAGCAAATGGAGCAGTTGTAAGGGATCAATAAACTGGCCACATGAAGTCAAAAGTGTTTATGAGCAACACAGTGGAGAGTTTTTTAGTGAGCAGCTGTAGAGTCAAATCAGTGTCAGAATTTGATCCAGCTCAAAGCCGTCTTTTCTTTGAAAGCATACTGCAGTGCTCTTTCAGCCAACACAGATAGGACTGGACACATAGTTAGAGGATGAAGGAATGTGAGGAATGCAAAGAAATCTGACTTTAACTCTTGAAGCTCTGCCCATTTGCGTCTCTGTGCGCACCTGGTTAATTATTGTGAAACCAGACAGTGACAGTGTTTGTCAAGTCTGGAAAGCCACAAACATTTGACCATGTATCAACAACATAGTAAATTTTGCAGTGTTAAATAAACACTGCAGAGAGTGAATGTGGTCTATTTGAAAACAGTTTTAAATCATCTGTCATAGTGTTTATTAATTCTGTTTGTAATGATCAACTTGGTTTCACACTCTAAATGATAGAGTTTTTATTTATAGTGGAAATAATGTCATGCTGCCATGCAGTATGCAGTGTTACTGTACAGGTTTGAAGAGAAAGAGCCACACATTATGTTGAAAAGTTGACCTACAACCAGCTGGTGGTACCCCTGAAAACTGAATAACCCATTGTTGACCGTTTGCTGAGAACAGTACAATACGTTCACATTTTGGCTTCAATAAGGTCCTTTAATGTGTGTGTACTATAGCTGTTGTGGTATGTCTGATTGTATAAACTACTTAAATTTCAGTCCATGGTTTAAAGTATCAACTTAATAATAATACATTACTTATATAGCACTTTGAAGTAGAAAATGTATCATTCTTTCCATAATAAACCATCAAAGCAGTAAAATAAAACATTTTTCATCCATAAAAACCGTTAAAACTGAACATCAAATGCAAGTAACACATCTAAACCATTAAATATAAATAATGCAGATAAAGCAAAAAAAAAAAAACAAAAAAACAAACAAAAACCCCATATTAAAAACAGAAAAAAATAAATAGGTTTTAAGATTTGCCTTAAAGTATTCAACCAAAAGGCATTTTCATGGCAACAGGCAAACTGTTCCACAAAGTAGGAGTACTATAGACAAAGGCTCTGAAGCCTGCTGACTTCTTTTTAACCCTGGGAATACAAAGCAATCCTGCATCCTGGGACCACAGGGCAGGAGAAGGCAAATGTTTAACAAGGTCAGTAAGATAAGTCAGTGCATAAATATTGAGAGCCTTAAATGTCAGCTGCAAAACCGTGACGCCTGCTCTTACAGTGAGAGGAAGCCAGTGAAGGGAAGCCAAAATAGGTGTAATGTGTTCAGATCTCCTGTTTTTTATCAAAGCACTAACAGCAGTATTCTGAACCATCTGCAAACATGTCAAACTCTAAACTGGTAGTCCAGGGAAAAAAAGCATTATTTTAGTCAATTCTGGAAGACACAAAGGTATGATTCCAATTTTCTGTATCCTCCATCGACAAAGACAGGTCTTTATGGTATTACAAAGAGATTCTTAAAGTTTTCACTGTGATGAATCACACCACCACCATGTGTCAGTGTTAACTGATCATAAAGACGTCTCAGTCTAGCAGGGCCAACAACAGAAAATTAGAGAACATCCAATTTCCCACTGCAACTAGGTAAGCCTCCAGTGCCCTTTTTCTCTTTTTTGGCATTTGTTGTTACGAGTGTATATATGTAAATGGTAAAAGGAGTGGGTGTTTATAAGCCTTTTCTTCTGCCTACACCCTGTTGGTCGCACAGAACTGTGAAATTGTTTGTGTTTTTTGTTTTTGTTTTAAAATATTTTTTGTTAAGTATGTGTGTGTGTGTGTGTGTGTGTGTGTGTGTGTGCCAAATTCATTCATTCATTCATTCAGTTTGAAAGACATTACCTACAGAGACAGGCATGTACAAGAGTATAACAGTGAAAATCAATTCCAAGGCTCTGTATAATATAATCAAGAGGTGCCATATAATGGGAGAAAAACAGTGGGCCCTTCTCCCACTTTCAAAGATATATAGGTTAGTTGAATTGGAAACTTTAAATTGACCGTACATGTGAGTGTGATTGTGAATATGTTTGTCTATAGGTTAGCACTGAGATGGATTGGTGGCCTGTCCAGGGTGTACGCTGCCTCTTGCCCAGTGACCACTGGGATAGGCTGTGGCTCCCTGTGACCCTTAATTGGAATAAGCAGGTATAGAAAATGAATGAATGAATGCACATTGAACCCAGAACAGAACCCTGAGGTACTCCATATTTCAAAGTTGAGAATTCAGATATTACACAGTTATAATGGACAGCACTGTAACTTGTTGCAATAGTTCCCTGCATACTTTGAGTGAAGATAAAGGTTTCAAGAAGGTCTCATGCGTGGCCAAATGTGGCTCAGTTTCATGCCATAATCAGCTGACTTGCAAGTTACAAATTGGTGTACCTCAGCTGATTTCCTCAATCAGATCTCATCTGGTCGCAGTCAGCATTGAGTCGTCCTGCGCAGACACATTATTCAGAAGAAAGCTGTCAGTCAGACTGCCTTGATTGAATCTTGTTTGATTTCAGATGGGTCGGTGCAACTCTATTGAATTCCTTAGAAACTCCAGTGTGCATTCTCTTATCAACTTGTGATATCTTGGATAACTCTTTCCATGCTTGGTATGAAATTGGGTGCCGAGTTGTGCTTCGTCTAGACAAAGCTTCCTAGCTAGGGCATGAGAGTATTGAAAATGCACCTCAAGCAGCATCATGTTGGTTTTGAAGAATGCATACATGGAATGGTTCAAAACACAGAGTACATGTGAATTCATGTGTACAGGCAGTGGTGGGCACGGTTAACCAAAACATTAGCTTCGATAACTGCTAACTGAAAAGTTAACTTTTACAACGATAAAACTGATAAAAATGTAGCGGAAGCTACAGCTAACCGATAACCGCTAACTTTTAGTATTTACTCCGGTACACTGTCAGCTACTGACAAGCCAGTTTTGAGTTTAAGCACTGCCAACGCTTCTGAGTAGAATCAAAGATCACAAACCCAACACAATGAGTCCAAGCTTCTGTCTTTGTGCGCCCTGCCCCTGCTGTAAGGAAGAGTCATTTACATTTACAGCATACAGTCCGCCAGACATGGGCAAAAGGTATATGTAATTTTTTTCATTTGTTAAAAAAAAAAAAGGCATTTGCAATTCTGTTTAAGTGTGATACAACGCACCAAATGGTGACTGTATGACGGTTCTGCTATTTATACTCCCATCCAGTAGATGGCGGTGTTCTATGGATTTTACATATTTACAAATACAGATTTATTTGTAAAAACCTACACACACGTTACAGTAACTTGTATGCTGGTTTTTAAGAACCAACCAACCAGTGATGAGGAGGCTCAATTTCCCATAATGCCTTTTGGCGTCTGTGGGTTTTAATGCTCAAACTTTCAGAATTACTGCATTACTTTAAAATTAAAAGATATTTGTGATATTTTCATTTTTCTAAAAATGACAGAGTTAACGTTAATATCAGTAAACCTTCCAGAATTAGATGGTTTTTAAATCAAACCATGAGTCAAACCTGCTTTTCTGTTTATGCCCTTTGCCCACATCCGTGGGACTGTATGCGGTGAATATAAATGACTTTTTTTTTTCCCCCTTTCTTTGTAGCTGCCAAGCAGCCAGGTCCCTTCTGCTGGGGTAGGGTTGAGCTCAGCTTCTCACAGCTGCCTGACAACAGACAGGAACTAACATGTGATTTTTAGGGTTTACAAACATTTTTGATCATTCGGCTTTACTTGCTATGCCAGCAAAAAAAAGCGTTAGTAGACTAAAAGTTAGCAAAACAAAATTTAGTGGAAGCTAATTGGTCCGCTGATGGTTTTTGTTGTTAGATGAAAAGCTAATCAGCTAACAGAAAGTTAGCTTTGCTAATTAGCAGTTAGCGGATTAGCGGAACTGTGCCCACCACTGTGTATAGGCATGTGGTTAAAAAGAACAATGTGCAGCATTTAGGCTGTTTATACATTTGCTATGTTTTTCACACATTAACAGAGGCCGGTGATATTGTGAGCACACACATTTCCGCAATGCCATCACAACATGGAACTGCAGAGTTTCTTCCAACCAACACTGCTGTATCTTATTCATGTAGCAACCACATAAGATGTCATCATAAAAGACCACAATTTTGACCTTTTCTTGGCTTGCTGAGATCTTCTTTCACTATTGCAAAATAAAATGCAACATATGGCAAACTACACAACATCCAGCACTGCTCACATTAGTAGCAGAACGTTTTCACTGATCGCATTTTTGTCGCTGGCACAGACCTCAGGATTAACTTCAACAACATCAGTGGTGTCTATTTTAGTTGTATGGGAACCTACATCTGCCAGGATCTGATAACTGTTCACCTTATGGTATGTATGAAAAAGTTTTCTAAACGCCTGCATCTTTGGACGCGTCCGATTACACTGAAGTGTTTGCTGTGTAAATATTTATTCACAAATACTTTCATCTGTTTAGATTGCAAGATCCGGTATCAGGATGTGTGTTTTGTTTTTTTGTTTTTTTTTTTAATAGAAGTTCCAAGTAGTCACAAAGCAAAAATATCTGCAAACCTCTTCTACTGTCTGAAGGAAGCTGAGTAAAATGCCATTTCCCCAAATACAATGAGCGGCATGCTCAGCTGTCAAACACAATCAACATCTTTAGATTACTGATCTTTCAGCAGGCAGCCTTTTATAGAGGAGAAAAGGAAACGCCATCTAAGATTGCCTGTGTCTTTTGTACTATATAATAGTGTACTGTACTGGCCATAATTTCAGCGTAACAAACTGACAAACCCTATTGGCATGCTGAACCTACAATCACATCTAAGAACATTATCACTGTGAGGTTGGTACTGCGTGTCCTTTCCAGCAAATTGTGCTTTTTCCTTTTCCACATTTTTTTTTTTTTTGGTTGCTTTGTCTGAGGTATTTTATGCCAACCATCAAAGAACTTCAGTGTGATATCACGGTGACACTGGCACTGTTACAAAGTCTCACATAATCTTGTCTAGCCAGACTGAAAACTTAGTAATGTTGTCATCACCATGTTGGCAGTTCAGAGTCATTCTTCCCACGAACTTAGCATTTTTTAAATGACTGTGACTGAAGAAGGTGAGCAGCTGTTAAACTTTGGCAGGAGCCGTTTTGGCACAATTGTATGTTTACACAGCTGCAGTAAAGCTCAGATTTTCCTGTCATGTTGTCAGTAGAATGTGTGTGTGAAATAAAAGTTAGAACATAGACCATGTACACACACCAAAAGCCCCTATAATTGTTTGATTAAAAAAAAAAGAAAAAAAAAAAGGCTTGAGTACAAGTTAGAGCTGAATAATTTCCCTGACTCCAGTCAAGTGAATAATATTTGATGAAATGTACTTCTAAAATGGTGCACAATAAAAAGGCTTAAATATACATTGAAGATAACTACACATATACTGCTGCTGGTGAGCAGGAGTTGACATAGACTCAGAGCATTTTGCTAGGAGGCACCACAATAAAACAGCTTACAGTAATTGTAAAATCAGTTTTGTGGGGAGTATACAAGTGCAAGGGTAAGAATATTTGTATGAGTTGAAAGCTGAAACAGTCAATCTTTCAAAGAATGAAAATATTTTTCCCATTGCACGAATGTAAAACATTCATTATGTCGCGGCTCGACTTTAGTCTTCTCAGGATGTCGTCTTTTAGATAACACAAACTAATTGCAAGTGATATGCTAGAAAAGGACACAACACTTTAGAATAATTCAGCCTTAAGCAAGATAAAATGCACAGAGTTTTTAAGTTTATTTAAGCCTTTGACACAGAGCTTAGACAAACTGAGTCCTCTAGAGAGACTGAATAAGTGACAACCACGCTCATCTATTTATTGGAGACCCGCGGGCATCGCTCCTCCTTCGACTGTTTTATTTATTTCATTCCCAAGACATGGTTTTCTATTGGAAGCGTCCTCTAGTGAACCCTAAGCAGGTGTTAGGCCATTATTTCAATGTGACAAACGCTCCCATTAAAACGTGAAGGATTTACAACTGATTTTTTTAAAAGACCTTCAGCCATAGGTGCAGCTGGCCTGAGGCCCCCCCCGCACGTGGCCTCAGCCACAGGTGCAGCTGGCCTGAGGCCCCTGCACGTGGCCTGCGGGAAAGCACCTAAAAGGCCTTGGAAAGCCCCTGACAGACTGAATGACTAATAGAGCCCTTTTTTTTTGGGTTGAACACCTGCTAGTTCAACCAGAGGACATACAGTTCGGATCAGGACACTTGATAGTTCATCACAGTTCAAATATGGACCTACAAATTCTTCTACAGTCCCTCCTCTGGGACTCGAAAGAGTCCCATTACATCAACTATACTCTTGGGTTGTTTACTGACAAGACATCTGCATTTGTGCATTGCAATAAAAAAGAAAAACACATCACTCGAATTACTGATAACTCTGGTGCGGATATGAATATCAGTGATACTTCACACGGTAAATATAGTGAAGTGCAGGTGAACCTACATACTAAGGCACAAGGTGATCAATTAGCTGGATTATATCAACGCAAGGTGACATTCAAACATTGAGTTCTGGTGTAATTCAAGGCACTTAAAATGGCCACATAAAACAAGTTACAGCAACCTCTTAATCATGGCAAAGTAAAGGCTTTACATTGACATCAGTGCAACCAATCATCTTCTGGCATCTATTGACTCACTCAACCAGAGGCTCCAACCCATTATACTTGGTTCTACATATTATTTTGTTAAAGCGTCACACATTTATTATTTAAATGCATCAAATAACCCCTACGTTACCACTATTTAGTCAACCAATCAAGAAACTATTCTAAGGTTAGCGCAGCTATGGCTAGTTAAATGATTAACACAATAAATGGTTTCCCTTCATGTCCGTCCTTAAGTCATTTGCCTTAGTCAATCATATAATGGTTTTCATTATAGGCCATTTCTCAACATTCTTCACTTTGTTTTTCTTCTTTTTCAGCTTGTTTTCTAATGCCCTTTTTGGCCAGACGCCAAATTTAGGCGATGCATGTCTCTTGAGGCATGCTATAATTTAAGAAAAAGGGGTCCCTATGGTGCATCTTTACTACTAAATCTACAAACACGCCGTGTAAGGGTCCCCTTTTTATAACTTTGCAATGTGATATCTATGTGTATGCATTTAGCTTTATCTGTGTTACGCAGATGATGGTAAGGACAGACATTTACCCGACCTTCGTTACTAACATATATCCTTCTTTGTTTTTATTTACACTCAGATTTCTGAAACCAGTCCGCAATTCAAACTCAAGAACCAAGATCATAGTCCGTGTTCAGTGCCATTACGTCAGTCCGCGCTCCTCAGCATTTACTCAGCGTCTGAAGTTTTGGGAGAAGTTGGGGAATATGGGGAGGTTGGCCTTTCAGGGGTAGTGGGGGAAGGATCAGGAATTCTGGCTTTCAGACAGTCGCGCAGTTCTCTGATGGATCTTTCCAGCTCCTTGTGCTGCTTGGCCAGGTTGTACAGGGCCCCCAGATAATTCTTGCCCACATTCAGGGTGGTGGTGGCCAGCCCTAGCTGTTCCCTCTCCATATGCTCCATCATGCTGGCTAGCATGTCCATACTAGACTGAAGACCACACAGTTGAGTATGGAGGCCCTCCTGAGCACAAGAGATGTTGGCATTGTCACGGTGTATCCTTAACAGGCATGCAGCTGTCTGACTCAGTTGTGGCATGATTTCCTCAAATAGCTCATGGGGAATGTGATTTGTGAGGGGCAGGAGCTGCTCCAAGGTTTTTGGAACAGACTCTTGTGGAAGACGAAGCTCTCGAACCAAGATTGCCATGTCCAGTGGGGTGACCATGACCAGATTAAGGTTGTGCAGTCCAGGGGACAGGAAGTACAAGGGGGAAGGCATTTCGTGTGTGGGGGGAGTATTGTTGATGTCGCACAGGCAAGTGGTTGGGACACTCTGGGCATTTAGCAGCCTGTACAAAGCTCCCCTCTGTCCTGGTGGGTGAGTTCGACTAAGGTCCACCCCTGCTGATCCTCCTCCAGAGGTACTGGGCTGATCGGAATATCTCTCCTGCCTTGGGGGTGGAAAGCTGGGGACAGGTCCTAGCAGTGAATTGGGTCTAGGATGCACTCGGGCAGTTGCTGCATATGGCCGACCTTGGCTGCCTCCCCTGGAGGGTATCGTTGCCACTGGCACATGTGACTGTCTCCATGGCATCTGCGGAAGGGGTGTGTTCCTGAGTCCAAAGGGTCCTTCAGGTGATGGTGGAGTCCTCGGGCCGACTCTTGCTGCAGGCAGATTCTGTGAAGCCGTCATCGCCAGGTGCTGGAACGATGAAGATCCTTCTGTTGCCAACTGGTTTAGCTGCTGGATGGATGGCGGCTGTGGCGACCAATCATGTCTCGACCATCCCTCCTGTATATCCTCTTAATCCAAACAGTTCTGAGAGTCCAATCAGACTTGATAGAGGCAGATCAGGCATAGGTCCCTGATCAGGGGAGTCTGGTCTCTCAGCCATACTCCTGTGTCCTAGTAATATACATATACGTTCATTATTACAGCTCCATGTCATTCTTTCAGATATTGTCTATCCTATCCCTCATTTTTGTGGGTGCATGTGTGTGAATGTAAATGTGCGTGCATGTCTTCTTCCTCGTCTACAATATCACCAAGCACGGTCCATCCCAGTCCTCCCTATCTGGGGTATACGCCACAATATTAGGGAGCTGGGGGCTGTCGGGGAGGATAATTGGTATTTCATCCATTTCCATATATTCTGGTTCTCTGTCTGTTTCGTTTGTGCTTTCTTCCAGGGCTCGGATGGCTAACAGTGGGAGCTGTCCTACTGTGGATGAAATTAATTTATTGACCAGAAATTTTATCAAGGGAATACCACAACATATTACCAGCAAGACCGCCACCCCTGTTAGTGCCAAGACTACACCTATCTGGTATAACCAGTCTTTCCATGATATCCACCCTCTCCTTAGAGTCCCAAACAGTGAAAATAGTGGGCCAATATTCATTCCATTCCCTACAATGTATCCAGAATCGTCAGTTTCATTTCTCCCTCCTATGGAGTTACTTAACAGTTCCTGTTGCATCTCTTCAAGTGTGATTAAGAGCTCTGTCAAATTTCCGTCTTCCCCTGTACGCATGGGAATAGCTGTGCAACATTCGGTGGCTTTGATCATAATACAAACTCCTTGTTCATCAGCCATCATCATCTCGATAGCTAATCTATTTTGCATTGTCATTAGCGAGGTGGCGTGCAGTTGTTTGGTTAAGGCTCCTACAGCTGCCAATGTCCAATTCAAATATCTTTGTTGATTATACCACAAGTAATTAATCCACTGCACCTCCTGGAACCTAGAACGGATTTTTGGAGTAACCCCGAACAGCGCCAATGCCCATCCCCATTTATCCGCGTCTTCATCTGCTTTAACTCTGCTACTGTCTATGGCTTCTAACTGTCGGGGTATCCCTTCTGGTATCCCGTTTCTTACTGTGATGTTGTAGTCTGTTTTAAGTGTCATTATTCCTCTTTTCTTACGAAGTTTCTGTGGCATGGGTTGTATTGAATTTGGCATTTCAATTGCTGTTATAGCTCCTGTGAGCATCACAGGAGCACAAAGGCCTTTCCAATTAGGGGACAGCGATGACAGGAGTTTCCTTCTTTGTCTGCATATCCAAAAGATGTCAGCTAAGGGTACCGTTCCCTTAGCTAAATTTGGGGTAGATACCCATGAAGCATGGGTGAGATTCAGTCCAATTACAGACCCCCCTGTGGCCGGTACTATTTGTTCACACTGTATGCCTGCTGCTGGCAGGGTGTGACAGACGGTAATGTTCCATGCTGTTTTGGCCGGTTTGTATTCTTGCTGCTTTTGCATACACTGTATGTGGTGTTTTGACTGGGTCGTCCCTACCTGCCAATCGCTTATGTATTGTGCTACTAATCCTTTAGCTATACAGAATGGGTGTATCATCCCTTTCTCTATTTTAATCATAGGTGGAACGGTTCCTTCTGTACTTAGGGGCACTGGACAAAGTTTACTGTCGGCAGCATATTTTTCATCACCTACTGCCATTTTCATAACACATTGTGTATAGCATTCTGCTTGGTCTGAGTTATGTTGGGGACTCCTATAACAGTTGTTGATATCAGGTAGGGGTTTAGCCTGAGGTATCACACCTTTCCGGTGACAGGCTATGCAAGGCTTTTCACTGATCTGCCTAGCCGAAAATTTCAACCATTGGTAAAATAAATTGGTCTTCAACCCTTGTGTGCGGGCTAGGTCTGTACTGGGATCCCATCTCCCTAAGTGACTGCTTGTTTCTAGGCTTCTAATTGTCCTCTTTTTCCTTGGTTTGATTTTTACCCATTTTGTGGCTTCATGTACTGTAACAGTTACGTCTTGCTTGGTTTCCCTGCATCCTCTTTTATCACAAATTACCTCTATGTTGAGTGTTCCCTCCTCTTCACATTTGATGCTAATGGCTTCGCCTAATATGTAATCCCCCAGCTTTCCCTGTATTCCTATGTTCTTGTAGGCTTTTGATTTAATGTATACCAAATTATATGTTTTTCCTGTGTTTAGAATGCCTTGTTTAGCTGCTATTGCAGCCATGGCCACGGCACAGTCCGTTGTATGTTTTGGATGTCTATTTTCTCCCATACTGACCACCAGTAGTATTGTCAATCCTTTGAATAATTCCTTAATCATTGCTCTGATGACTGTTGAGATGTGCTACTAGATGTGCTACTGAGTGAGCCGTCACTAGATGAGCTGTCACTAGGGATGTGTGGTGTATCTGTGCTTTGTCTGGGTTGTACTTCCTGCGGTTCTTCTGTCGGTAAATCTACTGAGTTGCTGTCCGAGTCTGATGTCTCCTGTGGCCTGTCTATCTGTCGGTCTGTATTTCTGTCTGTCTGTTGGCCTGCGTCTCCAGTTGTTTCTGAGTCTGCATCTGAGTCTGTCACTGCTCTATCTGGCAGGGATCCACTACTCTCTGAAGCTGTGCATCGTCTTTGTTCAATCAGTCTCTGTGAGCGCCTTGGCCTGTGTTCGCCTGGCTGCAGGGAGGCGTGGCCTTCCCTCGGTGCTTCTTCTGGCTGCAGGGAGGCGTGGCCGTCCCTCGGTGCTGCTGTAGGGTCTCTGGCTTCTCTTGCTTCCCCCCTTGGCCTGGCGGCTCTGCCAAGACGAGCTTGCCGAGGCCGCAGGGGCGCTGGGCCACCAACCTTACAGCAGTGGTTTAAATGAAACCAAGTGTCCTTACCGTCTACTTTGACTGCTGTATGTGAGGCAAGAATAACTTTAAAAGGACCTTCTCGGCGGGGCCTGTCCCACTTCTTTTTGAACACCTTGACGTAAACCAGATCACCAGGCTGGATGCTCTGATTTTCGAGTGGAATCTCTGCTTCTCTGTCTTCTGTAGCACCTTTGACCTGCAAAAAGATAGTTTTGTGTATTTGGGTTAACTGTCTCAGATAATTATGCCATTCGTCTTGTAGCTGCTCCAGCGATGGTCCTTCGTAGGGTCCTCTCAGGTATGGAATAGGCATCGGCCGACCTGTAAGAGCTTCAAATGGTGTCAAATGGGTTAGACGGTTAGTTTGTGAGCGCATTGACAATAAAGCAGGCGGCAACGCATCTAGCCAGGTTAGTTTGCCATTGCTGTCTGCTATGATTTTTGCTAGTTTGTTCTTTAAAATGCCATTAGCCCGTTCCACCGCCCCATTTGATTGGGGGTGATAAACACACCCAAATTTCTGTTTGATACCCAATTGTTTGAATGTTTCTTGTGTAACCTTGGCTACAAAAGCCCTACCGTTGTCAGATGAGATAGTATCTGGAATGCCAAATCTTGGAAAGACATCTCGGCACAAGAATTTGGCTACCGTTTTATGGTCTTGATTTGCAGAGGCTACTGCCTCAATCCATCGGCTGAATCTGCATATCACTACGAAAACATATCTCATTCGTTTAACTCGATTTTCAGCTCCCATGTCTATGAAATCCATCATAAGATGTCTGAATGGCCCATCAGGGACCGGAATGTGGGCTAAAGGGGCTGTGAATGATTTCCGGACATTGTACTGTGCACATACCTCACACTCATTCAACAACCGGTCCACTGTAGCTGCCATATATGGTGACCACCAGACAGCTTTTAGTTTGTTCATAATTTGGACTCGCGAACAATGATCGGGTCCGTGGGCCCAAATGATTGCATGTCGTAATAAATTGGTGGGTAACACAAAATGTCCATGACTACTGCGCCACAGCTTGTCCGCTGGCCCCTGACTACGTGTCTCAATAGTGCCTCGTTTAACCCACATTCGTTTTTCTTCTCCACTGGCCCTACTTTGAGCCACTATCAGTGCGTCAAGTGAAACCAGTGGGGCACAATCTTGGATGGTTAGCAGGGGAAACATATTTTCTCCTTGTGCTCCTTTGCGAGCTGCGTCATCTGCTAGGTTGTTACCTTGAGCTATGATGTTATTATTCTTTTGATGACCTGCACATTTAATGATGGCTACCTCAGACGGTAATTGGAGAGCTTGTAACAGTTGGGAAATCGCTTCTCCATGAGTGACAGGGGTGCCATCTGCTCTCAGGAATCCCCTTTGTTTCCAAATGTTTGCATGTACATGACATATGCCATAAGCGTAGGCTGAGTCTGTGTAGATATTAACACGTTGATCTTTAGCTATCTGGCAAGCCATTGTTAAGGCTTTGATTTCTGCCAGTTGGGCTGAACAAGGCTGATCAATTCCTTGGGACTCCAGTAATTCAAAGGTCTCGCCATCCGTGTTTAGTTTAACTATCCCCATACCCGCATGCAATCCCGCGGCATCCCGAAAGCATGAGCCGTCCACGAACAGGGTTAGATCTGCATCTATGGCGTGATTATACAAATGTTCTCTGGCTCTCAAAAATTTCTCTGTCTCTGCCACACAGTTATGTGGAGTACCATCTAACGGTGTGGTCAATTTGGTGGCAGGATTCACCGTGTGACAACGTTGTATTGTTATTTCTGGAGCGGACAACACAACTTCATATCCAGTGCGTCTAGCTTGTGTTAAGACAAAACGTTGACTGGTTAGCAGGGCATGTAACTGATGCGACGTGTACAACGTTACTGCATGTCCCATGATTATGGATGATGCTTTTTGAAATGCAAAGGCAGCTGCTGCTAGACCCTGATAGCATGGTGGCAATCCTGTTTCAATGTTGTCAGGCTTTGTACTATAATAGGCCAATGGTTGTTTTCCTTCATTTGTTTCCTGCATTAGTACAGCACATGCATATCCAGTTTTTTCAGTAACATACAAATGGAAAGGTTTCCCATAATCTGGGTTACCTAACGCGAGAGCAGATTGCATGTCTGTTTTTAGGGCCTCAAAGGCTCCCGTTGCCTCATCTGTCCAGACAAGGAGAGCTGCATTGCTTGTTTGCCCCACTGCTCTAATCATGGCACGCAAAGGTGCAGTTTTTATAGCATAATCACAAATCCACGGCCGACTGTACCCTGCCATCCCAAGGAATGAAAGCATCTGTCCCACTGTTTGGGGTTTGGGAGCCTTGATTATAGCCTCCACTTGGCTTGGGGCTATACATCGCGTGGTCCCACACAACTGTCTTCCCAAGTATTCTACTTGTTGTTTGCAGAACTGCAATTTGTCCTTACTTACTTTATGACCTCCATCTGCCAATGCATGCAATACAGTTAATGAATCTTTTTCACACTGTTCTTGAGTCTCTGATGCAATAAGGAGATCATCCATATATTGCACCAATGTACTGGGTATATCAAGGTGTTGTAAATCTTCAGCCAGGACTTTGTTAAAGATGGCTGGGGACAGGTTCAGTCCCTGAGGTAGCCGTGTATACGTTAGCTGTTGTCCCAGAAATGTGAATGCAAACAAATGTTGTGAGTCTGGGTGCACAGGCACACTGAAATAGGCTGAACACAGATCGATTACTGTGTACCATTTTGCTCCAGCAGGGATGCTTGATAGTATAGTATGCGGATCAGGTACTATAGGTGCATCCATTTCTATTATTGCATTGATAGGACGCAGATCATGTACCAGCCGATACTTTTTGGTATTGTTTTTAGGGATAGGGTAGATAGGAGTATTGCATGGGCTTGCAGTTTTTATTAAAACTCCAGCTGCCATTAGTCCCTTAATTACTGGTTTTATGCCTTCAATAGCCTGAGGTTTTAATGGATACTGCCTTTGGTGAGGCAGTTTTGCTCTCGGTTTTACTTTTATTTTTACTGGTAAGGCTGTTTTTACTAGTCCTACATCCGTTTTGCTTTTGGACCACACCACTGGTGGTATTTGCTCTAACAATTTCTCTTGTTGGGCCGATAACACCATCTGTCCCTCTGGTCTAGGACTGAGCTCCACTTTTTGAGCTATAGCCTCATCATTTACTTTTAAATTAATTCGTACAAACTGCTGGTCTTTTGACAGATGTACTTGTGGACTTTCCATGTTTTGCCATTCTTCAACTTCTGAGGCTGTCTTTACCATTGGACCTAGGTCATGGGATTCGTACTTTTCTGAGACTAAAAGGGTCACATGAGGCGTGGCATTCGGCACTTGATACCATTGTTGTTCAGCTGAAGTTAGCTTGACAGAAGCTGCGGCCCCTTGGGGGCCTAAATAAATTTCTGTGGTGGTTATGTGAAACAGCCGTTGATTCATCAATACATCCCAGCAGCATGCATAGTCAGTCTGTTCTTGTTTGGCATCGAACATCAGGGTGACATGTAAAGGTAAACTAGGTGTATATACTGCTTCATAGTGTTGTTCTGCCCAGGGCTTCCATTTTTCCCATTCCAGTTGGAGATTTGAATTTTCTGGTTGTAACTTCAGCCAGTATACCATGGGTTGCACAGGTCGGACCTTGTTTTCTATGTCCATAAGCACCATAATGTTGGCGAGTGCTTCGTCAGGAAAGTGTATTTGCAGTCCTTGATGGGTACACACTATCTGGGTTTGTAGCTTACATAAAATGTCTCTTCCCAGCAAATTCACAGGTGTATTTTGTGAGTATAACAGGGGTGCTTCAATTGTTTTTCCTGCAATCGTTACAGGAAGTGGGCGTGTAAAAGGTATTATTTGAGTCTTCCCAAAGAAGCCGATGGTCTTAATTACAGACCCAGAGAGGGGGAGATGAGCGCCCATTTTCCCTATGCAAGAGTATGTTGCCCCTGTATCCACCATGAAAGGGAAATCTCTGTTTTGTATATTAACGGTGACGGTTGGCTCTTCCTTAGGTATCATCGAAATAGCCAATGCCACCGTTTCCCCCTCTGTCTTCTCTAGGCCTCCCTATTGCCAATAGGCAGAGGGTCCAACCCAAGGTTGGGCCGGACAATTTCTCATTCGATGTCCAGGTTGTCCACAGCTCCAACACTCATTAGAGGGTTGATCCCCTATTGGGGGTGTTGGTCCCATAGGCGGTCCCGCTTGACTGTTCCTGGGAGCTGAGTTCTGGAATCTGCTTCCAAATGAAGGTTGGCGAGATCCTCTTCGCCACCCTCCTCTTTGACCTGGAAAGTTCCGTGACTCTCCTCTCCACCCATGACTGTAGGTGGGTCCATTTCCGGGTGTGCCAGTGCTATGGTAGTGATAGTGATGCTCCACTGGTGCTGAGACTTCTCCTGTAGGAGTGCTTCCTGCTGCTCCTTGGGGGCTCTGTGTGGCTGTTACCACAGGTGCCTGTATGGTGGCAGCAGTGTTTGCCGTAAGGCCCGTGCTTGCCGGCTCAGAAGGAACAGGGGTCATCATTGGTGCCTGGGTCTTTGTTTTTTCTTTCTTGACTTTGGTTAGCTCTCCCAACTGCATCTGCACCAATTTTTTCGTCAGGGATTTTGCTGCATCTTCTTCTTTTTGTTTTTCTTTCTTGTAGATTTCAAGATGGTGACAAATATGCTCAGAGTATAAAGCCCAATTCATTTTTGATAGTCCCACGACTCCATCTAGGGCTTTCTGAACCTCATCTGGTAGAGCCTTTTTTACAGTTATTTTAAACAGGATTTCAGTTGCTGGAGAATGGTTCCATGCATTTCCTGTTTCCTCCGCCCATCTTTTCTGGAATCGGTGCAGGAACTTCTTTGGGCACTCTTCAGGTGTCCACTCCTCATCATCCAATTTAGAGGGATCCAAGACCTCAGGGTACTTTCTTCTCAGTCCTTCCCACATGGAGTTTCTATAGCGATTAAAGGGGACTTCATCATGTTGATTAGTGCCCATCATTTGTGTTAGTCCAACCTTTCCTGCTAATTCTTCAGTGTCATGTTTTCCCATGACATGCATTAGCAAGGCTTTTATGTCACCTAAGACAAGGTTACCCCTGCAGTGCCTTCTTCTAAGGCAGTTATCCATCTCCCAGCTCCTTGGGTGATGTCTGGCAGCCTGTTGGCCAGCCCCACCATGTCTGTCCAGCTCCATGGGGTATACACATGATGACCATTTCTAACCACCAATGGGCATATGAGGTCTTCGTCCTCCTCTTCTTCTGTGGGGGCTCCATACTGTCTTCCAGATCGAGTGCGACTGACTGGTTCCAGGCAGCCCATCCAGTTGGTTATATTCTGTTCTAAAGCCGCTATGTCTTTGGCTACACATTGTTGTCTTTGCCTGAGTCGGGCCTCTTTTGCACTCTCAATGATGATCTCACCAGAAATTTTTCGGGTGGGTGGCTCTATAATGTGATTCCCTTGATTGGGCGTCGATTGTTGTAATATTCTTCTTTCCTCGGCGTCCCTATGTCTTTGTATTCTTTCCTTCGCTAGCCGAAGTTGCTCAGCTAGTTCTTCATTATCTCTTCTGGCCAGATCCAGTGTGTCACAGAAGCTCTTGTGCCACTCTTCGGAGCCTCTATAGCCTGTGAAGGTCCAGTCGGCTGACTTATGGTGGGAGGGGACGGTTTTCAGTGGACCTCGATGTGCAGGCGGAGCCTTCAGGTCTCTCTCTTTATCCTCGTCTGCCTCCGTGTCACTGTTATTTGTGGCCCCCCCTGCTGGTCGTGGTGAGCGACCACTTACTTTCGGACTTGGAGACCTTGTATGATCCATTTGACAGACTGAGGACCTGTCTCCTTGTGGCTCTCGAGCTTTTAGTGTCAGTGTAAATTTGCCCTCCACATCCATGCCTTGGTCCTCTTCACGAGTTCCTAATACAAATTGTCCAGCTCTCTTTCCCATATCATGACATTTATATGGGGGTGGCTCTGCTTCCCAGCTCGGTGCACTGGCTTTAGTGTCTTTGGATCTTTCCTCTGTCATTTTTTCTCTTTTCTGCTGTAGCCTCTGTGCTTCCTGCTTGAACAAGGCCAAAACTTCTTTTTCTTCAGTGCGTTTTTTGTTGTTATTTACGTTCTTCTGCTGATCTTTAATTTCTTTTTTCTGTATTTCTACCGCAACTGCTTCACACATCACCGGATCAAATGATCCCACCAAAGGCCATTGCCTGCCCCCATGTGACCTTTTGTGCCACTTTCTCATACATTGGTTGGCCTTAGTGCGTTTTCCTGGATATTTTCGTAGTACTAAGTCTAGCGGGGTACTTTCCCGACCTTGACCTTGAGAGTTACCCATGTAACCCTGACAAACGCTATGTGAGGTGTTTCTATGGTGTTCTGGTAGTCCCTCAGGGGCTGTCCTGATCCAGACCAATAACTTGCTGGCTGTAACACCTGTTTTGTATTTTAAACCCTTAAAAGGATTAAATTTCCAACTGTTATGCCCGTCTTCTTTTTCTTTAACTAAATACGAAAATTTACCTGTTTCCCACCGAACCTTCCTTGGGACCACAGTCAGAGTCAACCTAGGAAACAGTTCTTCACCTGGATCGGTTGGCAGTGTTATTAAATGATTTAATGGTATGCTAAGTTCTTTATTAGGATCAGCACAAAGGCAGCTCCAGCCACGGGGTTAAACCCTGATGCCACAGACGTCTTATCAGCAGCTCCCAATTAATTAGAGGGAATTGTTCTTTCTTTTGCTTCAGATTGATTACCTTAGTAATCTGCCATAATTTCTGATTGATCTCTTGTTCGTCCTGCCAATGTTCTGCTCCTACCCTGTCAAAATAGGTCCTTTCCAGCCAAAAATGTGTCCTGATTCCCTGGGTTTCGATGTCTCCGTCAGTCAAGTAATGTTCTGGGAGTATTATTTCATCATCACTTAAGTCTCCCATCAAAGACTGTCCCAAGCATTGATCAGTCTGTCAGCTTTTTCACTATAATCTAAGCTTTAACCTCTTTTGATTTATAACCAACTTTATTTATTTAATCCTCTTACAACCCTAACACTTCCTAATGTCTTTGCTCCCGACTTTCTATTTTCCTTCTAATTTTTTAACTTTCTGCTTCTCGTCTTTTTCTGCTATGTTTGTTTATTAGTTTTCTTTCTTTGAAATAATATCTACCTTCTCTGTATTTACATAGCAGTCTCTTATCCTGTCTTTTTCTTCACTGTCTCTGTTTCACACTTTCCTCTCTGCCTGTCATGCTCCTCCCAAGTCCTTCTGTTGGGTCTAAACACCTCCTCCTCGTACTCTTTCACATTAATCTTGTATGTCAGCCAGCCTGCAAGCCCTCACAGCTTTGCCTGCAACTCCCCGCTCTCCCACACACCAATCTTCAAAAGCTTTATACACAAAAATTATTAAAAACAACTTTCTATATATCTCTATCTAGACTTCTGCCACTTTTCACTCCGCGGCTTTAAACAACCTTTTTATTCACTTAACACCAATGTGTTCTGTTTAAGCATGTTCACGTTAGACAGCTTCTCCGGCGCTGCCAGCAACTTTCATATATTATTTTTTTACAAGCCCTCTTTGAGCGTACAATATTTCATTTACTTCTACGCCTTACCACGCCTCGCGTGCGTATCCTGTGCTTAATATATTATTTTTCACCAGCTCCTCTCTGAGCATACAATATTTCATTTATTTCTACGCCTTACCGCGCCTCACGTGCGTATCCTGTGCCTTTCTGCACTTTCTTCTACTTTTTTTTTTTCACTTACTGAGCTCCTCGTGAGCTTAATGTGCCTTTGCACTGAAAATACTCTCTTTTTCTTTTCTTATAAAAAACTCATATTACTGTGTACTTAATTACTTATTCTTCTCCCACGCCCCACAAGCGTGTATTTGGTGCCTTACTGCACTATTTTCTGCTTCATTAATTCTCATGTATTCTGCACTAACTCTTCATTCATTTTTTTAAATTTTTTTATAGTTTTTTTCTCTTTTCTTAAAAAATGACGTCCTTTATTGAGCTCTTTTACTTACTGTCAGCTGTGCTACTTTGCACTTTTCTCTTTAAATCTCTTTATCACGTACGGTATTTCTACTGCGCCCCCCTCAGGCGCTTATCTTGTGCTCCTCTGCACGTATTCTCTGTTAAACTCTTTTTCTCACTTATTAAACAACAAAATTACAAAATTAAACAACTGAATGAACATCCTCCGAGGCTGGTGATTCCATAATTTTTGCCAGGGGTTGTATAAAAGACACCTGTTCACACACTCAATCAATCACACTCCAACCTGTCCACCATAGCCAAGACCAAAGAGCTGTCTAAGGACACCAGGGACAAAATTGTAGACCTGCACAAGGCTGGGATGGACTACAGGACAACAGGCAAGCAGCTTGGTAGAAGACAGCAACTGTTATGCCGTGTTCACACCAGCCGCGATCAGACGCCACAAATTCGCAGGGGTCGTGTGGCGACGGACGCGCCACCATCGCTCTCCTTCGCTGCGAAAATTCGCCCCAGTGCGTCATCAATAGGAGGAGCTTCCCTTCGCCTTGCCGGCTCCCGTTGTCAGTCAAGTTAATATGACGGACCTTGATCACACAGAGCGAGTTGTTGTGGGAAAGCTGACAAACGTATGAGATGTTCCCAGTTCGGGGAGTATTATTATTTGTTGCAGGAGCTGCATCTGGATGACGGCTGCTTTCAGCTGTCCTTCCACCTCTGCGGGACCCAGTTTGAGGACCTCCTGGCCCGTTCACGTGCGCACATGTAAACAAAAAAAAAAAACCTCCGCTGCTTGCTGTGGGGCTGCTGCTCACTCCAAAAACTCTATCATAATTGTGTTTAGAAACCAATCACCATTTGTTTTATTCTACATTTGTGTAGTTAATTAATAAATAATCTTCAGGGACGATTCGCTCGCGTGTGCACATAATAATAATAAGAATAATTTATTAATTTATATAGCGCCAAATCACGAGTAATCGCCTCAAGGCACTTCACAAACATTTAAAAGCAGAATAAAATGAAATAAGATTAAAACAATAAAAAACATTTAACCATAAAAGGTAAAAGAAGTAAAATAAATAAAATGAATAAAAAAAGACACACAGTCATATAAAATACTAATGATAAAACAGGGAGAACAGATGTGTCTTCAACCTGGCTTTAAAAGTCTCCACAGAGTCCGACTGTCGTATTAGCGCAGGTAGATCATTCCACAGAGCTGGGGCGCGGTGATAAAAAGCTCTGTAACCCGCTGACCTTTTCTTCACCCTCGGGACACAAAACAGTCCTGCACCCTGTGAACGCAGAGCCCTTGCGGCACATAGGACTCAACCAGGCTGGCCAGATAGGGGGGCGCCAGTCTGTGAACAGTTTATAGGCAATAGTAACACCTTAAAATCTGATCTCAAGGAGACCGGAAGCCAGTGAAAGATTCCAGAACAGGTGTAATATGATCAAACCTAAAAGATAAAAAAAACATAAACAAAAGAAACTCCGCTCCCCCTGCTGTGAGGCTGCTCCTCGCTCTTCCCCAAAAAACTCTGTCATAATTGTGTTTAGAAACCAGTCACCATTTGTTTTATTCTACATCTGTGTAGTTAATTAATAAAATAATCTTCAGGGACGATTTGCATGCGCGTGCACGTAAAAGGAAAAAAAAAAACCTCCGCTCCCCCTGCTGCGGGGCTGCTGCTCACTCCAAAAACTCTGTTATAATTGTGAAATAAAGGACAAAAGGGACATAAGTCCTGCTCACAGGCTGGCTATCAGAGACAGGACATGTTCACATCCTCAGTCAAACTCCAGACATCTCCACGTCACTACATATTCAGTCCCTGATTGGTCATCGCAGCGCGACAAGACGAAAAAGTTCCGATTTTTCAACTTGGGGAGGAGGGCAACGCGACGTGATGTGATGCAATATCGCGCCACAAACGCACCAATCGCTCAAAATCGCTTCATTTGCATCCATCGCATCGCGCTGCGCGGCTTAGCGCCAAAACGCGTCCTTCCATAGGGATTACATGGCAACCTGTCGCTGCTGTCGCTCGCGTCGTGCCCGGTGTGAACGCGGCATTATGATTATTTATTAGAAAGTGGAAGAAACACAAGATGACTGTCAATCTCCCTCGGTCTGGGATTCCATGCAAGATCTCACTTTGTGGGGTAAGGATGATACTGAGAAAGCTTCGGACACAGAATTCTGGCAGGATCTGTGCTGCCCTGGCGCCTTGTGGATCCGGTTAGAGCCTGTGTGGTGCCGCTGGTCGGCTCTGAGGACTGTCGGCTCGGCCGTCCACGTCTTTGGCGGATTGATGTGCGCCAGTGGCGCTCTCTGAACCTGGGCCTGCTTCGCCGGGTTCTGAACAGTGAGACTGTCATCCCCACTGAGGTTCTTACCCTGGGTCTCCTGAACATCAGATCACTGTCCTCGAAATCATGGATCATCATTTAGATATGATTGGCTTGTGTGAAACCTGGCTCAAACCCACAACTCTCCTTCCTCTGAATGAGGCCTGCCCACCAGAATACACATTTAGTCACGTGTCTCGTGGTGTGAAGCAAGGCGGGGGTGTGGCTTTTATTTACAAATCTAAGTTTTCTTTATTAGCTGTTGGGGGTCACAAATATAATTTGTTTGAGCATCTGACTCTCCGTTATGCCCATGATGCTAAGTACTGTCAGGGTCATAAAACTGGAGCTCAGCTACGTTATTTTGTCACTGTTTATAGGCCCCCTGGCCCATATTCTGACTTCTTAGATGAATTTGGTGCATTCATCTCTAGTTTGTCAACTAGTGCAGGTAACATTTTGATTATTGGTGACTTTAACATTCATATAAATAAACCCTCTGATCCCCTTAGAAAATCATTTATGCAAATTGTGGATGCTTTAGGATTCCAGAAATGCATTCAGGACCCAACACACATTAGTGGAAATACCCTGGATCTGGTTCTTGCATGTGGGTTTGCTGTCACAAATATTGACATTTTGCCTCTCGCATCTATAGTCTCTGACCATTCACTTATCAGGTTTACATTTACGTTGCCACGTTTAGTGGAACAACAACCTTGTCTACTACTGCAGCGTCGTATTAAACCCTCAACTATGACTGAACTTGAGGCCAGACTACCTGATATTTTAGCTTTGAATCTGGAGAATGCTAAATCAGTGGACAGCCTCGCGGATAGTCTAAATTTAACGCTTAAAACTACACTTGATAAGATTGTGCATCCTCTTTTAAGGTCATGCCCTCCTAAGGCACAGTCACCTTGGTTCAATGATTATTTGCGTGACCTCAGGCAGAAGGCTAGAGGTTTGGAACGGAAATGGCGTTATTCCAAATTAGAGGTGTTCCGCCTTGTGTGGCAGGATGCTATTTTAGATTATAAGAATGCACTACTGGCCACGAAGTGGACCTATTACTCTGATTTGATCAGTAAAAACAAACATAGCTCAAAGTTTTTGTTTGACACGGTTGCATTTCTTATTCATGGGCAGCCACCTGTTAGTCGTTCTCCCTTTTCAGCACAGGATTTCTTGGATTATTTTGAGAAGAAAATAGAAGATATTAGGCTGAGCATATCTCAGCACGCCTCGGCCCAGCCATTAAAACCTATTATGGAAGTGAGCACTACCATTGAGGTGTTACCTAGATTGACAGAATTTAATAGTATTTCTTTGGGCGTGCTGACGAAACTTGTGGCGTCTACAAAAAGCACAACCTGTTTATTTGATCCCATACCAACAAAATTGTTTAAGGACCTGTGGCCCACTCTTGGGCCGACTGTGCTGGAAATTACTAATCTGTCATTAACCTCTGGATCTGTTCCGAAATGTTTTAAATCAGCAGTGATTAAACCATTACTTAAGAAATCTAATCTTGACCCTAGTGTATTGAAAAATTACAGGCCGATATCAAATCTATCATTCTGTTCCAAAATTTTGGAAAAGGTGGTTTCACGGCAGCTCATGGACCACCTCACTGAGAATGATCTTTTTGAGCCGCTGCAGTCTGCTTTTAGGAAATATCACTTCACAGAGACAGCGCTCACTAAAGTAGTGAATGATCTTCTGCGAGCAGTGGACTCAGACACCACTACGGTTTTGGTGTTGTTAGATCTCAGTGCTGCGTTTGATACCATGGATCATCATATTTTGCTCAATAGGTTGTAGAATTTTTTGGGGATTACTGGAAGTGCCCTTGCCTGGTTGACGTCATATCTGTCCAGTCGTTCTCAATGTGTCTTGTATAATGGCACTACCGCTGACCTTGCTGACATGAGATTTGGGGTTCCACAGGGATCTGTTTTAGGCCCCTTGCTTTTCTCCCTGTATGTGGCACCCCTTGGGTGTATACTGCAGAGTTTTGGGATTGCCTTTCATTGTTATGCTGATGATACTCAGTTGTACATGCCGATAACTGCGGGAAATCTCATTCCCATAAAATCCCTGGAGGACTGTCTTCTATCAGTGAGAAGCTGGATGTCTAGTAACTTACTACTTTTAAACTTTGATAAGACTGAAATGATGGTTCTTGGTCCAGCGAGACATCGGCATCGGTTTGACCAGCTGGCACTCAGCCTGGGTTCCTGTGTCATACATCATATGGACAAAATGAGGAACCTTGGGGTAATTTTTGATCCCACGTTGTCTTTTGACCTCCACATCAGGGATGTTACTAGGACTGCTTTTTTCCATCTAAGAAATATAGCGAGGATCCGCCCCATCCTGTCCATGGCTGATGCTGAGACCCTGATTCATGCTTTTTTTTCTTCTAGACTAGATTATTGTAATGTTCTATTTTCAGGGTTACTACAGTCCAGCATTAGGGGTCTTCAGCTGGTTCAGAACGCTGCCACCAGACTTCTGACACGTAGCAGAAGGTCTGAATATATCACACCCATTTTGGCATCTTTGCACTGGCTCCCTGTCTCTGTGAGAGCAGATTTTAAGGTTTTGTTATTGACTTCTAAGGTTGTTCATGGACTGGCGCCATCTTATCTGGCTGATCTGCTGGAACTCTACATGCCGGCTTGGGCTTTGCGGTCCCAGGATGCCGGACCTCTCTGTGTTCCCAGGGTGAAGAAGAAGTCAGCAGGTCAAAGAGCCTTTTCGTATCATGCAACCACCCTGTGGAACAGTCTTCCTGCGACCATGAGGCAGTCTGAGTCTGTGGACATTTTTAGGTCAAGACTCAGAATCTATTTTTATTCTCTTTCTTATAGATAGTTTTTATTTTTATTTGTTTTATTCTTTTACTTCTGTTTATTTATGTATTTAAATTTTTTTTCATTTTTAATTATTTATTCAATTTTATGTTGACTTGTTTTATGTAAAGCACCTTGAGACGGCTTTTGCTGTGATTTGGCGCATTATAAGCTAATTAAATTAAATTAAATTAAAGCTCAGAACTACACAGGAGGACCTGGTCAATGACCTGAAGAGAGCTGGGACCACAGTCACAAAGATTACATTAGTAACACGTGATGCTGTCATGGTTTAAAATCCTGCAGGGCAGCAAGGTCCCTCTGCTCAAGCCAGCACATGTCCAGGCCCGTTTGAAGTTCACCATTGACCATCTGGATGATCCAGAGGAGGCATGGGAGAAGGTCATGTGGTCAGATGAGACCAGAATAGAGCTTTTTGGAATCAACTCCACTTACCATGTTTAGAGGATGAGAACAACCCCAAGAAAACCATCCCAACTGTGAAGCATGGGGGTGGAAACGTCATACTCTGGGGGTGCGCTTCTGCAAAGGGGACAGGTCGACTGCACCGTATTGAAGGGAGAATGGATGGGGTCATGTATTGTGAGATTTTGGCAAACAACCTCCTTCCCTCAGTAAAAGCATTGAAGATGAGTCATGGCTGGGTCTTCCAGCATGACAATGACCCCAAACACACAGCCAGGGCAACTAAGGAGGGGCTCTGTAAGAAGCATTTCAAGGTCCTGGAGTGGCCTGGCCAGTCTCCAGACCTGAACTCAATAGAAAATCTTTGGAGGGAGCTGAAACTCCAAACCTGAACGATTTGGAGAAGATCTGTATGAAGGAGTGGACCAAAGTTCCTGTTGCAGTGTGTGAAAACGTGGTCAAGAACTACAGGAAACGTCTGACCTCTGTAATGGCAGACAAATGTTTCTGTACCAATTGTTAAGCTCTGTTTTTGTAGGGGGTCAAATACTTATTTTATGCAATAAAATGCAAATTAATTATTTAAAAATCATACAATGTGATTTTCTGGATTTTTTTTTTTTTTTTAGATTCTGTCTCTCACAGTTGAGGTGTACCTACGATAAAAATTACAGACCTCTCCATTCTTTGTAGTTGAGAAAACCTGCAAACTGACAGGGGGTCAAATACTTATTTTCCCCACTGTATATCTCTCTATAGATAGATAAGAACATGTATCCAACATATCTAATGATGGGTTATTACAGTTTTTTTTTTTCAAATTAAGGTGCATTTTGTTGAAATGAAGCAGGCTGTTCTGTGACTCAGTGGCAGAAATAATGACTTAACTGATATGAATAACTATGACAGGAACCCCATCACATTGCTCACATTAACGTCACTGTTTATTCTCACTATTATTGTTGTTTTGGTACGTAAATAAGTTAGCTGCTCTTCATTTGTAATGACTCGTGACAAGACGTCGACATTACTTCCTGTGCCAACGCCCATGACATCATGCCACATCCTAAGGCTCAGCAGCCTGTGGTTTGACATGTGTAATTGGAAACAGAGCCTTTACTGCACACACGGCACGGTTCTTGCAGTAGGGAACTGGAGTATTTCATCAATTATGGCAACTTCAAAATCAGTTTTGGACAGCTAAAATTAGTTCTGCCAACCCATCTCTATGCCACCCAATTTTCTGGAACCTTTTCGATTTGTCTTAAAAATTGTGTTAGTTGGTTTAGTG
Organism: Thalassophryne amazonica; assembly: GCF_902500255.1. Taxonomy (NCBI): domain Eukaryota; kingdom Metazoa; phylum Chordata; class Actinopteri; order Batrachoidiformes; family Batrachoididae; genus Thalassophryne; species Thalassophryne amazonica. The sequence continues at coordinate 42,040,932 of NC_047103.1, read as the reverse complement.
GTAATACATGATTTACTCTGCCAGTTACTGACAATAGTACTTATTTGCTGAAAAGAAACATCTACGTGTCTAAAGGCTTCTGGTTCTTATGGCTACAAAAAGCTGTTACCTTTTTTCCAAATCTCTTTTTGGTTAACTTAAAATTCTAACGTGGAAGACTTGTAGCATGCAAGCATGTTTCTATGTGTGTCAGAAGGCTCAGGAATGGAATGATGCGTTTACTCCTCTGTGCGTCTATGAAGGCAATCATTCACAATTTAATAATGCAACATAGGAGAGCCTGAGTACTACAAATAAAAGATTTTCTGAACTACATTTAGGAGGAAGGGCATGTTATCTCACATACAGCTAGATCATCTATACCACAATTCTCTCACAGCCCAAACTTGCATGTCTGTTGCGTTAGTCTCTCTGGTGAAAAGTGTAAAAACCACACATACCCTGGATTGTCTTTTTTTTTTTTTTAAAGCAACATGTAAAATTATCTGAAGATGTGCAGGAAGATTGTTATAAGCAAAATTGAAACTGTTATTTGAAACATATTATAAATGCAGTTGCTCACAATGTAGGCACTCTGTTTGTGCTAATGTTAGCCCATTAGCATTGCTATGTGACAAGATTCAGCATCATTGCTATATGACACTCTTGAGGTTTTCATGCTAATGTTAGCCAGATAGCATCACATTACGAGACGTTAGTGACTGTTCAAGCCCTGTGAATCCTCGCTCAGGTCCTCAGCCACCACAAATATGTACTTTTAAAACACATTATAAAGCCCATGCTTTATTATATATATAGGTACGGTTGGACCTATGTCACTTCTGCATAGTTACGGTCGCCATTTTGGGTCGCCGCTGAAAACAAACTGTATGTGCACTCACGACCATTGTTGATATAGTCGTCTTTACTGCTGTTTATTTGCAAAGGCCTGCCGATTTGGTCATGCCAAATGGCGCATGTACGGTTGGACATCCGGGTCCCTGATGTGTGTGCACATAGCAACACGCATAGTAACCAGCGAGCCGCTGAAAACAAACCGCTGTCGTGCTCATTTCCTACTTGACGTCCATTGTGCTTGCATCGTTCTGCCACATTTTTTTCTACTTAATATACACCAGTTTTCACAGACAATGCCACGATCGTGTGCTGCAGTAATAGTGCTTCAAAGGCTGTGGAACACCACGGCCGCAGCCAAAGCAGAATTGTGATACATTTCGACCAACCACGCCCCAGGCATGTCATGGTTGGTACAGCCAACTGCAACAGAATCCGGAATCCAGAATCCGGATTCGGATCTGGCTCATCTCCAAAATTTAATGGAGGTGTCCTTGTCAGGTGTACGAGGCGTTCGGGGCAGGGACGATTTTACACGCTTTGCACACGATTCCTGCTTCATGTGCACATTGTGTGCACTTCGACCAATCTTCGCACTATGTCTGAAGGGGCCCTAAAGAAACCTACTGGGTTTTATATGTTGGGTGTTTTATATGTCATAATGTAATAAGTTAATTTTGTGGAATTTTGGCTAGATTTAAGTGGACAGGGATTGCACTAGTATATTTATGATCAAGCCCTTTTGTTTCCAGCTCGTACCTAAAATCTGAATTGCACTTCACCGTTTGACTCACATTAACAAGACAGATTTAATAAACGTGAACCATGAATCCAAGTGGCAAAAACTTTCTTTCATCTTAAAATTCAATACAAACTGTGCCCAAGTTAACCTTTAAAGCTAAAGGAGCCATGCACACATGCCCATTAAGCCCCTGTCACACATAGCAAGAATGTGGAGGAGCCATTTCGACACTGCAAATATTGCCATAATCTGACGCAGTCAGGAGGAAAAGAGACATGGCCACCCGTGGTCTAAGCTGCCTCGTACAAACCTGCAGGATGCAGCCAAAACATATTTCAGACAACAGTCAGATGACACAGATTGCTGTCAGATGGCACCAACCGTCAGAATATCTAAACTGCGGTCAGATGGTCGTGAGATTACACATGGACCGCTGTCAGATCGGTGTTCCATCTGGATGGCGCCTGGAGAGTTTTGAACATGTGCATCACACTCAGGGCTGCCGGAAGGATTTTGACCAACTGTGTCGACTTCTGCAGATGGCTGTCAGAACGTTTTGGAACTGAAATCCAACACTTTTTGGATGTGCACCAATTTATAAGTCCGATGCCACTCTGCATGATTCTGGCTATGTGTGATGGAGGTATTAATCTTTCACAAAACAGACTTGAATCAAATTGAGAAAAGTTATGTAGGTCCTTGGGGAGAAAGATAACACTGTTCCTGCTCTCACTTCGTCTGTTCAGTCGACACAAATGAATATATTCAGCAGACTTTTGTGTAGCCATCTACATATTCAAATTATTGGCCTCTGTCCTTTTTACAATGCAGAATAAAGTAGAGAAGCTTGAATCTTCGACTGGACTGGGTTGCTTGACGCGAGGACGTTTCGCTTCAAATCGCAGAAGCTTCCTCAGCTAAAATTCTTGTTCTGGAAGTCTGACTTCTGTCTGACTCTTGTAGAGAAGAATAAAACAGAAGCCAACAAAAGCTGGAGTTTTAAACCTAACCAGACCCCTCCTACTGAGAGGCAGACTGCTATAGGCTAGTGACTAACAATAGCTCTAATTAGTAACTATTGTGCTGTAGTTAGCACACCTAATGGCAGGCCAGCTGGCCCTCTAATGATGGGATGGATGCCTTTCTGATGGCTCCCTTGATGACGTGAATGACTCATTACCATGAACAAAAGACTGAAACTCCTTTGACCCCGAGTACCCCATTGTAAACAGGGGATAAAGTGTGTCTCAGACCCCCTCCCCGGTTAAGGCTGGGTTTCAAACGTTTCACAAAGAACATACTGTGAGGGCTTTCCGGACACGTTGTTGTTCTTTAGCCCTTCCCTCTTCAGTTGTGGGCACCTGTAGGGCTCTGTGTTGAAGCGTCCTGATCACCCCGAGCTTGTGTTCAAGGGGGTGGTTTGAGCCGAAGAGCAGATATTGGTCAGTGTGAGTTGGTTTTCTGTAAGTATGTGGGTACCCACGATGGTCCCTGGACAAAGTGCAGAAGTCCCAGAGAACAAAGAGACCAGATAGACAGGAGACAGAGACAAGAAGAAGAGGAGTGTCTCTCCCTTATTTAGCAGGAGTAGGGGAAAAACTACAGAGGATCTTCAGACAGCACAAAATCCCAGTTTACTTTAAACCGGTTAACACCTTGAGACAGAAATTAGTTCACCCTAAGGACATGATCCCTAGTTACAAACAGAGCAACGTAGTGTATTCTATCAGATGTCAGGAAAACTGTAACGAACACTACATAGGTGAAACGAAGCAACCTTTACACAAAAGGCTATACCAGCACCGCGGAGAGGGCGCCAGTGGACCTCAGTCTGCGGTTCACCTCCACCTTAAAGACACTAACCACATGTTTGAGGACAAGGAAGTTAAAATATTAGCCAGAGAGAAGAAATGGTTTGAGAGAGGGGTCAAGGAGACATTCTTTGTGAAATGTTTGAAACCCAGCCTTAACCGGGGAGGGGGTCTGAGACACACTTTATCCCCTGTTTACAATGGGGTACTTAGGTCAAAGGAGTTTCAGTCTTTTGTTCATGGTAATGAGTCATTCACATCATCAAGGGAGCCATCAGAAAGGCATCCATCCCATCATTAGAGGGACAGCTGGCCTGCCATTAGGTGTGCTAACTACAGCACAATAGTTGCTAATTAGAGCTATTGTTTAGTCACTAGCCTATAGCAGTCTGCCTCTCAGTAGGAGGGGTCTGGTTAGGTTTAAAACTCCAGCTTTTGTTGGCTTCTGTTTTATTCTTCTCTACAAGAGTCAGACAGAAGTCAGATTTCCAGAACAAGAATTTTAGCTGAGGAAGCTTCTGCGATTCGAAGCGAAACGTCCTCGCGTCAAGCAACCCAGTCCAGTCGAAGATTTAAGCTTCTCTACTATGGAAACCACCTGGACAACTGAGAGCCTACACAGAAACAGTGCAGAATAAAATGAGGTAAAATGTTCTCTGCAGCAGAACTTTGCTTGAAACATGTTCTCCATTGAGAATGTTCAGTTGGACAGCCAAACTAGGAGATGTTTAACATGTCTAGAACACCATTTGTACACTTTTTCTTCTCATAAATGTCTTCTGTAACCTAACTTTAAAAGTTTCCACGGGATTCATATTGTTTTTGCTATGAAATGCTCGGACGCTGCGACTCTGCATATGAGAAAAAATTACCATCTTCCATGTACACTGATATTGATGTCTCCCTCCTTTTTTCAGATGGAGGAAGAAAAATGGCCTGATTTTGAGATAGTCAGAATGTTATTTCATATGGAAATATTTGCCATTTATAGTATTTTTCCCCCTTAAGTGAATTTTAAGGGTTGACATATTGGAATAACAGTCATTAAAAAAAAGTGCAGTGCACCTCATACCTCTTGCCCTTGTTTTTTGAGAACTATACACAGATTTGAAATGCAGCTGGTCTGCTCTGTGTCAGCCTGATCCTGTCAGATCTCAGAAGCTAAGCAGTGCAGCATCTCGTTAGTACTTGGATGGGAGACCTCTTTGGAACACCAGCGGCGGTGTGTGTTTCTCTGGGTGAAACTGGAGTTGCATCAGGAAGGGCATCCGGTGTAAAACTTGTGGCAATTGTCAGTGTGGCTCTGGCTGTATCCGCTGTGTTGACCCCGTCCCAAGACGGGAGCAGCCGAAATGACAACACACAAATGCAGATCTGAAATAACATTTCAACTAATATTATGTAGGGCCCCTGTTGCCACCCAAACAGCTCTGACCCATCGAGGCACTTGACCTCTGAAGGTGTCCTGTGGTATCTGGCAACAAGACACATCAACTTTGAGGACAAAATTGCTGCCTTATATATCCCACCAAAAAGTGTTAAAATTAATTAATATTTTTGACTTCACCTGTCAGTGTTCACAATGTTAGGGCTGATGTTATGGTGTATATTACGTGTGTTAAAAGTGTATGTGCACCATCATACACTTTACACAAAGGAAAACACAAAGGCACATACCTGTCAACATATAAGGTCTCACAGTTGACAGTGCACATCAGAGCACACACCAAGCATGAAGTCTAAGGAATTGTCTGTAGACCTCCAAGACAGGATTGTCTCAAGGCACAAATCTGGGGAAAGGTACAGAAACATTTCTGCTGCTTTGAAGGTCCCAATGAGCGCAGTGGCCTCCATCATCCGTAAATGGAAGACATTTGGATTCACCAGGACTCTTCCTAGAGTTGGCCGTCCGTCTAAACTGAGTGATCGGGGGAGAAGGGCCTTAGTCAAAGAGGTGACCAAAAACCCAATGGTCACTCTGTCAGAGCTCCAGCATTCTTCTGTGGAGAGAGGAGAACCTTCCACAAGGACAATCATCTCTGCAGTAATCAGCCAATTCGGCCTGTATGGTATGAGTGTCCAGACAGAAACCAATCCTTAGTAAAAAGCACATGGCAGCCTGCCTGGCGTTTGCCAAAAGGCACCTGAAGGGCTCTCAGACCATGAGAAACAAAATTCTCTTGGCTGAAGATTGAACTCTTTGGCGTGAATGCCAGTCATCGTGTTTGGAGGAAACCAGGCACCATCCCTACAGTGAAGCATGGTGGTGGCAGCATCATGCTGTGGGGATGTTTTTCATTAGCAGGAACTGGGAGACTAGACAGGATTGAAGGAAAGATTAAGGTAGCAATGTACCGAGACATCCTGGATGAAAACCTGCTCCAGAGCGCTCTTGACCTCAGACTGGGCTGATGGTTCATCTTTCAGCAGGACAATGACCCTAAGTACACAGCCAAGATATCAAAGGAGTGGCTTCAGGACAACTCTGTGAATGTCCTTGAGTGGCTCAGCCAGATCCGAAACCTGAATTTGACTGAACATCTCTGGAGAGATCTGAAAATGGCTGTGCACTGATGCTCCCCATCCAACATGATGGAGCTTGAGGTGCTGCAAAGATGAATGGACAAAACTGCCCAAAGATAGATGCACCAAGCTTGTGGCTTCATATTCAAGAATATTCGAGGCTGTGATTACTGCCAAAGGTGCATCAACAGAGTATTGAGCAAAGGGTGTGAATACTTCTGTAAACGTGATTTGTTAGTTTTTATTTTTAATAAATTTGTATAAATTAAAAAAATGTAAAAAAAAATAAAATAAAATTCATGTTGTCATTATGGGGTGTTGTGAGTAGAAGTTTGAGGGGAAAAAATGTATTTACTCCATTTTAGAATAAGGCTGTACCACAACAAAATCTGGAAAGAGTGAAGCGATGTGTATACTTTCTGGATGCACTGTACATATCCAGGTTGTAAATTATTTGGATTGGGAGACTAAGGGCCAAGACATCCCTCATTACAGTATGATTGTTAGTGCCACAATGACAACACAATAGTTACCACTAAAAGTCAGTGCATACCTGGGCTTTCAGCTTCGCCCATTTTTCTTGAGGTGGCAGATAATATTTTACATTGCCAAGGTCTGTTGTGGCTTGTTCCTAACATTGTATTTATCCCCAAGCTTGGATACTGAATGGTCGTATAGCTCCTGAACCACTAAAAAGGCATCAGTCAGTGCTGTACTGAGTACAGAGTTTCCTTGTAGTTGGTGTGTTAAATGAAGAAGAACATAGTTTATTTACAATGATGACTAAAATGATTTGTGTTCATTGGCAGGGTCGGTTGTCAAAGAGGAAAGATTCTATTATTCTTATGTTAAAGGCCAAGATATATTCTCATGATACTTTTCATTCCAACTTGGAAAGTTTCATTAAGATGAGAGCAGGTCTGAGTTTTTGCTCATAGAAGTGTGAATGTTTACATCACCCTTTTGGTGGAGAGTCCTGCTGGCATTCCAGCCTTTCTTGGAAAAAAAAAAGACAGAGCAGCAGTGTCGAGCTGCATTCCTCTCCTCTCGAGGGCTGCTCATACTGACCTGTCAAGTGAACACGCTGTGTTTACACTGACTAAACACTCAGCCCCCAAAATCACAGCTGTCTGAAAACAGTTTGCTTTGAGCAGAGACATCTGTCTCTTAGCTCTGCGTCATCATTAGCTTTCATCATATTTACAGTGTGGTCTTTATATGATGAGCACGTCCAAATTGGACAGTTTGTTTTATGCAACACTGAGATGTTTAAAGTTGTTGCACATCTTTCTCTCTCTGTATGTATTACATACGAGGTCTGTTAGAAAAGTATCGGACCTTTTTATTTTTTGCAAAAACCTGATGGATTTGAATCACGTGTGCTTGCATGAGCAAATCTTGAACCTTCGTTCACATGCGTGAACTTTTTCATGCCTGTCGATTGCATCACTTTCTGGTAAGCAGCCTTTGTGTGAGGACGTGTAGTGCGCTCGGCGGATTTTCATTTAAAGGAAAAAGACAGAACTACTGGAGTAGCGCCGCATCAAATTTTGCCAGAAACTGGGCGACAGCTAGGTGGAAACCATTCGGATGATTCGGACGGCTTTCGGTGATGATCCTATGGGCATCACACAGATTAAGGAGCAGTACAACCGGTTTAAAGATGGCCGCACAACGGTGGAGAGCGAGCCATGCTCTGGTCGGCCATCAACATCCTGAAACGACCAGATCATTTCCAAAGTGAACGGTGTGATGATGCGGGACCGTCGTGTGACTATCCGAGAAATTGCGGAAGAGGTGGACATCAGCACTTTTTCGGTACATTCCACTGTGACAGAAGATTTGGCCATGAAAAGAGTGGCGGTGAAATTCATGCTGCTGCTAACAGCAGAGCAAAAGCACCTCCGTGTTGAAGTCTCACAGGACATGCTGTGACATGCCCACCTCTTCCACAATTTCTCGGATAGTCACACGACTGAAAAGTCACCGAAAGCTGTCTGAATCATCCGAATGGTTTCCACCTGGCTGTCGCCCAGTTTCTGGCAAAAAATAAAAAGGTCTGATACTTTTCTAACAGACCTCGTGTGTGTATATAGTAAAAGTAAGTCCCTTTGGCTTCTCCCCTGTTTTCACACAGGGTCACCACAGCAGATCCGACGGATCATTCCATCTCAGATCACTCCCAAAAAAGTGATTTTAAACCCCATCCCTTCAGATTTTGATGATTTTACCCTCATTTATATATATATATATATATATATATAAATATATATATATATATATAATGTTAGACAGAACATATGGGGCTACAATTTTCATTAAAGAGTATTGCAATGGGAAGACATATTCAGTGGCAGCTTTACCATCAGAGAGCCTCGTCCACAACCACCACAAAAGACTCCACGCTGTCATTGATGTTAAAGGGGGCAATACACGGTATTAAGAACAGGGGTATGTAAACGTTGGTCAGGGTCATTTGGTTAGTTATTATGATCTAAAAAGAGTAAATACAGTTGTTTGACAATAAGTGGCTTCACCCAACCACTAACCATGAGTGAAAAAAAACTTTCTGTGTTATCGTTCATGTTTTCTGAAAAATGGCCAAAAAAAATAAAAACTCCACCAAGGTATGTAAATGTTTTAGCACAAGTGTGTGTGTGTGTGTGTGTGTGAGAGAGAGAGAGAGAGAGAGTTGGAAAATTGCTGTGAAAAATTACTGCACACCTGTATTCCAATAATTAAATAGAATCAACATTTTTCATTCAAACGCCGATGAAAGTTGTATGTGCTTTCAAATTTCACAAAACTAACAAAATGTAGTTTCTACCAAAATCCGAGCATTATAATGTAGGTTTAATTTTGAAACCTGTGGCAAAATTACAGCTCCTTTTAATGAAGAGAACACATTTACCTGTGGGGAATTCCATAGCAAATATTTTCTTTTCCTTCTTATACCGTCTACAGAAGGAAGCACATAATAGAGAAGCTTGAATCTTCGACTGGACTGGGTTGCTTGACGCGAGGACGTTTCGCTTCAAATCGCAGACGCTTCCTCAGCTAAAATTCTTGCTCTGGTAGTCTGACTTCTGTCTAACCCTTGTTGAGAGGGGTCAGACAGTAGTCAGATGGGGGAGGTGATGGTCTAGTGGTTAAGGTGTTGGGCTTGAGTCCAGAAGATCATGGGTTCAAATCCCCGCCTGACTGGAAAATCACTAAGGGCCCTTGGGCAAGGTCTTTAATCCCCTATTGCTCCTGGTGTGTAGTGAGCACCTTGTATGGCAGCACCCTGACATCAGGGTGAATGTGAGGCATTATTGTAAAGCGCTTCTGATACAGATGGAAAAGCGCTATATAACTGCAGTCCATTTATCATTCCAGGGGGAATTTGCATCGATTGACGCATGACTTGGTGGTGGTCACTGGTGCAGTGGTCACTGTGAAGTATGAAGTTGCACCTGATTTCCGCAGACGAGTCACCAAGCCTGGAAGATGCACAGATACCACAAAGGCCACGCAAAACACCTCACTGAGCACCGCATGACCACCAAACGGCCACACAATAACCGAAGCGTTTTTCTCAGTGGCAACAGCAGATCGTCCACTGACACATGACTGGAGTGAAGTGAGTTTGAACTCAGGAAGAAAAATATCATTTCAGTATCACAGCCAATGGGCACACATTTATCAGGGCTGTGTGCTGTGATTTTCATGAATCAAATTCATTTTATAAGGCGCTGTTATAAAGTGCAAAATGAATTCATTGTCCACTGATGTCCACAGAGTACATCAGGAACTTTTGTGTGTGTTCAAATGTGAGCGACGATCAGGCGGACAGATTTGTCATCTACTTTTCATGTGCCTGATGATTCATTCTGGCCTTCTGAAAGCTCTGGTGTCAATTTAGCACAAGCGGACATGCAGCTCAGCTGACACCGAAAGCGCACGTTACCTTAGACACGTCAGACGAGTAATCTGTGAATACTGTTACAGTTTGATGACTGAAAACCTGACAAAGCTAAAATGAGCTAAATTAATTAATTAATCCTTTTTTCATGTTTCTCTACATGCACATTTAGTTTGGATTATGTGTGCATGTGCATTCCCCGCACTGCTGTGCGCCTGACATCACCTACCTGAAACACCTCGCATGGAACGTTTTAATATGTAAGGTACATTAAGTTCATTATGCACTCACCACAGTGTTGTCTTTTTTCCATTAATTGTATAATCCAGGAGCAGCACGGTGGATTAGTGGTTAGCACTGTTGCCTCACAGCAAGAAGGTCATGGGATCGATTCCCACCTGTGGACTTTGTGTGGAGTTTCCATGTTCTCCCCATTTGTGTTGGTTCCCTCCGAGTGCTCCGGCTTACTTCTACATCCAAAGACATGCAGGTTAGGTGGATTGGAAATTTTAAAATTGTCCGTGCGTGAGTGTGAATGTTTTCTGAAGAGTACGTCAGTCATGTGAATTTTTTTTTTCACTCCCTGCAATGGTTTTTAAAACATCTGTTTTTGTTTTTCATGGCTGTCAGTTTTTTTTCCAACCGTAGAAAGTCTAGTGATTTTCAAGTTTCTGCAGATTTCGCTGGCACTTTTCGTCAGTGATGGGGCAACACATGTGCGCATCCACACAAGAGACTGCCGAGCGTGAAAAATGAACCATTTAATATTTAACTCGTTTTGTCCCCCCCCCCCCCCCCCCACACACACAAAACAAACAGTGAGGAAATATGATGGCAAACTTCTCAAAATCCAGCATATATTTGTCAAAAAAGCAGCAGATCTTCATTGAAATGTGACGCCATCTGTAGCACACAAACTCCATGTGAGACACCACCATGCACAAGGGCTGCTTGAGTGGTTACACAGAAAGGTGTTTTTGCATTACCTCTGCAGATCGGGCACGCTTTAAGCTCTACAACAGACTCACAACTGCTGCTGTCCTGTGTAAAGCAGGCCTAACATCTGTAAGAAGTCTTGTAAATTACTTCTGAGGTGTTCTCTGATTTCAAAAACTATATTTTTAGATTTAGAAGTGTTTATTTTTCGCTAACCTGTACAAAATGTATGAGAAAATATTAGAGATATACAAAAATAAGCTGTTTCAGAGCATTTTCTGCCATTTTAGTTTCTGACTTTGTTTATTTTGTCTGAGCAAGCAGCCAGCTGGCATCATGCTGCCTTTCTTTGCTCCGATTGGCAGTTGCAGCGTCTTTCTCAGCATCCCTCGTGCATACCGGAGAAGTCCCTACATGATCTATTACATCACTACCAAATGTAGGACATGGCGTCTGATCACTCGAAAATTCTCTCCTTCAGGGAAAGACATTCAAAATTGTTTCCATACAGCAGTAGTCTCCAAACTATTCCAGAAAGGGCCGAGAGGGTGCAGGTTTTCTTTGCAGCCACTGACTTCAGCAGGTGATTTCACTGATTAACATCACTTGGAGCAGGTGGGATGAGTTCATCAGTGAAATCACCTGCTGGAGTCAGTGGCTGCAAAGAAAACATGCACTCTCTCGGCCCTTTCTGGAATAGTTTGGAGACCACTGCCATGCAGCATGAATTTTGATCATGATATATATGAATATAAATATGATATTGGGAATATCATATTTTGAATTCTTATTTACATTTGATGGAATAAAATTATACTGGTGCCAAATATTTTTTTTTTTATGACTTATACCTGTTTAAAAATAAACAGAGACTGTACAGCTTTAAATACTCTCAAATTTCAGCTTTAGGGAGCACATTGAAAATGTGTGTAATGTAAAATTTGATATATGGCTTTGGCTGGAAGAAGTATGAGGGAACCATAATTATCAGGATATGCTTTCTGTTGTGTTTGGAGATAGGAGCGCAGTGTTCAGTCCAAGTTTCCAGTTCAAAAGACATTGCCACTTGCATGTTTGAGTCAAACTTGTAATGTTGGAAATAAAAATGTCAGTCTCATCTTTTTTACATGAGAGGTGGTTTACATCTTCACATACTTAACTGGAAGCCTGCAAACATTTGACCTGCTTGTTTACAATCTATGGAAATTATGGTTCCATAAAATTAGCACAAACTCACAGAAGGATAATTGGTGTCAGCTGTCAGTCTGCTTCTCGTAGACAGGAAATGTTTTCCTGGCATCAAGGACAAGACATCACATTAATATTTAGCACAGTAGAAAGTGTGGCCTTTATGCAAACGCTCTAGTGAATGTGGCATAAATAAAACAAGATTACTGTTTCCTCATTCATTCAGTGGGATACAAAGGTGACTGGAAAAAAGCAACTAAATCATATCTTGGCTAGAATGGCACGATTACGTATTAAAGAATTTTCATCGAGGTGTTTGAACACAGCCAAGAAATCCCAACTGAAAGAACCTACTGGAATGTAATGTGCAGACTCTGCAGCAGACTGATTTCATCTGCCAGTACTTCATTCTGGCTACACAGCCAGTGTAGTATTTGCAAATGCCGCATGCACTCACGCAAATCTAAATGTTTACAGCAAGTGGTCGTCTTGTTTGACTTAAAAAAAAGTTTTGGCATTCATTCAAGTGCGTTCTTCAGTTTATTAACTGATGAGAAGACTGGGATTTCATGCATATGTTGGATATGGTGTAATTAACATGATTTGGCCATGAACATTTACTCCAGGATAGTTGGAGTTAAAGCATGACAACTTCAACAGTTACTATGAAATCAAGCAGTATAGAAAATGTGTTTCCCTGATGTGAGACACTGCATTACAATTTATCTTACAACACATCTGGAAAACATTCAGAGCGCTTCACTTTTTCCACATTTTGTTGTGTTACAGCCTGATTCAAAAATGGAGTAAATTCATTATTTTTCCATTATAACACCCGCTAATGACGACATGAAAAACGTTTGTTGAAAAATTTTGCAAATTTATTAAAACTAAAATCATGTACATAAGTCTTCACAGCCTTTGCTCAATACTTTGCTGATGCACCTTTGGCAGCAATTACAGCATCAGGTCTTCTTGAATATGATGTCACAATCTTGGCCCACCTATCTTTAGGAAATTTTGCCCATTTCTTTTTGCAACACCTCTCAAGCTCCATCACGTTGGATGGGGAGCATCGATGCACACATTTTCAGATGTCTCCAGAGATGGTCAATCAGATTCAGGTCTGGGCCAGGTTTCATAAAGCAGTCTAATCTTGTTTAGTGGACTACACTCACTTAGTCGACTCATCTTTTGATGTTAGTCATGGCACAAAGTGCTTAGTCAGTTAAAGTTTTGTGATACCTGACTAAGGTTTTTAGCCTCTGACAGAGGAGGCTTAGCTTATTTTAGTCTACAAAACTTCAGTATCTTACCTCAAAAAAGGCAGATATTATTTACCACCAGTTGATGGAGGAGGAAGGAAGGAGAGACCTGCGGTGGGAGTGGGTGTCCCGGGACCAGAATAATCCATTGGAGATGTTTATGGATGCTGAGGTCGAGAGCGCTAGCTAACTAGCTGCGACTCAACGATGACACCGGTGCAGGGGATTCCTTCATGCCTGCCTGTTGGCTTGATGTTTACGTGGTTTGCTCATATGAGCTGTTCTGTCGTGAGTCGCCTTGATTTGTACTATGTGTGAAGGGGCCCTAAGAATTGTTACAGTGTTCTTGGGGTTGAATACTTGCATAGTTTCTCCTCCAGACATACTTCTGGTCATTGTAGTTACAAAAAAATTCAATGTTTATCTTCCACCATAAAACCTTCACAGAGGTCTTTTCTTTGTCTTTGTGGTCAGCTGCAAATGCTTGTCAAGCTTAAAGGTGTTGATTTTGGAGCAGTGACTTCTTTTTGGTTGGCAGCTTCTCAGTCCATGATGATGGCTATCTGAACCAATTTTTTTCACAGCTGTGGATAATAAGTTGAATTTTCTTCCAGACCTTGGCAAGGTGGATACACCTCCCAATAACTTTGACTTGTGTACAACCCCTGGCAAAAATGATGGAAAATGATAGAAAAAAGCAGATCACAGATATGACACAAAACTAACGTCATTTCAAATGGCAACTTTCTGGCTTTAAGAAACACTATAAGAAATCAGGAAAAAAAAATTGTGGCAGTCAGTAACGGTTACTTTTTTAGACCAAGCAGAGGGAAAAAATATGGAATCACTCAATTCTGAGGAAAAAATTATGGAATCATGAAAAACAAAAGAACGCTCCAACACATCACTAGTATTTTGTTGCACCACGTCTGGCTTTTATAACAGCTTGCAGTCTCTGAGGCATGGACTTAATGAGTGACAAACAGTACTCTTCATCAGTCTGGCTCCAACTTTCTCTGATTGCTGTTGCCAGATCAGCTTTACAGGTTGGAGCCTTGTCATGGACCATTTTCTTCAACTTCCACCAAAGATTTTCAGTTTGATTAAGATCCGGACTATTTGCAGGCCATGACATTGACCCTTTGTGTCTTTTTGCAAGGAATGTTTTCACAGTTTTTGCTCTATGGCAAGATGCATTATCATCTTGAAAAATGATTTCATCATCCCCAAACATCCTTTCAATTGATGGGATAAGAAAAGTGTCCAAAATATCAACGTAAACTTGTGCATTTATTGATGATGTAATGACAGCCATTTCCCCAGTGCCTTTACCTGACATGCAGCCCCATATCATCAATGACTGTGGAAATTTACATGTTCTCTTCAGGCAGTCATCTTTATAAATCTCATTGGAACGGCACCAAACAAAAGTTCCAGCATCATCACCTTGCCCAATGCAGATTCGAGATTCATCACTGAATATGACTTTCATCCAGTCATCCACAGTCCATGATTGCTTTTCCTTAGCCCATTGTAACCTTGTTTTTTTTCTGTTTAGGTGTTAATGATGGCGTTTGTTTAGATTTTCTGTATGTAAATCCCATTTCCTTTAGGCGGTTTCTTACAGTTCGGTCACAGACGTTGACTCCAGTTTCCTCCCATTCGTTCCTCATTTGTTTTGATGTGCATTTTCGATTTTTGAGACATATTGCTTTAAGTTTTCTATCTTGACGCTTTGATGTCTTCCTTGGTCTACCAGTATGTTTGCCTTTAACAACCTTCCCATGTTGTTTGTATTTGGTCCAGAGTTTAGACACAGCTGACTGTGAACAACCAACATCTTTTGCAACATTGCATGATTTACCCTCTTTTAAGAGTTTGATAATCCTCTCCTTTGTTTCAATTGACATCTCTCGTGTTGGAGCCATGATTCATGTCAGTCCACTTTGTGCAACAGCTCTTCAAGGTGTGATCACTCCTTCTTAGATGCAGACTAACGAGCAGATCTGATTTGATGCAGGTGTTAGTTTTGGGGATGAAAATTTACAGGGTGATTCCATAATTTATTCCTCAGAATTGAGTGAGTCCATATTTTTTCCCTCTGCTTGGTCTAAAAAAGTAACCGTTACTGACTGCCACCATTTTTTTTTTCTGATTTCTTATAGTGTTTCTTAAAGCCAGCAAGTTGCCATTTGAAATGACTTTAGTTTTGTGTCATGTCTGTGATCTGCTTTTTTTCTACAAAATTAAACAACTGAATGAACATCCTCCGAGGCCGGTGATTCCATAATTATTGCCCGGGGTTGTATAATTGTTTGAACGGTTAACTTTTTTTCTTTGCACTTGTCTGGCCATGGCTCCAAGAGACATTCCTCACATCTACATTTATGATACACTTTCTCAGGTCTACGCTAAACTCCCCTGGACTTCATTGTTGTACTGTATTTTGGTCAGTCCAATATGCGTTGTCAAACTACTTTTATGTCACCATAGAGAAGCTACCAGCTGCAGGCAGTCATGACCACTTGGGCCAGATCATTATTCCTAAGGGCCCGGTCACACGGCACACAATGACAGCTAAACGAAGGAAAAAAGTCGCAAAGTCATAAATCGTTGAGAAAATGTGGATGAATGAGCTGGCACTTCTCCCATCACTGAAAAGCCTGTGAATCAAGAGTGTATAAAGGAACGAAACAAAACTGAAACTAACAAAAGAAAACAAAGCGAACGGCAACCTTGACACTTTAAACAAAATCAAAACAAAACATTCATGATGACGTGACTTGACAGCGGGTATGAGAGTGAGCGCAGCCAGCCTTGTCCTCATTTCTGCAGCATCTGCAGGTGCGGAATCTGGTTGTCTTGACAACAGGTCTGTCTTCACAACAACAACGTGTACGCACATGCAGACCAGCCACAAACGGCTGCAACGTGCGCAAATAGTTAAAGTAGTTGACAAAATGTTCTTGCTGCTATTGTTTCTGCATGAAAATGTTGCTTTTTGTCCCACACATGGACAAGTCCCGTTCAGCTTGTTGGATCTTTAGTTATTGATCCGTTCAGATAACATCAACATTTGTGGAAGACGTTGGACTTCAAACAGAACAGTGATGGTACAGGAACTATGCAAACGATAAGGAACCATCAAGACAGAAAGCAAAACAGAATACGGATGAATTGAAGTTGTTGTTGGGATTCGTTCACATTTTTCAACATTTTGAAAATTCTGACAAAGCGCCAGCTACAGGAATGAAACTGGACAACGGTTAAACAGTGCCTTCGAAAGTCAACGTAAGTCCATATTTCTTGTTTCATTTTGGCTTTGGTGTCGTTCATTAGTGCCGCGTGACCAGGGCTTTAGGTTCAGTGGTCCTAAGGTCCCTAAAGAAGGCCGGTCAGCTAGTTAGCTAGCAAAGTGTTCAGAACAACAGCAAGACTTTTCCATTCTCTAATCTTCCTCTGCATTTGAAAGTTTTTCTACATGGCACATCCTCATTTCACTTCTGGCCTGACAGCAGGGAAGTGCTAAAGCTCCGGTCATCTGCCTGCACGCTTGTCCGCCGCTCAGGGGCTTCTCGGTGGGGCATTAGGCCGTGTCCACAACCAGCCTGATGGACCTTCAAACCAAAGCGCTTTCAGAATATTGAACAGTCACCCTTAAGGTTTAGAGACCTTGACAACTTTACATTTTTGATCTTTCAGCACCTTTCAGCTGAACTAATCATCTCAGTAGGTGTATGCATATGTTTGATCGTGTATGTTTAATATTGACACTGTACGGATTTCACATAACGCTAAATAAATTTAAAACATGGACTCAATTATTACAATTGGTTTTTTTTTATTATTATTATTCTGACTATTAAAGATGTATCACGTACAATCGTCCTGTCACAGAAAAAGAATAGTTACAACAAATGACACAATATTGCAGACATTTATTCCTATAATGAACTTAAGACTGTATGTTGACTAACAGGGCAAACAAAATCTTTGTTCTTTTTGAAGGACCCAGATATTTACAGAAAACTGTATTTTAATTATGTGGCTCAAGCTGTTTTTGACAAGGGTATGAAACAAATTAATACTCACCCACCCAAAAAATGCACAAGACACAAAAGAACTCAGGATTTTGTTCTTCAACCTGTGTTTTATTTATTTTCTTCATGTGGACATGACACAGTTTCCTCAGACTGGCTGCTTTAATCCCTATTGTTCTTTTAAAGATAGCTGCTTTTGTCAACGTCTCAGCCATTCATAGCAGCTTTACATTTTTTAGGTTATTTTGTGGCGTCCCACATGCCATGCATTGTATTTGAAGGGTTATTTTTATTTATCTGGAGTCTTTGTGTGTGCAGAGATAAGCAGAGATTAGCTGTGCAGTCTGCACAGCTCATAAAAATAACAGGAAAAATCCCATCTGTTTAATTGAGTTTTAAATCTTAGACGCTGTCACGGGCTCCTGGTATGTACCGCCTCACACTTCTGGTTGTACTTTCCAATGTACAATAAATGATTTATAAGGGATTATTGGACAGTAGTGCTTTATAATAAATAGGAGACAGATTGACCCTTGAAACATGAAAAGTGGGACTTGTATTCAAGTGGTGTATTAAAAGCATAATAAAAAGTCATTAACTTTTTTCTCTCAGTGCCGCAACTATCTAAACAGATTGGAAGGATCTGTTGGGTGCTGGAAATGAGTTAGCACACCCTCTTCGTGTAAAAGCAGATGTAGATGAATCAGAGCTTGAGAGCTTGTGTGCACGCTTCTCCTGCGCACTCAGCGGGTCTCCATGAAGCGGCACATCTTCAAAGTGAGGGTTTGGAAATAATTTGTATTTGGTCTAACCCTTCCTCAACCTCAAATTTCAGCACTCAAGTCCATCGGAAATGTCCTAGAGGTTTGTGGGACTTTGTTTAACCCAAGAAGAAGAAAACTGTTGAGTATACAGATAAAAATATACTTGTGTTTTTTAATCTAATTAAAACTCAGACATACAGAAGATGTCCCAAACTGAAGATGTAGCCACAGACAGCTGAACCAGTTATCAATGTGTTTGCATAGGTTTGAGGTTTACATGGAGTGTGGTTTCTAGAAATGGCATTCCCAGTTCTTATATAAGCATGGAGGACTTATATTTGGTGGATGTCATTCACTGGAAGTCAGGATTTTGCAATAAATGCACATCTTTAAATGTAATGACTTTTTCTAAGAAAAAATTTGAACCCCTGTAATTTGGTCATCAAAAACTGTGACGTTTTTGCCACACAAGTAAAGGCGTTGGATTTTTTTTTTTTTTTTCAGAAAAATTGCTTGTTTTAACTGTCGCAACGGAGGAAACGGACGGCTTCCTGCGCTTTATGCAGTCTGCAAACTATTTCAATTACACTGTGAAGGTAAGATTGGCTCTGTTTGCAGAATTCTGTTTTACAATGTGCAGTTTGTCATAGCCAATGACACCACATGCAAACACAAGCCAATACACTTTCCAGATTTGATGAGGCCTGAAGAAGTGCAGGCTGCAAAAAAAGAACAGAAAAGTAAAAAAAAAAAGAAAACTAAAACTTGTCCAGACATCCCCTCTGTAGTTGACAGGCAGTGAAAATGTTTGTACCTGAGAGCGCTCTACTCACATTTATATGCCTTGAAAATGTCTAAAAGTACCGGTAAATGTGATAAGAGAACGCCTTTAAGAAGAATCTGTTAATGCTCTATGTGCTTTATGTAAGAACATGTCTGGAATGTGTTGTTTTTTAGGTGTTAGGGATGGGGACGTCATGGAAGGGTGGTGATGTGGGACACTCTATTGGTGGAGGTCAAAAAGTCAAACTACTGAAGGAGGCCCTGGAAGGTTTGGCTGACCAGGATGACCTTGTTGTCCTGTCTGTGGATAGGTATGTTGACACCCAAAAGCATTTTCCCCCCTTAAAGGCACAATAAATGTTTTAGTTATTTCAGTTTGCTCCTTAATTGCTTGATTATTTACTGACAATTTTACCTAAAAGAATCACATACACAGCAAAGACCAGTGAATAAAAAAATGTATTAATTTTTTGCCATTCAATATTTCATTGCTAGTGTTTGTTATCTTGAAGGTTCAGGTGTTTTGTTTATAGTTGCTTCAATTCAAGCATCAGTTTGATTGAGCTTTAAAGTGTAGGTGACATGATATGTAATGTCTTTTTTTTATTTTTTTAGTATTTAAGACTAAAATTAAACAAAAGTTTGAAATTTATCCTTTCCTGGTGCTCAGTTACTGAAGAGATAAATATTCAGATTTTGAACTGCGCGGCACTAAAAACCAGGAACTTCCTGGCTGGTCCCAACATTGGAGAAGGAGGAGGAAGTGGCATCACCGCCGGAACCATTATCTTAATAGTCCTATTAATTTATGGATTTTTACAGGCTACTGATAGCGCCATTTTCATCGAGTGGTTCGGGTCGGAGCTGCACCGTGTTTTCGGTGTCAGAATGGTTAATTTTTGCCAGCAGAATCCTTTTGATTGGCAGGTGGAACACTTTTATATTGATGAGCGTGCACGCATGGTGTCGTGCAGATTCTCCACTCCACACGGAGGCAAAACTGAGTATTTTCAGAATATTTTATTTTATTGTTTTATGGGATAATTTAGTCACGTGCAGACTGAGATGTTATAAGCAGATGAGGAACTGGGAGTCTTTCAACTTGTAGCGCAAAGTGGCTCGTTAACAGCGGGACTCAATCCATCAGCCACAATTATGGATTACAGTCTGCGCTGTAACCTGGCACCAAACTCCCGTGTGACAAATTTGCTTTTCTTCAACCAGAACAAAAGGAATTATATTATTTTCAGATGTCATTTTGTAAAGGTGGATAAGTTTTCAGATGAGCTTACTGAAACGGACAGGTAAGACATTATTTACTCCTTGTGTGAATGGTTTTAATATTTAATAATAACTTGTGCTACTAACGTGTAGTAGAAGGAAACAATATTTATAGCTGATATTTTCAGTCCCTCATGACATTTTTCAGATTTGAAATATAAGTAAATGTTTCTAAGAAAAAAAAATATAAATAAAAATTCCACACTTCCCCATGACATTTTTTCTATCTGTCACAGATAGCAAAACTATTTTTTTTTATGACCACAGAGCTTGCAACCCCCCCCCCCCCCCAAAAAAAAACCCAAAACAGTTTATCATGCCAAAATCACCTGCAGTATTTCTTTTTTTAATTTATTTTATAATCACCATTCTGTGTTCTGAACTCTGCCAATATCATCACTGTTGTCAGACTGAAGGTTTTCCTCCAACATTTAGTCTCTCTCATTGTAATCTAATAAGGCTCAAAGCCATAAGGCTGTGCCTGCCACAGCTTATTCAGACACACGTTCAGACTGGACCGAAAAAAAGCTCCACACTAGAAAAAGAATCGTCCGAAAACAGCTTGACCTCCGCCATGTTTACAGTATGGCCAAGGCTGAAGCTTCAGACAGCTGTTTATCAAATTTTATTGTTCGGGATTTTTTAAAATATCGACATTTCATTATTTTTAGTGATTATTTGTGCACATTTATTGGCATCACCTACACTTTAATATGTTAAACTGAAATGTCAAGAAAGGGTGCAGATCATGTTTAACTGTTGTTTTGATTTACAAATTGTAATAATCTTCACAATTAAGCCTTTAATAAGTGATTTGAAAGCAGTGCCTTGTCAATGATGTTTCTGCTTGCCTATATTGTGCTAAACCATCTCCCTCTCATTCATCTGAGCGCACTGTTACAGAGCATCAATAAATATATGAACACAGCCACTTTCACAAGCAGGTATCTTATATAAGCATCTCCATTGAGCTTTTCAAGCAATGGAAAGGTTCACATAGAAGTGGTTTAGCAATAATAACAGCTTTGCATACTATATGAGAAGAAAAAATGAATAAAATCAATGTGTAGTGCCACACCCTTTCAAATATGTAAATGTACTGTTTTTTTCTGTTTCTTAAATAAAAATATTTTAAATTATATGCATCTGCACTTCATAGGAATTTAAATACAGTCATTTAAATGTGAAATCTGTACTGATGCACCTTGGTTTGACTGGAACTATTTTGCTTTTTAAACCTGTTCAGGACTTTTGGGGTCCATTGGACCCCATGGCAGTTGCTTTCTCCATATTGTGCACACTAATGTCCTGAAAAGGGTTAATATTAAAATGTATGAAATATGTTGTAAAATCTGTAATACTGCTGGTGCACCTTGGTTCAACAGTTGCAACAATTCTGCTTTTATATTTAAAACATACTTCTTTTTTTTAACTGGGTCCACAGTTCAGAATGGTATATATAAACTGGCATCACTTACTTTGTTTACATTAGAATTTGGCAGATTTTTTCAGCATTTCACAATGTAAAATGACAGAAAACAGGTTTTAGAGGTCTCTGAATGAAAGACCTCATTTTAAACATCACCATTACAAAGGTCGCGCTTGCACATTAAATTCATGAAATGTTGAATAATATGTTGTTGTTTATAGTTAACACTGTATTCCAGATGAGTTGTATTTCCCTGTTGGTTGGTGTTTCTAGGATAAAAGCCAATGCAGAAGCGGAATGGTCCAACAAAACAGCGATGTACATAAAAACTTAACTTTTCCAAACACCTAACACCGCCTCGTTTTTCGCATCATTAGGCACATATTTAAACACAGACATTCAATGGTAAATTACTCAAAAACCAAAAAAAAAGAAAAAAAAAACACGCTGCAGTAGCACACAGCACTGATTCTGCAAAAGGATGCTGAATGCAACAGTAAGACGATGGTTTCTGCCCACAAAAGGTGTTAATTACAATCCTTGTGATGACCATTGCTCAGCTGGTAGGTCGGCAGTCCATTAACTCAAGAGTCAGACCAAATCCTGGTTTTGCTGTCTGTGCTGTGAACTGTCCTTCAGCAAGACACAGAATGTGAAATTGCTCCTGTAGCGAAGGGCACCATCTTAGGTGGAAGTTCCTGGTATTTGGATGTGATACCACTTGTAAGTCGTCTTGGATAAGAATGTCTGCCAAACCTGTCGATGTAGTGTACTTTCTTTATTAAATTAATTCTCCTCATTCTTGTCTGCTTATAATCACTTATGCTGTGTTTACATCACTTACAATGGGTTAAAGTCAATTGGCAATTTGTGGGCCAGCTAGAAGATAAACAGTAAAACTTAAAGGTTAGTGGTTGATTTCAAGCACAAGGCAAAGAGCCATTTGTAAGATGGTGTTTCATAGTCAGTAACTCTGGGAACATGGTTTGTGAATCAGCTTTTAATTAATTAACAGTTCAGATTCATAACATTACTCAAACTACAAAGAGTTTCCCACCCTAAATTGTCTTTTACACACCATTCTCCCAAAGTGTTATGTAATAGGAGGTGATTTATTTTTTCCTGATCATAGAACGTACTGCACCTATTGGTGTTCCTTGCAGTGCAACTCAAACATACCAGTCTACAGAAATGTTGAGTCAAGAAGAATGTTTACTGTTGAAATAAAGATTTCTATAAATAAATCAAGTTTAAGCTGTATCAAATGTAAAAAACAAAACAAAAAAAAGTGACTTTTAAGCTGGCCGAAAAGGTTTTAAAAACAACGATTAATGCATGTCATCTGTCCTGCTTCCCCTTAGCTATGATCTTATCTTTGCTGGAGGACCAGAAGAGATACTCAGGAAGTTCCAACAAGCCAATCACAAAGTGGTTTTTGCAGCAGAAGGACTGATATGGCCCGATAAGCGACTAGCTGAAAAGTACCCCTCTGTTCGCAGTGGCAAGCGCTACCTCAACTCTGGTGGTAAGTTCTAGAAATGCAAGCATGATTTAAATATTATGAGAAATGACACTTTTATTTATTTTACTGAGTGTCACATGATTACTTATGAGTCTTGACGTCATTTTCTTCCATTCATACCAAATAACCTAGAGCCATTGTGGTTACAATATCATGACACTTGAAACTTTTGTTAGTTTCTATGTGGGGAGGTACATCATTACGATGTTACCATAACATCAGTCCTACCATTTGATTACTAAATATTTACCAATTGATATAAGCTTCACAAAGTCTCTCTAGACCTATTGATTATTGCCGTATCCTAGACAGTGTTATGTGCCGACGCGGGTTGAGGAGTGGACCTGCGTCTGACTGAACCCAGCGCTAAATAACCAGAAAGCGGTTCCAAAAACAAAACATTTATTTCCCTTTCGTGCAATAATTGTGTACAACATAAAAGTGCATTTGTCTGGCGGAGTGAAGGACGGCGCGCTCTCCAGTGCCCAAAGGGATCGAAGCCCGGCGCTTCTGGACTCAAGTTCACTGCCAAACACCCCCCAGGTGGACATGACAAACTGACTCTGTGAAGGATAGAAGAGGTGAGGTAAGTCAACAGCTACAACTAATATCCTTCAAAGGCACACACTATCAGCAACACATTCAGGTCTGAATTTAAGCTTTATGTAAATGAGCAGCTTCTCACAACAGGTGGAGGATCATCAGTCCGCACGCCACAGCCGTGAGAAGCGAGCTGCACAATTCTCATCAATGTTCAAATATACTGCGTAACAAAATACCAAATTACTATTAACACTTATTCAGACAATCAATCACCTCTGATGTGTGCTGACAGAATGTGTCCCTCACCCGTCCTCCTTCACAGGCACGATGTGTCAAACCCAGGCGTGGTCCTCAGCGTCTCACAAATGAACGTCACAAGGTCGAGTTCCCGGCAATTCTGCTTGAATCACTCATGGCTTAAATGCAGAACGCCATCTCATTATCTGCTTCAGCTAAAAGTCTTTAAGTCTGCACGTGAGCATCATCCACAGGTGCTGCGAGTCATTAGGCCTGCACATGAACATCCTCCACAAGTGCAGCCAATAATGTTGATGAGGGTGAAGGATTCTTCTGCCAGCACCTTCTCCACAGACAAAAACCAGTTTGCATACCACCTGGAGAGCAAAGAAAAGAAAACAACACAAAAACGTCCAGCCAAACCCCCCAACACACAACAGTACCCCCCCATCAACGGGAAGCCTCCCGGCGACCGAACAGACCAGGCCCGAGAACAGCACCTCCCTCCGGGGTCCATAACAGCAAGCAGATGGCGTAACGCTCCCAAGGTCCACAGCAGGACAGGGCACCGCGGCTGGAAGGCTGGCTGGCATCAACAAAACCCCAAAAAAGTCCCATATACAACCCAACATACAAGAAAAACACAAAACCCACCCAAAACCTCCCCAGGGGACTGTCCCATCCAACCCCGGGAAGAAAAGGAAAAACTCCCAAATGCAAAAACCCAACACAGCCCCAACAACACAATACAAACACAAATTCACAAAGAAAAACAACAACCAACCCCCCCCCCCCAGAACGATATGCAGAGCCCAACCCCCCCCCCCCCCCCCCCCCCCCAGAAGACCTTTACCGCCAGTTCTAGGAGAGACAACCAAAACCGGAATCCCACAGAGGTCCCCAGGTTTACATGGAGGAGCAGCACCCCCCAGAGGACCGTACCATCAACCCCAGGAGGCCCCCTCCCCACAACCCAGGAACCCCAGACCCGGCCACACTTGGTGAGTCGGCCCCACAATCAGTTCCCCCCCAGAGGACCGTCCCATCAACCCTGGAGGTGGAACCTGGAAGGAAGCATAAAAACACAAAAATCCAACCCCCGGCGGACTTCATTAAAACACCCCGGGGGCAAATAAAACAACTGGAAAACCCTGTTACCTCCCCCAGCACCCCGAAAGACCCCAGATCACTCCCAGAGCCAGTCGTTAGCTCCATTATGGCGAACGGCACAAAATTACTAAGCCGGGGAAAGAAACAGGAAAAACTAACCCGATCCCAACCCCAAAGCGCAGCGGAAAACCGGAAATACGTCCGGTGCCCCTACCCGACCATACCACCAGCCTATCGGGAGGGGCGGAACTACGGAAATGGCGAACGGCAACAGATCGGCCCACCCCTCCGACTGAGGTATGTTCCCGCTGCACCACACCAGGGTAACACCAATGACGAACGGTCAAAGGCCCACCGAGGCTGGAGTGGAACCGGGCCCTAACCAAACCCAAAAAAATGCCCCTGACAACCCCCCCCTAGGTGCAGAGGTCTTCTGAGAAACACTCAGCGTGACCAACCTGCACCACCCCACAACCCACAAGACGAACGGTGTTAGGGCAAGTGAGGTTGGGGTTAGGGAAGCAGGGAAATAAAAAACAACAAAACGACCCAATCCCAAACAGAAAATACCTAAGTTCAAATGATAAAAACCAACGATTGGCTGAGTCCAGCCGAGCTCCGAACCGCCAGTTGTTCACTCCACCAGAACCGCCTCTAAACACCCAAACAATTTATAACCTCTTACAAAAAAACAAAAACAGCCCAAATAACTGATTGTTTTTTTTTTTGTTTTTTTTTGTGTCCATTATTGTGCCTGTCCAAGAACACCTGGAGATATCCTTAAGGATCCTAACAATGGAGAGTCATTACTCCACAACGCAGTGACCCAAGCTAAGGCGTCACCTCGGAGCAAATTTGTCACATATGAGACACGGCTACCATCAGAAGAGAAGGAAGCCGAATCTCTGGGTGATGGAGTTATCTGCACCGGTATCGATAGTGCCGCAGCCGGAGGAACAGAAAGCAGAACGGCGTGTGCTGCAAGCTCCGTAATGCAGGCATCTATTTGTTTAATTAGGTTTGCGAGATACTGTAATTGCTCCCATATTTTCTCCAAGTATTCTTGAACTCTTTCGGCAAATGGAACCGCTTCTGCCGCTGGGTCCATTTTAGAATGGCCGGAAACTACTGTTATGTGCCGACGCGGGTTGAGGAGCGGACCTGCATCTGACTGAACCCAGCGCTAAATAACCAGAAAGCGGTTCCAAAAACAAAACATTTATTTCCCTTTCGTGCAATAATTGTGTACAACATAAAAGTGCATTTGTCTGGCGGAGTGAAGGATGGCGCGCTCTCCAGCGCCCAAAGGGATCGAAGCCCGGCGCTTCTGGACTCAAGTTCACCGCCAAACACCCCCCAGGTGGACACGACAAACTGACTCTGTGAAGGATAGAAGAGGTGAGGTAAGTCAACAGCTACAACTAATATCCTTCAAAGGCACACACTATCAGCAACACATTCAGGTCTGAATTTAAGCTTTATGTAAATGAGCAGCTTCTCACAACAGGTGGAGGATCATCAGTCCGCACGCCACAGCCGTGAGAAGCGAGCTGCACAATTCTCATCAATGTTCAAATATACTGCGTAACAAAATACCAAATTACTATTAACACTTATTCAGACAATCAATCACCTCTGATGTGTGCTGACAGCATGTGTCCCTCACCCGTCCTCCTTCACAGGCACGATGTGTCAAACCCAGGCGCGGTCCTCAGCGTCTCACAAACGAACGTCACAAGGTCGAGTTCCCGGCAATTCTGCTTGAATCACTCATGGCTTAAATGCAGAACGCCATCTCTTAGGTCTGCACATGAACATCCTCCACAAGTGCAGCCAATAATGTTGATGAGGGTGAAGGATTCTTCTGCCAGCACCTTCTCCACAGACAAAAACCAGTTTGCATACCACCTGGAGAGCAAAGAAAAGAAAACAACACAAAAAGATCCAGCCAAACCCCCAACACACAACAGACAGGGGATTTTAAGAACTATATTTTTGAGGACCATTGACCAGTCTGCTTCAAAAGATAATCATCTGGTGACATCAGCACAAGTGATATTCCTACTAAGTTTGATGAAATCCTGTTAACCCATTTGCATGTTATTTTGTACACAGATACACGAGTGATTACAATACTACAATACAGGTACATGGTGAAAAACCCAACAAGAACATCAAACAGCAGCAGCATGACCAGTAAAAAAAACGCATGTTGTAGTATTAAAGTAGAACCTGATCATATTTTTTGCCATAATTGACATAAAGAAACACAATGCAAATGCCAAAAATGATTAAAAACAAACAAAAATGGTCATTTCTCATTATTTTTTTACCATAAACAACAAATTTACTGTTGTAAAGTCTTATTTCATGGTCTTATAAATGCATGTCTGCTGTTAAAGTGTCACATAAGCATCTGAAAACTTAAAAACCACAGATCATCTTTATGGCTGTCACTGTTGCAACATGTCAATTTTTCATTCTGAAGCATTAGTCTGGATAATGCAGTGGTGATGTTCACCTTCTTCCCCTGCAATGCAAACAACACTGTACTGAACGTGGGGATGACTGTACATCAAAAACGATTATTCTCTTTTTTTTTTTTTTAACCATGCAGATAAAAGCAACGCTGTGGTGAAAACTGGCCTTTAGTGACCTCTGCCCTGCACAAGTTCTGGTGATATCCACTTGTTGGCCGTCTAAATACACCATAATGAGATAAAGTAGCTCTGGGTAGAACAGGGGAGACGTCCATGAGGAATGACAACACTGATGTGTATATAATCTGTTAACCTGAATCGTGATCTTCATTTAAGACGAACCATATTGCAATATATAATATAATTTATTTTCCCTCAGGATAAGACAAACATCACTGGAACAATGGCTGCCATTTATAATCATTATATTTTGGGCCATTGTAGCATACAAGCAGTTCATTTTTTATCCTGTAGGTTCTTCTTGCTTTAAAAATTCCACCATCTATGCAAAATTAACACATACGTCTCTAAATATTTAGCAGGGACTGAGCTGAAATGGTTCTAAGAGTTCATTTATAAATATAAAAACACAGGGCTTTTTATTATCTCTTGCTGCAAAAGTTTGTTTTCCTTTTAATCAGCTCTTGGTGATGTTTCCTGTTCAGCTGAACAGGATGCGACAGAAGCCCCATTCATGTGACCACTAACAGCACACCATGTTCATTTTCAACACTTTCACTCTGAATGTCACTTTTTAGGTTTTAACTGATGGACCTTGTCATTATAGAGTTTCACATCTACAGTAGGTTTGAAAACCTATTCAAATCTGGATTAAGTAACCAAAAGCTTCTGAAATTGGAAAGCAGTGCAGCTGCAGATATTTTTAACCAATGGACAGTCACAGTACTGTATGTTCTCATGAATAAATCAAATGGCATGGTTGCCATACTGCCATTTCTTCAAAACATTGGAATTACTGCTCTCGCAGTGGTCATCAGCCTGGCATGACCTCCCATTCAGGAGCAGAGTTGTCTCAGTCTGATCAGACACTGTAGGGTTTGTTGTCATTAAGATTACATGCAGAATTGTCTTATATCCCCAGAGTGCCACGGTTTGTTTAAAATTGAAGGTTTGATCTGTCTTTTTGTGGTCACCACACAAGTGACCACTGAAGGAACTTTATAGAATCTGGAAGCACACGACTGTGCCACAGAGCACACAGTATTTCAAGAATCAATATGGTTGGTTGGTTTCTGTTTTCATCCATGACTTTCTGTTTTGTTTTTGAGTTTGTTTGTTTGTTTATTTATTTATTTGTTTGTTTTTTTGGCCTTTTTAAAGCATTTGAGAACATTTTAGCTGAGCAGCCTATCATTTTCTGCACTTCTTTATATGTTTTCCTCTCTTCATTCTACTTTGTAATCAGAGTATGATGTTCTTCTGAACAGTATCTGGATTGACTGATTTTACTCAGATTTTTAGAGAGAAATGCACGACAACCAGCATGTACAACATTTGCTGCCTTCATCCTTAAATAAGGGCCACCTGTAAGGGTGTAATAAGAGTCACAGAAAGAAAAATGCAGACACTGTTATTTTATTTATTGAACAGTCTGTAGTCCTTTTTTCTTCACTTTCAGGTAAAGTAATAACAAATTTGATACATTTTTCTTCATGTTTTGATTTGGAATAGAATATGCAGTGTTCCCAATGCATTTTGTGTGTTTGGAAATACAAGCTATTCTAAGGATTTTGAGCTTTACTCACTTTTTTAAGCATACTGCAGTTATTTTGAACACAACTGTATTCCCACTTGCACTCAGTTTCAACACACTGCAAAATACCACATGCAGCAAAGAAAAGAGCTTTTGCTGCCAAAACAGTATTTCATAAAGAACATGACCAAAATGGCATGTACCCGCACCATTTTTCTGAGATCTGTGCATTTCACAAATTACTGCACAGTTAAAGCCATCATTGTAAGGATTATCTCCTTGCAATATGATGTGCGTAAAATATCGTGATTTCCTTTAAAAGGTTTTCTCAGCTCTGCCACTTAGAATTATGTCATGTCTACCAGTCAACTTGTTTACCTCATCTGAGGCCTTTTTTAAATGATGGGATTTGAAGCAGCACACACCAACAACACAGCCAAACCCTGCAATCTTCTGCTGTGGTCAAAGTCTTTGAGAAAGAGGGAAAATACTTTAACTGTGGAAATGAAGTTGGCGATAGCTAAGAAAATGAACAGTTACAGGGGTGTGATATGCAGCAACAGAAGCATGGCCAGTACTGAGCTTTCTTAGTGAGCCTGTCTATCTGTAAATTGTGGGAAGAGAAAGAACCTGCTCCATATTTGTGTGTATAGGGTTCGTGCCAAAAATCACACTTCATATAAAACGTTACGTTTCCCTTGAATGAATTCTTTTTTTAGCAAGACATAATTGATGCCAACAGTCAAGCTGGTGGTATATGACCTTATAAACTCGTCTAAAGCTATACTTTAGTACTTGAGAAGTGTTTCACACTGTATTATGCTACTTGCAGGAATAATCGGCTACGCCCCATACATAAACAGAACTGTTTCACTCTGGAACCTCCATGACAATGATGACGATCAGCTCTTCTACACCAAAATATACCTGGACCCATTACAAAGAGTAAGTATCCTGTACCACAAATAATAGGATGCTCTTTTTATTTTATTATCTTACACCTATAGTCAACTGTTCTGGGCTGGTTATTTTTCAGCATACACACATAGAAAAGCTAAGGACAGAAACATAATGCAGCTCCGCGACCTCATCTGAAGGATATTAACTTGCTGTTGTAGAAAAGGCAATAACATAAAACCAAATCTCACCGTCATCTGAAACAGAGGGGAACATTCATTTTCTTGGATATTGCCTGCAATAAATCTTGTCTAGCAATAACTAAGCAAAGCTCAAAGAGACCACAATGTGCTCATAACATACCTGCTTCATTATGTGAGCTACAGCTGTGAAAAACTTTTATACTACTGGTGAAAACTTTGAGGGAAGGTAATGAGGTTGAAGGCTGTTTTCTTTCCATCTTTTATGTGACTTGCTAGATTTTAAGAGGTATTTAAGGCCAAATTATACTTTAAAACAGTCACAGACAGGCACAGCGTCAATTGTTGTCAACATTATGTCTGTGTCCCAGCTTCTGTAGATACCCAGAGAGACGGCACCCTGCTCAGAATGGACAGCTATTTTGGCATTGTGGGATAGCACAGATTGAGCTTGCCAGATTACTTTTGCCACACTGCTCAGCTTGTCACTCTCTTTGGAACATCAACACACAGAATGTGTCTCTTCTCAGATAGATCCCTTTCAGTGTAGCTTTTTGTTCTGACTTTAACACAAAGTTAACACCCAAGTCTTTCATCGCCAACTGTAAATGGTAATCAAAACATTCCAATTGTATCTTTCTGAACTTGTCTGCATCAAACTCCATTGTGTCGATGTTTACAGTGTGCTTGAGTGATAACAGGTGAGGTTTCTCATAATCTTTAAGTTTCTTAAATATTTATCATGGCCACTCTTCAGTTATCTTTATAATTTTATTACTGGTAAATTTTAGAATTGATTTAGATGAGATATACTCATTATCTCACAGGAATATATCACAATTATTTGGGAACTACTTTCTTTGCAGGAATTCATCAAGCACATCAGCTGCGGGCGCGTACTAACACAGAATATCCAGAAACTAGATAGTTGTCAGCCAAAACAAGAGTGTCCACTTTTAGCTTGTCATAAGCTAAGCTAGTGGCGAGTGTGAGAGTATGGAGAGATGGCTCAACAGAGCCACACCAGGGGGAAACACACACACACACACACACACACACACACACACACACACACACACACACACACACACACACACACACACACACACACACACACACACACACACACACACACACACCTGTCTGCTGCATGGCTTCCCTGGAGCTCCTTCTTGGCTTCAGCAAATGTCAGTCAGATCGTGTGCTTCCACTTAAATGTTTTTAAAACACAACTTCAGTTAATCATTAGTGATTGATCTCTGCTGTCTTCCACAGCATGTCTTTTTCCTGATTCTCTCCCCTCAGCCCCAACCAGTCCCAGCAGAAGACTGCCCCTCCCTGAGCCTGGTTCTGCTGGAGATTTCTTCCTGTTAAAAGGGAGTTTTTCCTTCCCACTGTCACCAAGTGCTTGCTCATAGGGGGTCGTTTTGACCGTTGGGGTTTTTCTGTAATTATTGTATGGCTTTTGCTTTACAATATAAAGCGCCTTGGGGCAACTGTTTGTTGTGATTTGGCGCTATATAAATAAATTGATTTGATTTGATCTCTGTCTACTATTCGGACATTTTCCCTGCAACTGTATTTAGAGACTACCGTGTTTGCTGGAGTATAAGTCACACAGCATTATAAGCTGCACCTGTCAAAAATGCCTCTTAAAGAGAAAGAGAAAAACAGATTTAAACAGGGGAGGTGATGGTCTAGTAGTTAAGGCCCAATCTCAATTCTCTTTTGTACCCCTTGTCCCCTTGACCCTACCCCTATGCCTACCCATTTAAAACAAGGGGTAAGGTGAAGGGGTATGCCTCTAGCCCTATGAATTGAGACACACCTCCACCTTACGGGAAAAAAAAACTGCCCGTCTCAAACTGCCATCTTCACTGTTTGTTAACATGGCAACCGAAGCGCAAATTGTTGCAGTTGCCTGTTTGCTCTTTTTATTTTCTCACCTTTCTGCGTAAATGCAAAGAAATAGAAGAAGTTGCAGATTTCTTTGATGCATCACAATCATGTCGGAGAATTGTGTGGTATTAATCATTAATTTAATTAATTAGTAATTTATTATAATAATAATTAATAAAATTAAAATTAATAAAAATTAATAATTAATAATTAATAGTATTTGTAATTAATCATTAATTAATGTTAATACTAAGAATTAATATTGTTAATTGATTAATCATTAATTGATTGATAATTAATTAATTAGTAATTAAAATAAATAAACACTTGAAATATATCAGTCTCTGTGGAGTGAATGTATACATTATACAAGTTTCACTTTTTGAATGGAATTACTGAAATCATGATATTCTAATTATATGACCAGCACCTGTATGTATGTATGTATGTATGTTATGGGCTGCATCTAGTTCTGTTCACCTTATATTTCTTTTTCAAATTCTCCCATTTTTTGCATCCAGCACTATTTCCTTGACAAATAGTAGTCTATTAGGACATCAGGTTATGTGTTACACATATACACGTGTGTGTGTGTGTGTGTGTGTGTGTGTGTGTGTGTGTGTGTGTGTGTGTGTGTGTGTGTGTGTGTATACATTTTCCAACTTAGTCCCATTGGTGAAACTTGTCATTTTCTGCCTGAAAGCTTATTAGGAAAGGAGTTTGCTCAGGGCTCCCTGTTTGTTTACACAATACACATGCGTTACAGACCTTGAAATCCAACAGCAGGGATCGCTATTATCCAAAGATTTATGAACATACGAATTAATGTGTTTATCCTTTATCATGATTTTCTCCATTGTGAGATATAAAAGTGTCTTATCGTAGCGTTCGTGTGTATATGCATTATAACGCCTCAGCACACAAAGTTACGATATTCTTCAGAACGACAATATATGCAACATGCATCCAGCAGCATACACGTTGCTGTCATAAGCAACTGCCTGTAAAGTTTTTTGGCAAGTTATAACTTTCTAAACAGCGTAGTTTGTAATGAAAGCCGCGTACATTTGTGCGGCTCTTTCGGCGCCATGTTTGTTGCTGTGGAGACAGTGGTAAGCTCCTCCTACTCCTCCAAATGGAGTGCGCATCCAGATTCACTCCATTTGGAGGGGTTTGTAGCCCTCTGCCAAACGGAGTGAATCTGGATGCGAGGCGGAGGGCTACACCCCTCTGTCTCTCGTGCCCATGCAAAACGGAGGGGAAGGGGAAGGGTCAAGGGGTGGAATTGAGATTCAGCCTAAGTGTTGGGCTTATTTGCCCTCATCTAACTCGGGTGAATATCTGTCATTTTGGGCGACTAGGCATGGACGTCGGGCCTCTGAAAATGCATACTGCCCTCCAAAAGCTTGTTATTGTATTATTGATATCTGCTCATGGATTGGCAAAAATAATGCAGGAAGCTACTCCAGAATTAACTTCTTACTTGTCATTTTTATAGTAAGCTTCTGCGATGTCTTCATGTTTTATGATGATGTATCAGTTTTCCTGAAACGTTCCAGTGCATGTGGTGATGGTTTTAGGTGTTTTTCTTTTGTTTTGCAATGAAACTGCAGGAACAAGTAAAAATAGCAAAAAATAGTTGCAACCATTACTGTTATTTTCTTATGATGCAATAAGTTTTTGCAGTGACACAATTTACTTAAAACTATTTTCTTTATCAGTATTGGAATTTTTTTTGCTCCCTAATATTGGCATCAGTATTGGTTGGGCTCTGCCAGTGTACAGGCAACTCAACTGGCACAACCAGCCACAGAACAAAGGAAGAAAATTTTGCTGTCATGTGTCTGTGTTGTTTCTGTGTTCCAGCTTAACTGCTGTGGAAAGGTCACAAAATAACATTTTGTTTGTCTGATTAACAGTTTTGTTTAAAGGGACACCATCATATTCTATGACCACTGCGTTCTATGTCTTGTCACTTTTCTCTCATTTTGACCAACACGTTCTCAGGCTGCAGCCAGGAAAAACACGTAGCCAAGTTCCTTTAATGGCAGTGATGACTGGTGGATTTTACATGCCACTCATTCCGTTCTGAACCATCTGCAAACATTTTGTGTTTCGTTGGTCTTATGACCATTTAATCGGCCGGTGCTGATTAAGGAAAATGGCATGAATCAGCCCAATTAATCGGTCGACCATTCATATTAGTCATACCTTTTTTCTGGAAATGGACCTCACAGCATTTCCCCAAGGGCTGAATATAACAACGTGCAGAAACGTAGTAGCATATGTACACAAAACAGCCTGCGCTCTTACTTAAATTCCAAAAATAAGCAAGAAGGACAAATACATGTGTGTTGCACATATCAGATGTTATCTGATGCAGTTTGAACAAAACAAATCAGCAGATGGACACGGATTGCTGGTCCACATGTAATATTAAGAGGTGAACACTGGATTTATCTATGAAGCCCTGAGCTCGTGTTGTGTACCTAGGAGTTTTAAATTCTAAAACTAAGCAAGATGGAGAAATATACATGTGATGAACAGCATATTGAATATTATTTGATGCACATGAACACAGAATACTGCCCCTCAGCATCGGAAACACTACAATAAAAACAAGTCCATTTTATTTTTATTTTTTTTAAATGAGCTCTTTTGGGATTTTTGTGCTTTTAATATTGGAGTTTATTTTGTTTAGTGAGTTGATTCCTGGGAAAGCCATATGTAAATAGTTATAATAGTAGTAATAGTAGTAATAATAATAATAATAATTATTATTATTATTATTATGGGCCTCGTCACACTAGAGCACAAATGCCATACCAATCACACAAATTGGAAAAACAAAAAAAATTTGAGCTGCATTCATACTGGACAGACATTCATACAGCCATGTATGAATGCCGTACAAATACCCGGAATGTGGTATGAAGCCAGCTCGTAAAACTGTTGGTGACATTTGGTGCAGATATCCTACTGGCCAACAAGGAAGGATGGAGAACAGTCATTTATAGCTACACAGTCATGCCAGATTTTAATAATAATAATAATAAAATAAATAAATAAAATATAAATAAACAACTTTGCAAGCATCACCACCACCAACCACTGCAAAGCAACCAAATGCGATGGTCTTTGCACTCTCGAATCCAAAACATGCCACTGCATAAAAGTAGCACCACATTTTATTAGTTTTCAAATAAAATAAATAAAATGAAACAGCCACACCAGCCAGTTTTGTCGGTACTGAAGTTTTCCCTTTACGTGTGTTAACGCCGATTGTATGCTCCACTACATAGGGAGCCGATCTGTGTGTGTGTGTGCATGTTGAGAATGCAGATGGCCCCCTTTTCACCCTCAGCAGTCTCCTCTTCCTCAGTGGGGGCGCAGATTCAACCTGTCATGTTTTATTTTTTTGTCTTTTAAACTTGTTTTATGTACAGTCAAACTCGACACATGATGCTCAGCGTCACAGTGACAGCCCGGTCAGCCAGCTCTGACACGCACTGACTCGCTGCACAGCTCACCTGACCGAGCTGTTACAGATACATGGGCTAATGTATGTGAAGTATGATCATCATCTTAGCTGTAATATCACCTGCAGCAGCACGGTGCCCTGCCCCATGGCAAGTCAAAGGCTCTCCGTGGTGCACCACTTGTGCCCATAATGTGCATGATATTACAGATCCATTGTCAGTTCAACTCTTGTGTCAGAGGATTTATCTGTATTATCATGTTATCACGGCTGTTAGTCCCCATCCAGATGGCCGCAGTGTGTGTCAGTGCGTTATGGAGATGTGCAACACGGTGTATTCGGTGCGATTGCGCGGTGTGTTCACATCTAGTGCACATGATGATTGCGTACCACAGACTTTGCACATTACAGTATTTCATTTGTACACCCCAAACAGGATACAGGGGGTGGGGGGTCCGGCTCACAGGAGGCACAATCAGGACGTTCCGATGCCATCAGACTGCTCCGAATGCTGGTGGGTTGCCATTTTGTATGCCATTTGAATACCAATCGAATGCCAATATGAATGCAGCACGAATGAGATACGATTGCCCTTTGACCACCGTTTGAATGCAGCATGACAGTGGTGTGCATGCTCTCTACATTCGTACTGGATGGTGCATTTTGTTAAGTACCACACGAATGCTATACGAGGAATTTGAATCCTGCTCAAATTTCACAAATGTCATTTGAATGTCAATTCGCACGGCATTTGTGCAGTTCGTGCTCTAGTGTGACGGAGAGACATTTGACGTGCTTGAACAATTCATACAGCCCCTCGAATGCAGTTCGAATTGTGTACGAATTGCCATACAAATGTCATACCACATTGGTACGAATGCAGCTCGACCTGTGTTCAGATATTTTCCGACACGAATGTTTAGTGCATGTGCTGTGGCCGTTCAAATGTCCCGAATGCTGCTCGAGGCATTTGAATGTCGTTCGAATGTCAATTTGTTTGGGATTCGTACTAGTGTGACTGGGAAATAAGGAATGTATGATTTTTCAGTATATGTCACACTGGAGTATAAGTCACAGGACAGGTGTTCTGTCGAGTTGAGCTTCCCTGTGGAGTTGAGCTGCCTATCGCGTTTCACTTTCATTCACTAAATATATGACTCTTGGCAAAGTTCGCTCATTTTGTCACAATAATTCTCATTTATTTGCACTTCAATGCCCTTTGGACTTTACTGGACAGATAATTTATTACATTAATATAAGTTCAGTTGATATTGGCGCATAGGGAAAACTATATAATAAAAATATTAGTTTTAACCTACAATAAAAAAGCACTGTTGTGATTCCAGCATTTTAAGGCCTTTTTAAAAACTTGTACACAATATTTATTCATTATTGTGATATTATTGTTAACTGCAATTACTATGACCAGGATAGTCATGACAGAAAAAAAAAATCAATATCCCATGCCTAACATAAAGATTGGTAAATTACAGTGTACACTTTTCAAAACTGCATTTTGTTTCAACAATTAATATATTTTGTAGCTCAACTTGACGTTTGAGGTGTTAAAGCGCATGCGCAGTTGCGCGGTAGAACTCATCTCGATGGGTAGTTCGACGGGACACTGGACAAACTATTAAAAAAGAAAACGTGAGTCATACGCTAGGCAATATGGTAATTTTATTAATATGGGCAGCAATCATCTAAACTCCCAAAAGGACCTGCAGTTTATTTATGGGATGCACTACTGAAATACTTTTAGACCTGGTCAAAGCAAACTGGATTTACACAGACACATGTGGGTATCACTGCTGCAATTAGCTCACAAAATGTACTGAAGTATGATTTGGACATTGTAATAATGAAAACATATTTCAGATGGTGAATGAGTTCTCTTTTCTTGCCTTTCAGGAAAACCTCAATATGACGCTGGACCACAAATGTCAGATTTTCCAGAACCTGAATGGTGCAGTTGGTAAGAAGCTACATACATTTAACTGCATGACTCAATGTCTTACTTATGATGACATTGCAACTACAAAATAATGACATACTATACCTACCCTTCATCTCTACCTTAAAAAAAACAAACGCATATCATTACTTTAGACAGTCCAGTTTTTGACCATATGGTAAAATGGTATTCTTGTCCTGGCTTATAAAGTGCTGTGTTCTTGTTTTGGCAGATGAAGTGCTTCTCAAGTTTGGGACAAACCAAGTCCGAGTGAGAAACACAATGTATGACTCTCTGCCAGTGGTCATCCATGGCAACAGAAACACAAAAGTAAGTAAGAAACTATGGCCTCAGCCATACCTGAAATTTGTATTTACAATAGACACCAGTGTAGAGTAGATAATTTGTGTGTACAGCTTCACTGGATTTGAGTTGATTTATTGAACTTGTCTTTCACATCTGAGAATGCAGTTATTTTGATTTACATCTTGTAGATTTTTATCCAACAATCACTCATCACCAAAGAGGTCATTAAATATATAAATCCCACACATCCAGAAAATATACGTACCATTCTTTGTGGGACTTGTCAGTAATCCTGAAAAACCAGCTCATTATTCAAGAGAGAAGAGAGGACTAGCCAAAAAAACAGGTCGTAAATTTTCTTGCATATTTCTTCAATTTTCTTTACATAATCCTGAAAAACCAGCTCATTATTCAAGAGAGAAGAGAGGACTAGCCAAAAAAACAGGTCGTAAATTTTCTTGCATATTTCTTCAATTTTCTTTACACCATCTCTTGCTATACTTTCGAGGATCTTGGCAGGAGACTATTCATTATGATGGCATTTCTTTTCATCATCCTTTTTGCCCCTCTCCCCCTATCTATTCATATCTTTGCACAATACCAGCACCTGTCTTTGCTCTTCCTTGGTCAAGAACCAAACCCACCAAACTATTGAGTCATTTTGCCCAGATGTTTCTGTATCTGGAGCAGAAGATCTAAAGCGTAGATCACAGAATCTGTGTCACAGTGGTTTACGTACAGCGTCCACAGAATCATATTGGTCCATCTGACATTTGACACATTTTAATTTGTTTATGCCATTTCAGTTACAGAAAGGAAATCAGGCGTCTCAATATAAAAAAAATTCTAAGATTATCTTCCTTAAACTCAAATCAAATTTCTACAACTTGATATAAATCTATTAAAAATATAGAAGCCAAGATGATGGGCTGCATAGGTAATGGTCCACTTTGGTATAATACCTGTAAATAATCAGTTTAATTGCCAATGTGTTAAAAAAAAGTCAGGGGTTATCAAGCAGCCCAATACTTTTGGAGGGCACTGTATATCATTGGAGATGTCTCAGTGATCCTGTTATATTACATAATTAGTATTTTCTAGAAGTCAGACAGATTTGTAATGAGTGTTGTGACGGGAATTTTATGTTCAGAAGGACTTGAAATATTTTGTGCACACTAAATACAGAAGTGATTATTATTATCAGTAGTAGTAGTAGTAGTAGTAGTAGTATATTGCAATATACTTTAACTTTTTAAAGAAAACTAAGCAGAGGGTCACCCTTTTGAGTCTGGTCTGCTTGAGGTTTCTTCCTCAGAGGGAGTTTTGCCTTACCACTGCTGCTCTGGGGGTTAGTAAGGTTAGACCTTACTTGTGTGAAGCGCCTTGAGGCAACTCTGATGTGATTTGGCACTATATAAGTGAAAAAAATAAAATAAAAAAACTAAGGAAAACTTGCCAAGTGATTCAATCTCCTTATTCAACATTCCTATAATAAAATAGTTAAGGAAATGTCTTTACTCACTTACCAGGGGGTACTGCATGTCCTTTTAAATTTCTGAAAGTACCTTTTCTTAACAATACAAAATGATGAATTTGAGTCATTACTGCTGTCAAGAAGGGTGTTTATCTATTTCTTTCATAGTTTGCAGGATTATGCAAAAACTACTGAATCAATTTTTGTGAAACTTGGTGGCAGGGTGGGGTATGAGCCAAAGAGGAAACCATTACATTTCCAAGTGGATTCAATTAAGGGGGTAGGAGCAGGAATGTTTTTCCAGTTTCTTTAATATTGCAAGATGGGACATTTTTTTTTAACATTTTTGTAAATTTCTCAAGAGATAATAATGCACAGACCTTTTTGAAAAAAAAAATAGGCATATGTAGAATGCAGATATTCAAGAACAGGTGTCATTTTGCACAGACTTGGATAACAATCCACATTTTGTGGCTCATCTGTGCATTTGCTGTTACGAAATTCGTGAAATTGTTGAAAAATGCCCATCTCGCAATGGTAAGGGCCCTTCACACATAGAGCTGCCTCTAACACCTCGTACACCCGTCACTACAACCATTTGCACACACAAGTGGCAGAAAGACAGAGAGTGCCCTGTGAGAGCCCATTCGATCCCTCTTGTGGCAGGTGTCAGCCAAATTCCAGGTGACACACACGAACATCTAATACTACTCGTGGAGCACTTAGGAAATGTGTGGCCATTCGCACTGTTAGCAAGAAAATAGTGAGCAGGCGATCATGTTCGAGCTGGATGTGAAATTTGTCTAAGTACCTCCGCAACTGTGGAGTTGCCAAGTATATGTGGCGTGCCAGAGTGTCGGCTCCCCCACAACACTTGTGCTTCGCGCACTCCCCCCACAACACGTGTGCGTGTGTTTCACGCGCTCCCCCCCCACAACACGTGTGCATGTGTTTCACGCGGCCCCCCCACTCCCCCCTCCCAACACGTGGCATGCATGTGGTTCGTATCTCCCCCCGCAGGCGAGGTGCCTCTCATCTGATCACAGAGTGACACCTTGGTCTATGTGCTGAACAGAAGACACACATGTGGAGATGCAGCAGGTGAACTAAATGTCACATCTGTCTGACAGGACATGTGTGTCCTGTGGGCGGTGCACTGCATGGCAAGCCAACAGTGCGACAAATACGCCACTTTCAGTCATGTATCAGCAGAAATAAGCCATAACAAATGCCGTTTGTTCAGTTATCATGGTGCTTCTTTCTCTTAAAAAAAAAAAAAAAGTTTATGTCCTTGTTGATTTTAGCCATTTTATGCTCCTGTTGTAAGAGTGATTGTAGGGCAGTGGCAAAGTTTCTGTTTTGTAATCAGAGCTTTCGTAAATTACAGGTTCGAATCCCGTGAGAGGCATTTGTTGTTTATTTAACCAGGGTTATTTATATTAACCCAGTGATATTCACTAATTATACACCTGTTTTTATTTTTGTTTTTCTCCACATCAGTGACGCGATGTGGTGCAACATGTCCTAGCTGCTTGCACTGTGCATGTGCATGCGCACTGTGGTTCGTGGTTCCCCATTTCGTGTTTAGTTCGTGTTTGGATCACAGATTTTCTTTTGGTTTCTGCGTCTTTCGTTTTGTGTGTCAAGGGGCCCTAAAGAAAGTTGGGGGGTGGGCGGGGGGGGGGGGGGGGGGGGTCACTGATATTTAAAAAGATCTATAAAGCTCAATTTTTGAGCAGATCCAAATAGAGGGATGGTTCCAGGATTTTTTTTTCCAACTTAAGAAAAATGTGTAACAGAATGGGTACCTGTTCAGCCCAGTCTCATGTTTTTGTCGTCCTCCTATTACAAAATGAGTCAAATTTTCATGACGGGGTTTTTTTTTTTTGTTTGTTTAACTCACTATTACTAACCCTACTCCTACCCCCAACCATAACCTAATCCTACTCCTCCTTCCCCCCACCCTAACCATAACCACCCCGACCCCCGAACCCCCCCCGCTTCACTTTTAATTTTGTGCAGCCATCACGGAATGAATTAGAATGAATTTGTGCTGCCGTGACGAAAATGAGGCGCTTTTCATCACAATATCATGAACCAATAGATTAATGTATATTTCGTGCTGCTGAATCACGACTTGCCATGAGACCAGGTTGACCTATTAGAGCACTTTAAGTGTTGGTGGAGGTATGTGCTCTACGAATGCCGTTCTAGTTACTCATGTTATTTGTTTCCTTGTCCTGAATCATTTTGCTCAGATATACTTGAACTACTTGGCCAATTATGTCCCCAATGCCTGGAGCTATGAACGGGGCTGTGGCCATTGCGATGAGAATCTCTTGGATTTCTCCCAGTTAAAAGTAAGTGCTTTTTTTCCCAATTCAGTTGTTTCTTTTCTATTTCTTATTCTCTCTTTTTTGTTGCCTTGGAAATTGTCTTTAGCCTCCTCCCTCTGAACATCGGAAAAGATGAAACATGGCTGAGTCTTCCAAAATAAACCATCCATCAGGGCTGTCTAGACAGCACAATAGGAGTGCAGCTTGCGTTGTTTGAACAGATGAGATAAGGCAGATTGTGTTGCAGATACTCTCACAATAATAGTTAGAGATCCTCTGCCCGTTGGTCCTTTTGGACCATTTTTAAACACATTCTAAGTGCCAGGGAGGGGAAAAAAAAAAAAAAAACCCAACCAAAAAACTTGGACAAGAGGAATCAGTGTGCTACTGTGGTTCAGGATATGGCTTCTGAGGTTTTCTAAAAGGTTCATTTAAAAGGGTGTCACGGGTATCCAGTCTGCTTTTTGTGGGATTCTCAGTATGGATTTATCCACAATAGTAAATTAGAGTGGTTACACTGAAAATTTGTCAGAGTTCAGCCAAGGCTGGCAACGTATGGACAGCTGGAATGGCAGTGGGAAATGTCTCTGGCTGTGTGGCTATATGTCAGTCAAGATTGTTACCCAACTTTG
Source organism: Thalassophryne amazonica (assembly GCF_902500255.1). Classification (NCBI taxonomy): domain Eukaryota; kingdom Metazoa; phylum Chordata; class Actinopteri; order Batrachoidiformes; family Batrachoididae; genus Thalassophryne; species Thalassophryne amazonica. The sequence goes on along the minus strand of NC_047103.1, from coordinate 41,998,650 downwards.
CTTCAGTCTTTGAGGGCACAGTATAAAGGAAAAAAAAAAAACTAGATTTGCAAGCAAATATTAAGGGTCCAAGCACCGCTTGCACCACTGTAGATCCAGGTCTGCCCCAAACTGGAACCACAGGTTAGCAAGCAGCAACACAAAGCGTACCTTTCATTTTTCCCAAAATGTATGCATTTGTATTCCAGGGTGGTCACGGACTTCCCACCAAATGGAGGCAGTAATGCACCAGTGAGATGATTGGCCTACCACCAGAACAGAAGAAGAATCCCTGTTTGCTGCAACCACATTCAGATAATCACAGTTCAGTCTGAAACTGTGACAGTAGAACACTACATTTCCAACCTAACAGTTCTTCAAAATGTGATCTTTACAAATATGGATAAATGTCCTATTCATTGTGAACAGCTCAACAACATTTAGGACACCTTGTAGTACATTTTACCAAATTGAGTCCAAGAAATGTTAACAGTTTCCTGAATGAATGTGGCAAATTTGACACATTCATTAACGTGAGGGGATTTCGATTTATTTAAGCTGTTCTAAAGTGAATTAACTATATGCAAATGTTTTTTTGTTTGTTTTTGTTTTGTTTTGTTTTTTTTGTAAAATGATTTATCATCGTCTTTGGTCTAATAGTAAACTGGGACCTTGTAAGACTCTTAGCTAAGATCTTCATGAAATTTAGACCATGTGAGTGCTCTAAAATTCACAGAAGTATGCTTTGCAGCGCCATCTGATGGCATAGGTTCACCAGATTTGGCACTGTGACTAACTGTCATACAAGGGTGATTCTTTAACTACAGGCACTATTGGCCTTGTAAATGTAATTTCCACCACACCATTGCCTTACAATATAAAGCGCCTTGGGGCAACTGTTTGTTGTGATTTGGTGCTATATACATGTGCACTGATGTCACTGTTTATCTCCATAGAAACTACCCAAACAATCTTTCATACAAACTGTTTAGGGACATTACAGTGTTGTGGTGGAAATTACGGCAATAGTGTGGGACAACTACATTTTGTTTAAAAAAAATCACAACAGTTGTATGACATTGAATACCCCAATTATGTTTTGATTATTTTACTGATATTTTATTGAGATGTTTTAAAACATTAGAAAAAATGTTTCTTTACCATTCATTTTTATCATTGAAGATCAAAAGTCTGGGTGTGGGACAAGCACAAAACGACAATATTTGCATATAATGATGCTGAAAAAAGGTGAAAAAGTCATCATAGACTACTAGAACAAATTTCTTAACACACTTTCATTGTAAAGATAACTATAACAGTGTGAAATTTCCCCTTTTTTCTGTTTTTCATACAATATGATCAAAGGACATAATAAGTGCCCGTAGTCTAATAATCACCCACAACAGCCACCAAATTTCATGCCATTCGGTTATCCCAGTATGAGAAAACCCATCATAAATTAAATAGCTGTGCAAACAGTCAAAGTCAAAGCCACAAAACTTGTAAACTGAGGAAAATATTTGAAAATTTCGGGTCCAGCTTTTTTCAGTCATGAAGCAGAGAATATTTTGACAGCAATCTGGCCTTTCTGTGTCAAAAATCCAGAGATGCATTCGCGTCACACCATTTTGGAATTTTGCAAAAAAAAAAAGTATCAAGGCATAAATGTGCGTGGCTTATACCAGTGACAAAAATTTCACAAATTATTAGAAGTCGTTTTTGTCAAAACATATTATTTATAGCGCTACCTACGGGTTGTTACCTGGCATTTTCTGTATATGGCTAGATTGTTCTGTGCTCTACCAAAATCCCAAATTTTATGTCATTTGGTAATCCCATTAATGAAAAAAACATACTTAAATAACATCACATATGGTCCAACTCAAAGATATATGGTAAAAGGGCTGCCTACACCCTTTCAGCCACATGTGTTACTGTAAAATCTTTTCTTTTTTGATATGGAGTTTTGTGTGCTGAATCATTCATTAATTAATTCATTCATTCAGAAATGGCGTGTTTCAGCAACTGTCACTTTAAATGGAAAGGAACAGGCATCTTTAGAGAAGGAGAGTGGAAACAGAAAGAGCAAAGGGGCTGAACAGTTCATCTTTCTTCCCCAGACAGTGTGGGCGTTTGTCACCCATTGCCATTTCAAATATGGACTTCTGTGACATAAGTAATGCAAGTCTATAACAAGGCATTTCATGGCTGAACTGAGAAACTCCAAAAAAGGATTCTGACAAGATGAAACGAAAAGGCACAGCAAATACAACCAAAAAGCACATCACATGACATCAATCATACATTTGCCTATTTCTCTATGCAATGGTACAAATGATGAATATGATGTGCCATGCAAACCACCAATCAAATCACATGCATCTATTTTTGTGCCATGTCTGATAAATCATCAGAAATTAACATGAACTCAAAGTCTTTCATGTGTGAGCTCATGCATGAACAATACAAAAATTAAAGCTTTAATGGAGGAGAGTGCATCATCATGAATAATGATTTAAGAGGCACAATCATAATGAATTGTTTGATGGCACGTAATGGGGTCTTTATCATTTATGCAGGATGGTTACTGTCCATGACTTGTCATGTAATTAATGCATGAAGTAATGCACAGGTCATGCACGCAAACCTGACTTTTTTTTGAACATTCATGACAAATGTGTCCTCCTTTTCTTATGGGGAGAGATCAGTTTTACAACACAAGATCAGTTAAAGGTTTAAGTCTGTGTAGTTTCTTCCATTCATTTGAGACTTTTGTGGCTTCAGGGGTTTCACACAGATGTGTTCTGCCCTCCGCATTCACATAACCTTCTATGGAAATAACACTACGTTCTGGCAGGGTCCTTCATACGTCTCCCACCTCAATTTAGCTCATAGCAAAGAAATTTCATGTAGGCACAGATGAAGAATTGTGATTTGTTTAAGTTGAAACCCAAACTATATTTAACTGTTAAAAACAAGATTTTAAATGATTTTGCATAATGGGACGACTTTAAGCTGTCAATCGAAAATAATACATCTTTAAGAAAAAAGTTATAATTCTAATGAAAATTATCAGTTGTAGTTTTATTGTTTGTTTGTTCAGTATTTACCTGGAGGTAAATAACCACAAATCCAGCTTTATTAAAGGTCTATCTGTGAAGGCGAATAAGAGACGAGGCTTCAGACACAGTGAGGACATTTCATCACACTATACCACTTTTTGTGTGTTTGAAATGGAGACGTCAGGCCATTCAGGAACACTGGTCATACTGTTCGGACCTTGGCAGAGGTGAACTCAGGTCACTGGCAGTCCTGTCTGGTTCTGTGTGTGCTTTGGTTTTGGGTGTAACCTTAGCTTTTGCTCAAAGATGGTATTACAGCAAAGGCCATTTTCAAGGCAGTTAGACTCATCATCTTGTCTATTCTGTTCTTTTTGTTTTTCAGGATGAAAGTTTCTGGGTTGGCAGTGTTGATTTCAACAAAAGCTTTTTATAATTTTGCCCGTTTTGATGCTGGTCTTCATTACTGTCTGTCTGTAACACTTTTGGCGTACACTGGCCAGGCGTGTGCGTTTCACTTTTCTATTTTTTCTGGAAACAGTCATTGTGGAACTCACAAATTAGATGGTTCTGCCTGGCCCCTTTTCATCCCTGGCCCAGACCTCTGCTGTGAACTGGTCAAAGTCATCATGAGAGCAGAGTGAGCTACGTGGGCTGCAGCAGACTATCATGGGAAAATGTTTTCTGTCTCTTTATTTCTCCTTTTCCTAAACCGTCTGCTGAAAAGATATACATGGCATTCCTGAAAAGTGGTATTTTACATTTACAGTCAGATCCATTAGTGTTTGCACTGGCATATGTTTTGTAATTTTGTGTCTGTACACCACCACAATAAATCAAAATAAAACAATCAAGACATTTCGGTAGTGTAAACCTTTAGGAGTTTAACAAAATAGCACATGAACCATTTATGCATTACAGTAATTTTTATTCAGTCCCTTTTCTCTGACACCATACGCAACTGGACAAGCAAAATAGGAGGATTATTCTTAATACAAACAAACAAACAATACTGCCAGTTTTCTTTAGACTGGTAGTGCAGACTACAAACAAATTTGAAGAAGAGCTTTTGTGCCTACGCACAATGGTACAATCTACACCCCAATGTCTGCGGATATAAGAAGACTTTTTCACAAATGTAAAATGTATCGGTTAACTGTCTTCTGCTGAAGAGTGCAGCATGCTATTCATGGGATTATGGATGTACATTATATTTCCAGAGGAAATTTAAGGTGTTCAGTGAACAGTGAGTCTTTGAATGCACCACTGCTCACATATACATGTAATGACTACTGCGCTTTGCTGCCTCATCCAGTCAATTTCACTCTGCTGGGATTGACCACTGCAGACCACTCCATATTATATTACACTGTCAGTCACTGAGCAGCCAAATTATGAATTAAAGTTCAAAGTCTCCACTACAAGCACCTCTTCAGTGTTTAATTTCAGTACCATTGTAGTGGTGTACAGAGGCAAAATGAGAAGGGTGGGGGGGAAGATCACTGTCCAAATAATTATGGGCCTGACTGCATGTGACTTTTTTGTATTTAATCATAGCTACTCAGTCAAGACAGCACAGTGGTTTAGTGGTTAGCACTGCTGCCTCACAGCAAGAAGGTCATGGGATTGATTCCCACCTGTGCCCTTTCTGTGTGGAGTTTGCATGTTCTCTCCATGTTTGTGTGAATTCCCTCTGGGTGCTCTGGTTTCCTTCCACATCCAAAGAACATGCAGGTTAGGTGGATTGGAAACTTTAAATTGTCCCTAGGTGTGTGTGCGGGTGTGAATGTGCTTGTTTGTCTATATGTGGCCTTACAACAGACTGGCGTCCTGTCCAGGGTGTACCCCACTTCACACACTATGACTACTGTGATAGGCTCCAGCACCAATCATGAGCCTTAATTGAAGTAAGAGTGTATAGAAAATGGATGGATGGATGGATTGGTATTCATCAGATGGCAACTGGCGACAATTCATTACACGTAAAATAAATAAATATATATATTCAGCCATAATATCTGGATGACATCAATTAATAACTGCAAATGAATGTCATTCATGCAGCAAAAACAGTGCCACTGACCATTTGCCTTTTAGCTTGCTTGAAGTGAAATGTCAGAGATCCATTATTTATATGCAGTATTTGGTCAGTACTGACGTTTTATTTGCAAAAAGTACTAATATATCTCTTCTCTTATCTAAACAGGAATATCCAAATGTGTTTGTTGGAGTGTTCATTGAGCAGCCGACTCCATTTGTTCCAGAGTTCTTCCAGCGACTGCTCGCCTTGGATTATCCCAAAGATAAACTTAAAATCTTTGTACACAACAGTGTGAGTGTCTGCAGCTGCTCAAAACCTAAATCTCTAATATAATGTACAAGGTTAAGTTAGGTTCCATGTACGCGGCCTGTAAACCAGTAATGTTGGTTCTCTTCTCAGGAGGTTTACCACGAGAAACACATCCAGACGTTCTGGGAGGAGAACAGGAATGTGTTCAGCAGCTTCAAGGTTATTGGACCAGAGGAAATATTAAGCCAAGGAGAGGCCAGGAACATGGGCATGTAGGTGTTCGTTTTCTGCACAATGATGTAATACCGCTTTGAACTTTTAGTTTCCTGCTCTGAGAACATGGGCATGTAGGTGTTCTTTTTCTGTGCAACCATGTAATACCACTTAGAACTTGTATTTTCTTGCCCCACAAGTCATTGTTAGAAAAAAAAGAAAAAAAAAAAACTGAGGCTGAATATTTGTCTGTGAATCCTAAACACAAGCCACTTTTCCTGTTTCATAAAAAGTTTTACATTGATAGCCAAACACTTGTGTTTTTCATGATGGCCTTCTTCTAACCTCTAGGTCACAAATGACCTCATACCACCATCATATCTGCCTTCAGCACCAACATCCTCCCGTCCATCTTACTATGACCGTAAGAAGTTGGTTTGAGAATCTGACCAAGTTTATTGATCCAAAAGGACCATTTAAATTTGAATATTGAAACGTGACTGTGCAGCAATATTTAGTTTTCAGAAGAACTGGGTTTGCAACATTATTCTAACAATGTCATCTCCAGAAAGATCAGAATGTTGAATTAGACATTTTGCTCAGTATAATACTGTATGTGATGTCCTAGATTCATGTAGTTGCAGAAGTACATGTGATCTTCTGTTATTACTCCATTAATTCATCTGAATTGTTTGCTTCCAGTCCTTGCTCACTGTTGTGTAATGGTCTGTTGTCATGGTAATGGGTCTGTTATGTAGATCCAATCAAAAGCACAGCAGGCCTGAAAAGAGCAGTCAGAGAGACCTGTAATAAGGAAGCTGAAGGTTTATTAGCAGTCTCTAATCTTAGAAATCACATTATTTGTTCATGACATGAAGACAGTAAGTTAAGTTTAACTCTGTAATTCAAAATTACATCTTATACTTAGGATCTGATAAATTTGAAATTGCTTTGATTGCTTCCAAGTACAACCCCTGGCAATAATTATGGAATCACCGGCCTCGGAGGATGTTCATTCAGTTGTTTAATTTTGTGTCATGTCTGTGATCTGCTTTTTTCTACAAAACTAAAGTCATTTCAAATGGCAACTTTCTGGCTTTAAGAAACACTATAAGAAATCAGGAAAAATAATTGTGGCAGTCAGTAACGGTTACTTTTTTAGACCAAGCAGAGGGAAAAAAATATGGACTCACTCAATTCTGAGGAATAAATTATGGAATCACCCTGTAAATTTTCATCCCCAAAACTAACACCTGCATCAAATCACATCTGCTTGTTAGTCTGCATCTAAAAAGGAGTGAACACACCTTGGAGAGCTGTTGCACGAAGTGGACTGACATGAATCATGGCTCTAACACAAGAGATGTCAATTGAAACAAAGGAGAGGATTATCAAACTCTTAAAAGAGGGTAAATCATCACGCAGTGTTGCAAAAGATGTTGGTTGTTCACAGTCAGCTGTGTCTAAACTCTGGACCAAATACAAACAACATGGGAAGGTTGTTAAAGGCAAACATACTGGTAGACCAAGGAAGACATCAAAGCGTCAAGACAGAAAACGTAAAGCAATATGTCTCAAAAATCGAAAATGCACAACAAAACAAATGAGGAACGAATGGGAGGAAACTGGAGTCAACGTCTGTGACCGAACTGTAAGAAATCGCCTAAAGGAAATGGGATACAGAAAAGCTAAACGAAAGCCATCATTAACACTTAAACAGAAAAAAAACAAGGTTACAATGGGCTAAGGAAAAGCAATCGTGGACTGTGGATGACTGGATGAAAGTCATATTCAGTGATGAATCTCGACTCTGCATTGGGCAAGGTGATGATGCTGGAACTTTTGTTTGGTGCCGTTCCAATGAGATTTATAAAGATGACTGCCTGAAGAGAACATGTAAATTTCCACAGTCATTGATAATATGGGGCTGCATGTCAGGTAAAGGCACTGGGGAGATGGCTGTCATTACATCATCAATAAATACACAAGTTTACGTTGATATTTTGGACACTTTTCTTATCCCTCAATTGAAAGGATGTTTGGGGATGATGAAATCATTTTTCAAGATGATAATGCATCTTGCCATAGAGCAAAAACTGTGAAAACATTCCTTGCAAAAAGACACATAGGGTCAATGTCATGGCCTGCAAATAGTCCGGATCTTAATCCAATTGAAAATCTTTGGTGGAAGTTGAAGAAAATGGTCCATGACAAGGCTCCAACCTGCAAAGCTGATCTGGCAACAGCAATCAGAGAAAGTTGGAGCCAGATTGATGAAGAGTAGTTTGTCACTCATTAAGTCCATGCCTCAGAGACTGCAAGCTGTTATAAAAGCCAGAGGTGGTGCAACAAAATACTAGTGATGTGTTGGAGCATTCTTTTGTTTTTCATGATTCCATAATTTTTCCCTCAGAATTGAGTGATTCCATATTTTTTCCCCTCTGCTTGGTCTAAAAAAGTAACCGTTACTGACTGCCACAATTTTTTTTCCTGATTTCTTATAGTGTTTCTTAAAGCCAGAAAGTTGCCATTTGAAATGACTTTAGTTTTGTGTCATGTCTGTGATCTGCTTTTTTTTTCTACAAAATTAAACAACTGAATGAACATCCTCCGAGGCCGGTGATTCCATAATTTTTGCCAGGGGTTGAATATAACTGTAATCAACTCTGGATTGAAGAATCACTTCTCTCTGATGAGCCTCTGTTTGTGAATTTATTAGGGATCTATGCCGTCAAGATTCTGCATGTGACTACTATCTCAGCATAGACGCAGACGTGATGCTCACCAACCGACAGACACTCAAGATCCTTATTGAGCAGAACAGGTAATCCCATGCAAGAGGAGAGGGTGGGGAGTGCAAAAAGGTTTAGGCAGCAACACACAAAATATTGTGTCTTATCTTTTCTAAATAATCTCCATGCACATACAAATCAGGTGTCTGAGCATTTACCATGTTCTTCTGAGTATAAGTTACACTGGAGAACAGACCATGTAGTTTCCCCACATACAACTTCTCTGGACTTCCAAATTTAGAGCCCAGGAATGCAGTGAAATTGATGAGTAGGGATGTTGCCCCGCAGTAACAGCTATCTAGTATGGTTTGTGTCATCCATTGACCAGCATGTTGGTTCCTCCACCAAGGTAGCTGCACCACTGAGCCAAATGGATTCATCTGCCAAAGGGTACCATAAGATGCCCTGCTGCTGATGCCATTTTGCCAGTTGGTTTTGTCACCGAATAAAGTGCATTTGATCCAAATAGCTTGAACCACATAAAACATTTTTTTCCAGTTTTCTTCCTTTAGCACAGGATTGAAGCTCATGATGGTTCTCCAAAAGATACATTAATAAATAATAATTAAAAGGGCGAGTGTTGCAGCCATATGCAGAGCATGAAAATGCAATTTATCAAGTCTAGGAGCATGCACTGGTGTTGAGTCACTGCATCCATGAAACCACAGAATTGCCTTTGGTCCTTGATGACAACCACTCAGGCAGACAACTGATACATGCCCATCTCTCAAAAGTAACCATGTATCTGTACACGCAGGTGAAACTTGGGCATCTCCTTGGCCTTCTCCAGCCCCTAGCATCCTCAGCACTGAGGCCGCTGTGTGCTGGTCATGCACAGAGCAACACAGCACATGACCAAAATGTGATAGCTGGCATTTGCTCACAATGCAAGTGATACACATCTGCTAAGTAATCGCTCATTTGACACAGTCATTCCAGCAGTACCCAAGAATCCTGTGAAGGGGCCTATTACTAGTACATCCAGTCATCACCTTACGTCATTAGCCTCCAGGGGCCTGTACTACAAAGCAAGGTTACTGGCTTATCAGGGTAACTTCGGGAGTAAGTTGGTGACGTGTGGAATAACTTGCCGGTTAATCCGTACTACGAAAGGTGGATAGGTTTTGATCGAGGTATGCTGCCATGGCAATTCATGCTGTGTGCCAAACCTGCTCCGAGCAGGTTATGTTCTTGGTTAGCTTGAGGTTTTCGCTTAACCACTCCCTTTGTAAGTACCGTCCATCCACCTTCAATCACTCCGAAGACAATCCGTTTGATATTGGGGCACAAATTGTGAGGGGCTGTCTTCGCAGAATCTGCTGACATACCCGGACGATATTCTCTATGAAAGATATAGATTCTCAGCCGAGGGAATTCGTTATCTTTGTCAGCTGATCGGGCCAGAAGTCTGTAACATCACCCTTCGTAAACTGTAAAAAAAGACTGTTGGTTTTACAGGAAAACACTGGCAGCTGTGGTTACCAGGGAATTCCTGTAAAAAATACAGCAGTTAAATGTACAAAAAAGAGAGCTCTTGTTTGTAGATTTAACAGTTCTTTTAATGTGAGTCAGCCGTGGTTCATTCACTGTAAATCCATATACATATTATGTCTGTAATGGTATCTACTGTGCTGCTGTATGTTTTACAGGAATTCCCTGGTAACCACAGCTGCCAGCGTTTTCCTGTAAAGACAAGTCAATTTTTACAGTGTAGCAATCGAGCAGATAATATGCCTTGTGCCAATTTTGCCAGTGGACAATTTATGTATTCCATCGGTGATGCTGAACATCTGAGCAAGAATACTGTATGTCGTATGATTCGCAAGGTGGTACTTGCTCTGTCTAAACTGTTGGATGCATTTGTCGTTTTCCCTGGCCATTTATCCGCAATGCAAATCAATGAAGGGTTTTATGCAATCGCGGGTAATTACTAATATCAAAATAGGTCTAATGCATGTCCATTAATTAGACGAAGTGGGGCTTATCAAGCTATGAATATAAACCTACCGTTCTGAAGGATGTTTTTATATTTCATCTTCACCTGCTGCCAGGTGCGTTTGTCACTGCTATTGCATCTGAAATATTGACAGGATTACAAATAGCAATCATACAGTCAAGGTAGCCTATTTAGGAAACATTAAATTAACCTTACATCTATTAGTAGGCCTATGCCAACTTCTGAATCGTGTTGCATCTGGGTGTAATTAATGAAAGGATGTCATTTTTTTTACACATATTAGACATTCCACAGGTTAATCATCTGTAACAGATTTGGAGAACAATTGAATTGTACTTACGCATTTACCCGATCAGCAATACGTTGCCAACAAGCCTGTCTTGCTTTATTGGCAGACGATGTGTTCGATTTCCCCCATAACGTTAATTTAAATTCCTCGTAGTTCCGCATAATAATCGTGCGTTCTCCTTCGGTAAAGTAAGGTGGCCGCGCCATCATTGAAAAATGGTGACGTGTGCTGCAACCTGCCCCTTTTATGTGAACGTGCACAAACTCCAGTTAGGTTAACACAGGTTCAACAAATCAACATCTTATTCAGCGTCGTAGTACCGATTAACACCACTTGAGAACACCAGGTTTTGTGAACCCCGGTTTAAGAGGTTGACCCTGGGTTACATCTGAGTAAGTTAACCCCGCTTCGTAGTACAGGCCCCAGGTCTCACACTCATACAGTAAGACAGGAAGTACCAGGACCACTAAGCCTTGGTCATTTGTTACCCTGCAAAGATATATGCATGGGCAAACACAGAGGTGACCGCATGACTCCATAAGCTGTTCCTCGGCATCTCTCGATTTAAAGGCAGAGTACCCAAAGAAATGGATGTCACAGCTGAGATAAATGAATGTATCTCCAAGTTCAACACTTTCTGCGCATCCAGGAATTCACTAAAATCTTGGATCTTAGTCTTGCAGCCGATCTGCTCTGTGTAAGCCTGATCCCATCAGATCTCAGAAGCTAAGCAGTGCGGGACCTGGTTATTACTTGGATGGGAGACACTCTTTGGAACACCAGTGGCTGTGTGTGTGTTTCTCCAGGTAACACTGGAGTTGCGTCAGGAAGGGCATCTGGTGTAAAACCTGTGCCAAATATCAATGCGGATCTGGTTGTATCCGCTATGGTGACCCCGAACACAAAACAGGAGCAGCCGAATGGACAACCAAACCTTGGATCTTATGCTGCATTTACACATAACGAGGATAAGTCACGAATGCCACGAAGTACACATTCTTGGCCGCTGATCACGAATGTGATGATTTGGGGCAGAGGTGTCAGGTGTCCTCAGGAACTGCTGCAACCTGTTACCACATGTTACGATTAATGGCACATGTTGCTGGAGAATTATCAGGAACCATTACGCACGGTCAAGAATAGTGTTCCATGTTGTTGCGCACATCGTGAAGTTCTGTCTCGTTGTGAACGAGGTGAATTGTCTCCACACACACACCCATATTCATCCAGATCGCTCCAGTTTTTCAGAAGAACTTTGTGACTGCATGCGTAGTTGTGCTCTGTGCCATGGAGTGGCGCAGAGAGGAGGAGGAGACAGACAGAGCCAGATGTGTGGCTTCATGTGTCTCGCGTCTCATGCGTTTTCCCAAACATCAGGTACATGCAGCAGGTGGAACACCTGCAGGAACGCGCTGAGGAGCACTGAAATGAGACTTTGAGCCGACTTGGTGTCAGCAATCAAACTGAATGTGGTGCAGCAGGGTTTAATTGTGCGCTCACTTCTTCCTCTGCCTAACTCGAGGAGGTGCAGAGATGTCTGGCTGCACGTGAGTCTCCTCTCGCTTCTCTGGTTCCTCTGGCTCAGACTCGTTCTCCCGCTCATCGGTTACAACAGCAGGTGGAACACCTGCAGGAGCGCCCTGAGGAGCTTCAGAAGGAACTGTGGAACGACACTTGGTTGAATTTGCGTCACTGTTCCTCTTCGGCATCCTGCATCAAACTGAACGCTGTGAAGCCGAGTTTAATTGTGCGCACGTGAAAAAACTGATGAAATGTGACGCCGCGTTACAAGTTGTGTCAAAACTTGACAGTTTTCGTGTCACTTCGTAATAACACATGACAGTTTGGGCTCCAAGAATCATCACAGGAACCACTACGAACGTTGTCACGTTCTATTAAGGATCACTACTCATCAAGACGGATCAACACGCTCAGTTGCGACCTCCACGGTGTGAGATGAAATGAGGGTGGTGTGTGACATTCGTGGAAGATTTTTTGACAGGCAAAAACATGCTCCATGAATATCAAGAATATCACGCACCAACACGCCCTATTAAGAAACCTATTCAGATGCGTTAAGTCACATTAAGAATGTCAGGAATGTGTCACGAATGACAGAAAAATGACATTCGTAATGCGTCTTGCTCATGTGTAAACGCAACATTAGTCTTGATCCAGGGTAATCGCAAACCCAGGCACTCCAATTCCTCACTCACCATCTGGAGTGCAGCAGACAGGATGTCCATTGATTCTGCAAAGCCATAAGATTCAAAATGAGAGAACATTGAAGAATGGGATCAATGGTTTACTATTTGTGGTTGCTGGAGAAGCCTTTTCTTGCCAGCCAAGATGGCAGTTGCTTGCTTTAATGATGTCATCTGCACAGGGTCTTTAGCATGGACAGGTTAGACACAAATTTTTCTTGGTTTGATTGTGGTATAGGATGGGACAGAATGTCCACGGACTGCAATAACGGCTTTATGGATTCTAAGTACTGCCTCATGCTTTAGACAGTAAATAACTAATAAAAGATCACAGGCATTATTGCAGAAAGCAGAAAATGGACCTCAAAGATTTAATGAATCTCTTTAGAAATGGATTAAAAAAGAAACAACTGCACTCTTGTCCAAATAATTCATCAGTTTCATCATTTTTCATTTTCTGTCACTATATCAGATAAATTTGCTCTCAAACCATCACAAATCAAGAAAATTAAGATTTTTTTTAATGCTCACGCTCTAAAATCTTTGTCTTCCTCATTCGTTCAGTCTATGAACTGCATATTTGTGTTATACTGGCAAATTGAAATTTCAGCTGTCTCACCTGTCCACGTTGACTGCAGTTGTCTTCATGTTTACCAATGTGCCCACATCCCTGTGAAGTAAGAAGATGTTCATCAAGAAAAGCTCGAGGGGAAAGGGGCCGGGTGGAGAAGAGGTGTGTCGGCTAATGACCTCTTCTTAGAAGTGGGAAAAGATGGAGGCCAGCGAACAAGTCTCCATGGCAGTTGTGTTTGTTGTTGAGTTTATTCCTCAACTTGCAAAACCACATGAACATTACAGCTGAATGAATAAAAGTTTAAAAATGAGTACTGGCTTCCTGTTTTCGCATGGGCACATGGAAACAGTGAATGGGACTTTTGCACTAACCCTGAAGTGCCACTGAGTTTTATACAAAACAAACATGCAAACGTTTCTCCACATCTACAGCTCGTGACTTTATAAGCTAGATGGCATTGTGGCTGTGGCAAAGCTTTGAGACTTGTTGGACACATGCGATGCTAAATCCCTTCTTGGATATTTAAAGACTGCATGGGAATTCTCTGCTGCCACTGAAGCAGTGGGAGGAAAGTGGAAAACTTTCGTAACCACAAATATCTTGCAATACTACAGCATCCTTTTGCATCCAAGTCAGCCAATCATTTCATGGTTCAAATATGTTTCATCTGTATGTCCATTTCATTACATATAATAGAAAATGACTACTTTCATTGTGGCCAATGATTGAAAGAACTTCAGTGTGGGGGACAAAACGATCTTTATTATTAAAGTTTATGCAAAATTGGAGAAATGCTTATATTAAAAGATTATATAATATACGAGGTGTATTAGATAAGAAACCAACACTTTTTTTAACTATATGGATTTGAATGACGTGCGATTACACCAATCATGCTTGAACCCTTGTGCGCATGCGTGAGTTTTTTCACGCGTCAGTAACGTCATTTCCCTCTGGGCAGGCCTTGAGTGAGATGTGGTTCAGCCCTCTCGGCTGAATTCCTTTGTTTCACACGCTGCTCGAGACGGCGTGCGTTGCTTTATCAAAATTTTTTCTGGACCTGTGAGGAATATCCGAGTGGACACTATTCGAGAAATTTAGCTGGTTTTCGGTGAAAAGTTTAACGGCTGATGAGAGATTATGGGGTGTTTCTGTCGCTGTAAGGACTTCCCACGGAGCAGGACGTCACGCAGCACTTCCAGGCGCCATCGTCGGCCTGTTTCGAGCTGAAAACATCCTAATTTAAGGCTTAATTCACCCAGGATGTCGTGAGAGAACAGAGAAGATCCAGAAGAGGCCGGCATGAGGACTTTATGCGGACATTCCACCGTTTAAGGACATTTTGTGATGAAAGACGTGCGCGCAAATTCGTCACGGAAACGACTCGGCGAATCTGTGTGCTCTGCGACAGGAAAAACACCTCCATGTTGCAAAACCATTTGTAAAATTCAGGCGGCTTTTGATGGCTTTCAACAAGTGAGTAACTGAGAAATTATTTAACAGTTGGGCATGTTCCAACTTGCCCGTTAAGGTTTCCAACGGAGGTGTTTTTCCTGTTGCGACCCCCAGCGGTCGGGTCCGGCCCGACATGCGACTCTGCCCGCACGTTCTTTCATTACAAAATGTCCGTTAACAATGGAATGTCCGAATAAACTCCTCATGCCGACTTCTTCTGAAAGTTCTCTGTTCTCTGACGACTTCCTGGGTCAACAGAGCCTGAAATGTGGAAGTTTTCAACTTGAAACGGCGAGACACTGCCGCCTCAAACCGCAGATCGCCGTCAGGCGCCGTTCAAATTTTTACCGAAAACCAGCTGAATTTATCGAATGGTGTCCACTCAGTTGTGCCTTACAGCTTTTGAAAAATTTTTTTATCAAACAAAGCAGCAGTCTTTGAGCCATTCCTAAACAATGAAAAAATTGACGAGAGGGTGGGCCACTCTTCACTCAAAGACTGCCCACAGGCGAATGACGTAACCGACAGGCGTGAAAAAACTCTTGCATGCCCACGAGGGTTCAAGCATGTCTGATGTAATCACACGTGATTCAAATCCATATGGTTTTTGAAAAAAATAATAAGGTTGGATACTTTTCTAACAGACCTCGTATAAATGCAATAATACAGTGTGATGTAACGATCTGGTTTGTATTATAGTCTGCTGCAAACTGTTACTCACTTGGCATTTAGCAGATCTTTCCACACAGACGCTGGTCTTTAAGATACAGTCGTGTGGGTCTTGTTGGGAAGGTGTCGTAACACGGACCCACAACAGGGGGCGCTAATGAACGGACAATGGATAAGGGAAGGAGTAACAATTTAATGTTGCACAAGAACACAACGTAAAATAAACAAAGGTACTGCCAATCACACACAAGAGGATTGCGGGCAGGCTCGAAGATAGGAGACCTCAGATGAACGAAGAGCCGGGACCCACACCGCTTCTACCACCAACGGCCTGAAGAACACCGAAGCCGCCAAGCCCCGAGTCCCCAGGTGGTCTCTGTCCTCCGTTGTCGGCCCTGGTACTGCTGGCAGAAAAAACAGAAGGTAGTGAGTGTGAATCCTCACACCCAGCAACCTTGATTATTGATTCTTGTGGAGGGAGAGCCTCCACCTCCAATCATACACACGTGCAGCTCCGAAAATCCAGTCAAGGAAATACCACCAGGAAAAAACAGCTGCAAAACAGATCAGATTATTATTTGACGGATAAGTCAGCAGAGAGATTACCTTGTATCGTAGGAGATTTCTCGGCGAGGAGGTGGAGTCGCCACCCGGCCTTTATGGTGATGGTGAGATGATGAGTGACAGCTGGTGTTGAGGATGATTGACGGCTGTCACTCCCAGTGGTTCTGGCGCCCTCTTGTGCTTGAAGCCCGCACTCCAAGCAGGGCGCCATCCGGTGGTGGTGAGCCAGCAGTACCTCCTCTTCAGCGGCCCACACAACAGGACCCCCCCCTCAACGGGCGCCTCCTGGCGCCCGACCAGGCTTGTCTGGGTGTCGGTGGTAGAAATCGACCAAAAGGGCCGGGTCCAGGATGAAGCTCCTCTTCACCCAGGAGCGTTCCTCGGGTCCGTAACCCTCCCAGTCCACCAAGTACTGAAAGCCCCGACCCATCCGACGGACGTCCAGGAGCCGACGAACGGTCCATGCCGGCTCCCCGTCGATGATCCGGGCAGGAGGTGGGTCGGGTCCGGGGGAGCAGAGCGGTGAGGTGTGGTATGGCTTGAGTTTGGAAACATGAAAAACCGGATGGATCCGCAGTGAAGCCGGGAGAGTTAGCTTCACTGCGGCCGGACTGAGGATCTTGGCGATGGGGAACGGCCCAATGAAGCGGTCCTTGAGTTTGTGGGAGGTTACCTGGAGCGGGATATCTTTGGTGGATAGCCACACCTCCTGCCCTGGTTGGTATGTAGGGGCCGGGGAACGCCGGCGGTCTGCATGGGCCTTGGCCCTCGTCCGGGCCTGCAACAGGGCAGAGCGGGCGGCCCGCCACACCCGGCGGCACCTCCGCAGGTGGGCCTGGACCGAGGGTACCCCGACCTCTCCCTCCACAAGTGGGAACAACGGGGGCTGGTAGCCCAGACACGCTTCAAAGGGGGAGAGGCCGGTGGCAGAGGATACTTGGCTGTTGTGAGCGTACTCGATCCAGGCCAGATGGTTACTCCAGGCCGCCGGGTGAGCGGAGGTGACACAACGAAGAGCCTGTTCAAGTTCCTGGTTCGCCCGCTCTGCCTGGCCGTTCGTCTGTGGGTGGTACCCGGACGAGAGACGCACGGTGGCCCCCAGTTCCTTACAAAAACTCCTCCAGACCTGCGAGGAAAACTGGGGACCACGATCCGAGACGATGTCCGACGGTATCCCATGCAGACGCACGACGTGGTGAACCAGGAGGTCTGCCGTCTCCTGGGCCGTTGGGAGCTTCGGGAGGGCCACGAAGTGGGCCGCCTTGGAGAACCGGTCCACTATCGTCAGTATGGCGGTGTTGCCCTGGGACGGCGGGAGGCCCGTGACGAAGTCCAGACCGATGTGGGACCAGGGGCGATGAGGCACAGGCAGGGGTTGGAGGAGACCCCTGGTCTTGCGATGGTCCGCCTTGCCCCTGGCACAGGTGGTGCAGGCCTGGACGTAGTCCCGGACGTCGGCTTCCAGTGACGCCCACCAGAAGCGCTGCTGGACTACTGCCACGGTCCTACGCACTCCAGGATGACAGGAGAGCTTGGATCCGTGGCAGAAGTCCAAGACGGCAGCCCTAGCCTCTGGTGGAACGTAGAGTCTATTCTTCGGACCGTTTCCCGGGTCCGGGTTCTTAGTCTGGGCCTCCCGGACGATCTCCTCCACGTCCCAGGTGAGGGTAGCCACGACAGTGGACTCGGGAAGGATGGTGTCGATGGGGTCCGACAACCCGACCTTGGCTTCCTCTTCGTGCACCCGGGACAATGCATCAGATCGTTGATTTTTGGTCCCGGGACGGTAGGTGATCCGGAAGTCAAAGCGTGCGAAGAACAGGGACCAGCGGGCTTGCCTGGGGTTCAGCCGCTTGGCGGTCCGGATGTACTCCAGGTTCCGGTGGTCCGTAAAAACCGTGAAAGGCCCCGTAGCCCCCTCCAACAGGTGTCTCCACTCTTCTAGAGCCTCCTTCACCGCGAGGAGTTCTCGATTGCCCACGTCATAGTTCCGTTCAGCGGGGGTCAACCTGCGGGAAAAGTAGGCACAAGGATGGAGAACCTTATCGGACTCCCCGCTCTGGGACAGCACGGCTCCTATTCCTGAGTCTGAGGCGTCCACCTCTACTACAAACTGGCGAGTAGGATCAGGCTGCACCAGAACTGGAGCAGATGAAAACCGGCGTTTCAACTCCCTAAACGCGGCCTCGCACCGGTCCGACCAGGTGAAGGGGACTTTGGTGGAGGTCAGGGCGGTCAGGGGGCTAACGACCTGACTGTAACCCTTAATGAACCTCCTGTAGAAGTTTGCGAAGCCGAGGAACTGTTGCAGCTTCCTACGGCTCGTTGGTTGGGGCCAATCCCTCACCGCCGCAACCTTGGCCGGATCCGGGGCGACGGAGTTGGAGGAGATGATAAACCCCAAGAAGGACAGAGAAGTGCGGTGAAACTCACACTTCTCGCCCTTCACAAACAGCCGGTTTTCTAACAACCGCTGTAGGACCTGACGTACATGCCGGACATGGGTCTCAGGATCCGGGGAAAAGATGAGTATATCATCCAGATACACGAAGACAAACCGGTGCAGGAAGTCCCGCAGGACGTCATTAACCAAGGCTTGGAACGTCGCGGGGGCGTTAGTGAGACCGAACGGCATGACCAGGTACTCAAAATGACCCAACGGGGTGTTAAATGCCGTCTTCCATTCATCTCCCTTCCGGATCCGAACTAGATGGTACGCATTCCTAAGATCGAGTTTGGTGAATATTTTGGCTCCATGCAGGGGTGTGAACACCGAATCCAAGAGGGGCAATGGGTATCGATTGCGAACCGTGATCTCGTTCAATCCCCTGTAATCGATGCATGGACGAAGTCCGCCGTCTTTCTTGCCCACAAAAAAGAAACCAGCACCCATCGGGGAGGTGGAGTTCCGGATCAACCCGGCGGCCAAGGAGTCCCGGATGTAGGTTTCCATTGATTCGCGTTCCGGACGTGAGAGATTGTACAGCCTACTGGACGGGAACTCACTGCCCGGAACCAAATCGATGGCACAATCGTACGGTCGGTGTGGTGGAAGGGCGAGCGCCAGATCTTTGCTGAAGACGTCAGCCAGATCATGGTACTCCCCTGGCACCGCCGTCAGATTGGGAGGGGTTTTAACCTCCTCCTTAGCCGTCATTCCGGGGGGAACCGAGGATCCTAAACACTCCCGGTGGCAGGTTTCGCTCCACTGCACCACGACCCCAGACGGCCAATCGATCCGGGGATTGTGCTTCACCATCCAAGGAAAACCCAAAATCACTCGGGAGGTAGAAGATGTCACGTAAAACACTATCTCCTCCCGGTGATTCCCAGACACAACCAAGGTCACAGGCTGGGTCCGGTGTGTGATTAGCGGGAGTAGAGTGCCATCTAGTGCCCGTACCTTCAAGGGCGAAGGCAGAGCCACTAGGGGGAGCCCCACTTCCTTTGCCCATCTGCTATCCAACAGATTCCCTTCGGACCCCGTGTCCACCAGTGCTGGGGCGTGAAGGGTTAAATCCCCACTCAGGATTACCACTGGGATTCGTGCTGATTTGCGGGAACTTCCCGTGCACATGTTATGGCCCACCCTTAGCCCAGTGTCTAAGGACGGGCGTTGGTGTTTGACCGTTTGGGGCAGTCTTTTAACAGGTGCTCACATGAGCCACAGTAAAAACATTCCCCGCGGGCCAGTCTCCTTTGTTTAATATCTGATCTCACTTTAGCCCTGCTCGTGTCCATAGCTTCGTCAGCAGGGGGAGCTGTTGCCACACGGAGCCCACCGGCAATGGAGCGTGAGGACGACGTCACCCCGTCAGACCCGGAAGAGAGAGGGACGGCTTGTGCCCGGCCACGCCCCCCGGCCTGCTCCCGACGGTGTTCATTCAAACGGTTGTCTAAGCGTATAACCAGAGTGACAAGCCCGTCGAAAGTCTGCGGTTCGTCCTTAGCCAGTAAATGCTCCTTCAGTACTGGAGACAGTCCGCTTATGAAGGCGGCGCGGAGCGCGACGTCATTCCAACCCGACCTCGCAGCCGCGATGCGGAAGTCGACAGCGTAATCGGCCGCGCTCCGACGCCCCTGTCTCAGTGACAGCAGCACGGTCGAGGCGGTCTCGCCTCTGTTGGGATGATCAAACACCTGTTTGAACTCCCGTATAAACCCAGCGTATGACGTCAGAAGCCATGACTGCTGTTCCCAGAGCGCTGTAGCCCAAGCGCGTGCCTCACCTCGAAGCAGATTAATTACATAAGCCACCCGGGTGGCGTCTGCCGCGTACATGACTGGACGCTGTGCAAAAACGAGCGAACACTGCATCAAGAAGTCTGCGCACGTCTCCACACAGCCTCCGTACGGTTCAGGAGGACTTATGTAAGCTTCAGGGGACGGGGGGGGGGTAGTTGAACGGCCAGTGGAACATCTACATTAGGCCCCGGACCAGCAGGAGGAGACACTGCAGCGACGCTTGACTCGCGTGCTTCCACTCTGGCGGTGAGAGCCTCCATCCTCTGATTGAGGCTTGCATTTTGCTCAGTTACCAGCTGTAACTGAGCAGTGAAAGCGGTAAGGATTTGCTGCAGATCACTTACCACGCCTCCTGCTGACGCCTGCGCTCCCTGTTCTCCCATTGGCTGTTCAAGCTGTGGTTGACGCCCCTCGGGATCCATGACGAATGGCCGAGAAATCCTGTTGGGAAGGTGTCGTAACACGGACCCACAACAGGGGGCGCTAATGAACGGACAATGGATAAGGGAAGGAGTAACAATTTAATGTTGCACAAGAACACAACGTAAAATAAACAAAGGTACTGCCAATCACACACAAGAGGATTGCGGGCAGGCTCGAAGATAGGAGACCTCAGATGAACGAAGAGCCGGGACCCACACCGCTTCTACCACCAACGGCCTGAAGAACACCGAAGCCGCCAAGCCCCGAGTCCCCAGGTGGTCTCTGTCCTCCGTTGTCGGCCCTGGTACTGCTGGCAGAAAAAACAGAAGGTAGTGAGTGTGAATCCTCACACCCAGCAACCTTGATTATTGATTCTTGTGGAGGGAGAGCCTCCACCTCCAATCATACACACGTGCAGCTCCGAAAATCCAGTCAAGGAAATACCACCAGGAAAAAACAGCTGCAAAACAGATCAGATTATTATTTGACGGATAAGTCAGCAGAGAGATTACCTTGTATCGTAGGAGATTTCTCGGCGAGGAGGTGGAGTCGCCACCCGGCCTTTATGGTGATGGTGAGATGATGAGTGACAGCTGGTGTTGAGGATGATTGACGGCTGTCACTCCCAGTGGTTCTGGCGCCCTCTTGTGCTTGAAGCCCGCACTCCAAGCAGGGCGCCATCCGGTGGTGGTGAGCCAGCAGTACCTCCTCTTCAGCGGCCCACACAACAGGTCTCCCCGTAAAAAACTCAGTGCATTAGTGGTTGGCTGTTTGTCACATAGTTTTATGGTATCGACTGACTAGCCATCTTCCTGTTCTGTCTCCTGCTTCCTACAGAAAACTAATTGGTCCTCTTGTCACTCGCCATGGCAAGCTGTGGTCCAACTTCTGGGGATCCTTAAGCCTGGATGGTTATTACGCCCGTTCAGAAGATTATGTCGACATTGTGCAAAGAAAACGTGTGTAAGTGCAGCAAAGGTGGATTCTACTTCACACATGCACAGTAATGTGGCTCACATGCATGCTTGTCAGCATTAAATTTCAGGCACGACAACAAATAAAAACTGTTTTATTGCGCTGGATTTTTCAAAGTTGTTGGAAATTTTATAGTACCTCCTAAAATACGCATACTGTATGAGCAGTCCTTAAAATGATAATCACAGCTGAGAAGTGCTTTGCACCTTATTATCAAAGCTTGAAGCTGGAGCTACTGTTAATTCTGTAAGTATTAACTAGAATATTCCTCATGATTTTACTTTCTCAAAAGGCACAAAAATATTTTCATCTTAGGAAGTTTTTTTTTTTTTTTGTCAAACGTAATATGTAATGGGGCTATTCCACAGAGCACCTTCCCTTCTCATTTAATCCTGAATAGCAAATTGGGGTGCCTTTTGAAGCATCATAGTACATTGGGGAGAATAAGTATTTGATCCATTGGCGATTTTGCAAGTTTTCCCACCTACAAAGAATGGAGAGGTCTGTAATTTCTATCGTAGGTACACTTCAACTGTGAGAGACAGAATCTGAAAAAAATATCCACAAAATCACATTGTATGATTTTTTTAAATAATGAATTTGCATGTTATTGCATGAAATAAGAATTTGATACAATTGAAAAACAGAACTAAATACTTGGTACAGAAAACTTTGTTTGCAATTACAGCAAAAAACATTTGCTGTAGTTCTTGACCAAGTCTGCACACACTGCAGCAGGGATTTTGGTCCACTCCTCCATACAGATCTTCTTTAGATCTTTCAGTTTTTGGGGCCGTCACTGGGCAACATGGAGTTTCAGCTCCCTCCAAAGATTTTCGATTGAGTTCAGGTCTGGAGACTGGCTAGGCCACTCCAAGACCTTGAAATGAGTCTTTCTGAGCCGCTCCTTAGTTGCCCTGGTTGTGTGTTTTGGGTCATTGTCTTGCTGGAAGACCCAGCCATGACCCATCTTCAATGCTCTTACTGAGGGAAGGAGGTTGTTTGCCAAAAATCTCACGATACATGACCCCATCCATCCTCCCTTTAATATGGTGCAGTTGTCCTGTCCCCTTTGCATGAAAGCACCCCCAAAAATGATGTTTCCACCCCCATACTTCACAGTTGGGATGGTGTTCTTGGGGCTATTCTCATTCTTTAAACACGGCGAGTGGAGTTGATACCAAAAAGCTCTATTGTGGTCTCATCTGACCACATGACCTTCTCCCATGCCTCCTCTGGATCATCCAGATGGTCACTGGTGAACTTCAAACAAGCCTGGACATGTGCTGGCTTTAGCAGGGAGACCTTGCGTGCCCTGCAGGATTTTAAACCATGACGGTGTAGTGTGTTACCAATGTACTCTTTGCGACTGTGGTCCCAGCTCTATTCAGGTCATTGACCAGGTCCTCCCGTGTAGTTCTGGGCTTCCTCAGAACCATCCTTACCCCACGAGGTGATATCTTGCATGGAGCCCCAGAGTGAGGAAGATTGGCAGTCATCTTATGTTTCTTCCATTTTCTAATAATTACACCAACAGTTGTTGCCTTCTCACCAAGCTGCTTGCCTACTGTTATATCTATGATTTTTTATTGCCATGTATGGGGTCTCTCAGGTATTGAAAACCAACTGACAATTTTAAAATCTTGCTATGAGAACCAGGCGTAACTCCTTATTCCAGTGAGCTAGAGTTTTAAAGAATTCACGTGGTTATATTTTAATTCTAAACAAAAATGGCTGTTACCCTTGTGGCCACCTGACCTAAATCAAATCAAATCAATTTTATTTATATAGCGCCAAATCACAATAACAGTTGCCCCAAGGCGCTTTATATTGCAAGGCAAAAGCCATACAATAATTACAGAAAAACCCCAACGGTCAAAACGACCCCCTATGAGCAAGCGACAGTGGGAAGGAAAAACTCCCTTTTAACAGGAAGAAACCTCCAGCAGAACCAGGCTCAGGGAGGGGCAGTCTTCTGCTGGGACTGGTTGGGGCTGAGGGGAGTGAATCAGGAAAAAGACATGCTGTGGAAGACAGCAGAGATCAATCACTAATGATTAAATGCAGAGTGGTGCATACAGAGCAAAAAGAGAAAGAAACACTCAGTGCATCATGGGAACCCCCCCAGCAGTCTAAGTCTATAGCAGCATAACTAAAGGATGGTTCAGGGTCACCTGATCCAGCCCTAACTATAAGCTTTAGCAAAAAGGAAAGTTTTAAGCCTAATCTTAAAAGTAGAGAGTTGGGAGCTGGTTCCACAGGAGAGGAGCCTGAAAGCTGAAGGCTCTGCCTCCCATTCTACTCTTAAAAACCCTAGGAACTACAAGTAAGCCTGCAGTCTGAGAGTGAAGCGCTCTATTGGGGTGATATGGTACTAAGAGGTCCCTAAGATAAGATGGGACCTGATTATTCAAAACCTTATAAGTAAGAAGAAGAATTTTAAATTCTATTCTAGAATTAACAGGAAGCCAATGAAGAGAGGCCAATATGGGTGAAATATGCTCTCTCGTTCTAGTCCCCGTCAGTACTCTAAAAAGCAGTCCTACAGCAGTCCCTTAATATGCACATTGAAGGACATATCCTGATCAAAAATGACTCCAAGATTTCTCACAGTATTACTAGAGGTCAGGGTAATGCCATCCAGAGTAAGGATCTGGTGTTGGAAATAAAAGAAACTGACAAACAAGCTCATTTGAAGCCACACACACACACACACACACACACACACACACACACACACACACACACACACACACACACACACACACACACACACACACATATCTTCAACCGCTTAGTCCCATCAAGGGTCGCGGGGAGCTGGAGCCTATCCCAGCCGTCATAGAGCGCGAGGCGGGGTACACCCAGGACAGGACGCCAGTCTGTCACAGGGCCACAAACAGACAAACAAACACATTCACACCTGCACACACACCTATGGACAATTTAAAGATTCCAATCCACCTAACCCGCATGTCTCTGGATGTGGGAGGGAACCGGAGCACCCAGAGGGAACCCACACAAACATGGGGAGAACATGCAAACTCCACACAGAAAAGCCACAGGTGGGAATCAATCCCATGACCTTCTTGCTGTGAGGCAACAGTGCTAACCACTAAACCACCGTGCTGCCTTGACTGAATAGCTATGATTAAATACAAAAAAGTCACATGCAGTCAGGCCCATGCAAACATGGGGAGAACATGCAAACTCCACACAGAAAGGCCATAGTTGAAACTACCTGTATCTTCAAATCTTCATATATGTTGAAAGAAAAGCAAGACATCTGCTGCAGCTACAGTCATGTGGAATACTGTATTTTCAGTGGGACGTGGGGTTGTGTGGACTTGTGACTGTGCTAGGAATATGATTTTGAATGGTTAGTTGTTTTTCCAGATTTGGAATATATAATTTTTATCCTCAAAGATCAGTAGTTATGGATTGAAAAAACAATTTTAATGGTAACTGCAAAATGAGGCCTTTCTTTCTCTATCTGGGTGTTTTGCAGAGGTGTCTGGAACATTCCTTTCATGGCTCATATATACCTTGTCAAGGGCAGCACCTTGAGGCATGAAATGAAAGAGAGAAACTACTTTGTTCTGGAGAAACTGGACCCTGATATGTCTTTGTGTAGGAATGCCAGAGAATTGGTGAGAACACTCAGAGTATGATTCACAGATAAATGTTCAGTTATATACTGGATATGTCAGCATAAAGACATTCAATTTAAATGTTTATGTACCTATTTAAAATCGAGAAAAAAAAAAGCTAGTTTAAAACTGAAGTGAAGAAAAATGTCTGCAGCTCATTAAAGAATAAAGTGCAAATGCACCATATTTTCAGGACTATAAGTCTGCTGTACTTTTTTGTTTTGGGAGGAGTTTGGGAGATTATATGACATTCTGAAGCAACTTGTATATGGAAAAAAAAGACATGCGTGACAATTTGCTGCTATATATTGACTGAGGTACTCTGATTCACACTCCGGAGCAGAAGGTGTCTGAGAAATCGTGAATTTAATAAATCATGCTCTCAAATGGAAGGACCAGGCTCTTGAATAAAGAGAGGGAATATAACCTTCATACTACTCAGCACAACACTGCATCAAAATAATAAATGTGATTTATAGACTGGTGTGAATTGTGTTTTTTTTCCTTCCTCTTCATAATGCATATGCAACGAATACGCTTGTGCAACTTATAGTCCAGAAAATATGGTTTAAGTGCATTGAAATGTCTGTCACCATGGCATGCTCTTTTGTGTTTATGTGTCCCATTTATGTCCCATCATCCTTCACTATTGCCTTGCTTTCATTTTCAAACCTCCACAGACGGTACAATGCGATGTCTGAATGGCCAGCTGGCCAAAACCCTAATGCTGTCATGTGTTTTCCTTTCCCACTTTCAACCTTGCAACCTCTGCAACCGGCCTTGTTAGATGATGTCACTGACATGCAACCTGTGCTGAGCATTAAACATGCCTGATCCAAACACTGTGCATTTGGATTGACTTTTCCCTGCCATGCTTTCAATCCCTGATAACTCACAAAAACATCAGCTTCAGAGGGATTCTTGCTCCTTTATCATGCAGGTGCATTTCCTCTCCTCCTCTATGTGACATATGTTCATCTCAACTGTGACCTTTGATATTATTATGCAACAGTAAATTTACATGATGCTTCTCCTTTATTTTAGACCAGTCACAGAGAAAAAGACTCCCCTTCTCCGGAATCATTCCATATGCTCAGGCCCCCAAAGGTTTTGCTTTAATTATTGTACTTTCTAAAAATAATCCATTTCCAATGGGTATGCAAACAGACGGCAAATTAAATTTTTCATCATCTTTTTGGCATAGGATTAATTACTTCATTTGTCACAAAGTATTTTCATGTTATGCAGCCAATTTGAATCATGACTTATTGTTCACTGTGATTTTTTTTCCACGTGAATGTTTAAGGTTTTTCATGAAGATAGAATATTCAATATTAGTTGGAACAAGAAAATCAGAATGTCTGTCAACCCTTTGGAAATTGATGATGACCTATTGCTTGTGCTGCATTGAGGCCCAAAATAAGATATTATTTTCTTAATGCCAGAAAGACAGAGTTTATGTCCACTACCAATAAGAGATTATGGAGGAGAAAGGAGTTAAGTCGGTTCATGTGCAAGTCCCCTGTCCTGATGCTTTACTCCAAATAGACCAACTCTAATGAGTCGATTCACATGCAAGTCCCCTGTCCTGACGCTTTACCCCACGTAGACAAACTCTAGCACCCATCTGCTCCCTCCAAACTGGCTGATCTCAGACTAGGCTCCAACATTTATCATATAGACCATCTGGTCTTAAATTCATCAACCAGAATGATTTTGAAAATTTGAAAATTTCCAACTGAAAACAGAAAAAGGTTTTGCAAAACCAATAATAATTTAAAAAGCCTAGTCTGATAGAATCCAAATCCTGCCCGTCCTCCACCACCCTTCCCATGCTTCACAGCAGAAGGAATACCATTCCTGGATTTTCTTTATCCCAGTCTGACCAGCACCCCTCTATCCCTGTTCTGCCCCTCCTTCACCTCACTGCCCCAGCCTGTCCTGCCCCCCCACCTATTACCTATAAATAATCTCAGATTATTTATCTGGCACCTGTCTGTTTTAATTCTATTTAGACATCAAACATCTGATTTCAGTGTGCTAAAACACACTTAAATCACACTTCTGTATGGATTTTTTTTTTTTATTTGTAATTTTCCACAAATAATTGTGTCCACTGATGTGTGAGCCATGAAGAGTTACAGTAATTAGGTTTTGCAGTGTGCTTATGAGGATGTGCATGTCTGATGTTACATTGATGTAGATCTGTTAGACGTCTAGGAGACATGAAAGTGTTTTTGAGTCTTCAGCTTTTGATTTGCAACCGACTGAACTTTGTTTTTTTTTTTTCCTGTTTACTGCAGGGAGTCTTCATGTACATAACAAACCTGCATGAATTTGGGAGGCTAATTTCCACAGCCAATTATAACATTTCTCATTATAACAGTGACTTGTGGCAGATATTTGAGAACCCTGTGGTAAGTCGTTATGCTCTCCCATTATTCCTCATGAGAAAAAGAAAAAAATCCTCAGAGATGAAACAGCAGCCACCTGCAAAGATCATTATCCATAATGGACAGACTGCAGATGTGAAACAATTTTGAAATAATGATATGGTTCCTGACTGATAAGGCTGGGTAATTTACTCCTCCATTTGACATGCCGAGGCCTGTGTGGATGGGTGGTGGGGGGTGTTAGTGAGGTATGGAGGTCAGCAAACAGTCAGAATTGGCCAATCATGTGAAATTCTCTCTCTTACAGGACTGGAAGGAGAAGTATATCCACCAGAACTACACTCACATTTTCACAGAGAACTACTTAGAGGAGGTTTGTATCTGTGTTTCCAGACAGACAAGGAGATAAGGGAAGGGAGTGACATAACAATGTAGTGAGAACACGGCCACACCAACATCTGTGAAAGAGATCTGTTGTTCCACTGCAGTAACTGTAACTCAGGTTGGACCATCTCAGTAGTCACCTTGTGTGTGTGTGTGTGTGTGTGTGTGTGTGTGTGTGTGTGTGTGTGTGTGTGTGTGTGTGTGTGTGTGTGTGTGTGTGTGTGTGTGTGTGTGTGTGTTCCAGCCTTGTCCAGATGTATTCTGGTTCCCGGTGTTCACAGAGAAGGCCTGTGATGAAATCGTTGAGGAGATGGAGCACTATGGTTCTTGGTCTGGAGGCAAACACGAGGTGTGTGCCATTAGCTCAGTTTGAGTGACCACAGTGCTGAAACAGAATCAACACTTTGCTGCTGCCCTTAAAGTTCAAGTTTAGGGCCCCTTCACACATAATACAAATGTGGTCGCATTGCACATGAAGTGCACATAAAGCAGGAATCATGTGCAATACGTGTAAAATCGTAGCTGCCTCCAACACCTTGTACTGTCAGGGCTCGTGGTGGGCTGAAACCGGAAGCAGTAGGAGACCAATGCAGACTCAGGCATGGTTGGTTTAGATGAATAATAGGCTTTATCTTGAAACCAGGCATTAGGTAGGGTACACTGGTAGTTAGACATGGAAGCAGAGGTATCAGACATAGTACAGGCTGGGACGTGGTCCATAAACCAGGCGGGGTTCGTTCACATGGTATATAGCAGGCAAAACAAAGGCAGAGTCAAAATACAAGCAGAGTTCAGGATACGGCAAGGCGGAGATCGGAGCACAAAAGCAAGGTCAAAACACACAAGAGCAAACTGGACAAGAACGAGAGGCGAGAAAGTGAACAAAGTCAACAATTGGGCAGTGAGCTGTGGAACTGTGAGGGTTTTTAAAGAGGAGCAGACTAATCAGGTTGATGTGAAGCAGGTGTGTGGAAAGTTCAGGAAAGAGGTGTGGTGAAGTGAACAAAGAAGAGAGAAGAAAGGCGAGAGGGCAAAACAAAGCAGTGCAAAACAAGAGAAGAGAGTGACCAGAAAAACTAACTGAGAAACAAGACGTGTGCAAAAAATGAATGCGAGCAAAACAAAAGGGGAAAAACTAAGAACTACCGTAACAAGAGGAAGACCAGGAAACTACTACTTAAAACTAAAACTGGAATGGAACTGGTCCAATAAAAATGGCAGAACAAACTATGGAATGAACAAAAAACAAAACAGGTGACAACTGAATAATACAATAAACAACAAATAAAACATAAACTGATAAGCAACATCAAAGATAAATAATAACAAAACCTGTGACCGAGCATATACAATAAATGTGATAAACTGAACAAAACTAAAGAAACCTAAAGGACCATGACAAAACAAATACAAAAAATGAAATATAGAATAAATAAATGCGAAACAAAATGATAAGATAAAGAATGGAACCAGTGACTACCTAGAAAGCAAAGCATTAAACAGAACCACACTGAGATTTACAAGAGAAAGAATAAACAAATGAAAACAAAATTATAAAACCATAAAGGACATAGTGCCAAAATCAGGACCTAAACCCTGAGCCGGGGCCAAGCATGACATGTACACCTGTTGCTATAGCTATTTGTGCACACCAGCGGCTGAAAGACAGAGTGTGCACTGTGAGAGCCCATTGAACCCTCTCGCAACAGGTGTCAGACAAATCTCAGCTGACACACACAAACATCTAACACCGCTCGTTTGGCACTTACAAAATGTGTGGCCATTCGCTCTGTTAGCACGACAACAGTCAGGAGACGATCACTGTCGAGCTGGATGTGAAATTTGTCTAAGTGCCCCACCAGTGTGGTTTTGCAAAGAGACACAGTGCCACATTGGTGTGTGCACTGAACTGACAGGGGTGTGTCTGCCGACAGGAGCGGCTGCAGAGATCTGTGGTTCTGGACGTCATGGTTGGGGAACACATACCGTGTTTGGACAGACATGAACTAACTGTCCACTGTGATGCACGTGTCTGCATGCTGTCCTCCCATGGACATACGTAAAAACATATATCGCTGTTGCAATGAACTGCAGCGAGCACGCACACGTCACACACAGTAACAGGCTACCCCAGGTGAAACGGGCCATCAGATCATAACACGCAGCAGGTGATCTTAATGTCACGTCACCCACGTGAGCTCTGTTCCGCATGATGCAGTGTCTGTCCTGTGGCGTGCCGTCTACAAGACACACGCGTGGGGTCATTATTGTACGTCTTTGAGCATGGGTCATCTACAGAGGAACAGGTGGTTCATACTTGTGTTGCCCTCTTGATAAGAGGGATTCAATAAAATGCAGTGTTTTTATATGGTGTGTGGTTTTATTTTTTTTTTTTAAATGCGTCAGTGTCGTTGATATCAGGCATTTTCCTGCATCTTTTACAGGACAGCGATGGTAGCTCAGTGGTAAAGTTTCTGCCTGGCAGTCAGAGCTTTTGGAAAGTGCAGGTTCGGATCTCATGGGTGGCATGTATTTTTTTTATTTTCACAGCAGCTGCGCGATGTACTTACACTCAACAAAAATATAAACGCAACACTTTTGGTTTTTGTTTCATTTTGTATGAGATGAACTCAAAGATCTAAAACTTTTTCCACATACACAATATCACCATTTCCCTCAAATATTGTTCACAAACCAGTCTAAATCTGTGATAGTGAGCACTTCTCCTTTGCTGAGATAATCCATCCCACCTCACAGGTGTGCCATATCAAGATGCTGATTAGACACCATGATTAGTGCACAGGTGTGCCTTAGACTGCCCACAATAAAAGGCCACTCTGAAAGGTGCAGTTTGTTTTATTGGGGGGATACCAGTCAGTATCTGGTGTGACCACCATTTGCCTCATGCAGTGCAACACATCTTCGCATGGAGTTGGTCAGGTTGTCGATTGTGGCCTGTGGAATGTTGGTCCACTCCTCTTCAATGGCTGTGCGAAGTTGCTGGATATTGGAAGGAACTGGTACACGCTGTCGTATACGCCGGTCCAGAGCATCCCAAACATGCTCAATGGGTGACATGTCCGGTGAGTATGCCGGCCATGCAAGAACTGGGACATTTTCAGCTTCCAAGAACTGTGTACAGATCCTTGCAACATGGGGCCGTGCATTATCCTGCTGCAACATGAGGCGATGTTCTTGGATGTATGGCACAACAATGGGCCTCAGGATCTCGTCACGGTATCTCTGTGCATTCAAAATGCCATCAATAAAATGCACCTGTGTTCTTCGTCCATAACAGACGCCTGCCCATACCATAATCCCACCACCACCATGGGCCACTGGATCCACAACATTGACATCAGAAAACCGCTCACCTACACAACGCCACACACGCTGTCTGCCATCTGCCCTGAACAGTGTGAACCGGGATTCATCCGTGAAGAGAACACCTCTCCAATGTGCCAAACGCCAGCGAATGTGAGCATTTGCCCACTCAAGTCGGTTACGACGACGAACTGGAGTCAGGTCGAGACCCCGATGAGGACGATGAGCATGCAGATGAGCTTCCCTGAGACGGTTTCTGACAGTTTGTGCAGAAATTCTTTGGTTATGCAAACCGACTGTTTCAGCAGCTGTCCGAGTGGCTGGTCTCAGACGATCTTGGAGGTGAACATGCTGGATGTGGAGGTCCTGGGCTGGTGTGGTTACACGTAGTCTGCGGTTGTGAGGCTGGTTGGATGTACTGCCAAATTCTCTGAAACGCCTTTGGAGACGGCTTATGGTAGAGAAATGAACATTCAATACACGAGCAACAGCTCTGGTTGACATTCCTGCTGTCAGCATGCCAATTGCACGCTCCCTCAAATCTTGCGACATCTGGGGCATTGTGCTGTGTGATAAAACTGCACCTTTCAGAGTGGCCTTTTATTGTGGGCAGTCTAAGGCACACCTGTGCACTAATCATGGTGTCTAATCAGCATCTTGATATGGCACACCTGTGAGGTGGGATGGATTATCTCAGCAAAGGAGAAGTGCTCACTATCACAGATTTAGACTGGTTTGTGAACAATATTTGAGGGAAATGGTGATATTGTGTATGTGGAAAAAGTTTTAGATCTTTGAGTTCATCTCATACAAAATGGGAGCAAAACCAAAAGTGTTGCGTTTATATTTTTGTTGAGTGTACAAATACTGCAGCTGCTCTCACTGTGTTCGCCAGTGCACAAAACCGTCGCAGCAGCATCGTGCATGCCTGCCAAATTGATGTTCCACTGTGATTCACCCTGATTTGTATTTAGTCATATTATGTGTGAAGGGCCCTTAAGAAAGCAAAACCACTGTGGTGGGGGTAAGATAAATGTATGTGCTGTGGGATTACCTCCTGCAGAAGTGAGTAATGCACAGGCTTGTCTTGGCTGCAGGTCAGAGACCTGAAATTTTATGGTACCTCACATTTTTCTCATATACTATACATGATAACACAAAGTCTAGCAAATCAACACACTTAACAAAATAATCAATATCACAAGCAAGTACTTGACATACCAACAATCAGAAAGGAAATGTAAACTGAGGCTCTTCAGGACATATCATTTTTATGTTAATTAAGGCAGAAATTAAAAATCAATTTGTTTCTAAAAGTACTAGTCAAAGTATACCACTGTTCCCCTATATTACTGTGATCAAGATTGGACTATTAGGGCTTCGAGACAAATGTAAGACAGGGACCCATGGCTAGTTTATAGGCATGGGGAAAAATTAATGATACTCATGATATTAAGATATTTCATTTATGATACAAGAATCGATTTTTAAAGTCCAGCATCAAAATAACTCAAATTCAATTGCTAGTTGAAATGAGGTGGAAATGCAGTACTGCTTTCTTTCAGCAAAGGAAGCTGTGTGTTGTAGATGTCATCTTATTTGATGTCACCTCCACTTCAAGCAGTTAGAAAAAATAATATAGACTGTGATTAATTTCCCAGGAGATCAGATTAAGCACTGATGAGAAGATTTACTTAAAGGAATGGCAGAACCATTTCAGAGTCAAATGTGTGGTGGCATGAGGCCGGCCGTTGCAGCAGGTCGCTCTGAGGCCAGCAGCCGTGCTACTGATTAACTTGGCCAGCTGCTCTGCTCAGAGTGGCCCGCTTCAGTAGTACAGGTGTAACATGGAGTCTAATTTTCACTTTGTGAATGTAAAAAAAAAAAAAATCCAACTTAGATAAAATAGTAGGGGATTGCCTCTTGGGGTGAAGTACATTGGTGTTCATGTGCACCTAATGGCTGCTACAGTAGCCGTGAAGGTCTAACAGGAACCCTGACCATGAGGCTGCTAAAGGGGCTGTAGTTAAGCTTGTCAGAGAGGCTTAGTCAGACAAGTCTAACAAACCAGATTTTTGGCAGTCCAATGCAACTCCTTGCTAGGCCAAGAAAGTCACACCTTTTGTGCCACAAAGTTCAAACCTGGAGCCACAGTGTTTGAACTTCATCCTGGCAAGTTGCTGCCCAACCTAAACAAATTGAAGTCAGTGGCTTTCTTCTGGCTCAGCTTAAAAACTTCAGCAACGACAGGATAAGGATGGTAGATGCAGGTTTTGGTGAAACCGGAAGCTCTTAATCCAGACATGCATATTAGTGGCAGATGTGTGATGGCCACTTCTCCTACAAATTTGTGGCTACACAGGAATCCGGTCCTGTATCTGAACCTGATTAGGCCTATGAAACACATTTTAAAACAGTATAAAGAACAGAACAAGCTCATTTTGACAATATGTCACTTTTTTTCAAGTTTCTCCACTGCAGAAGAATTAAAACTACCACATACAGTATCCATCCATCACTGAAATTTAATTTGTGATTGTTTATGTTTGTACGTATCCATTTATACGTAAAATCATATGTGGCTCTCTGCACTAAGTAGAGTGCAGAACAGTTTGCTGGATGCAAATCCAGGTTTGGCTGAGCAACGCACACGTTTCCTGAATTGATCTGCCATATGTGAAAAGTAACATTAAAGCTCTGCCATAGTAATGGATAATTTTAATGACTGATTTTGTTTTGATTAATCAGTTCATTGTTTGTGGAGTCAAGGCCAGTGAGAGGTGCAGTGTTATTGTAGGAGGGAGTACAGATGACTGGGGGGAAATGGAAAGTGTAACTAAAGCTGAATGAAAGAGATTTTTGTAAGTACAATAAAAAAATGAGTATTTATCTGATTTTGCAAGATTATCAAGATGTATATGGACGGGATTTATTTATTTAGAGAATGAGATGACATTTAAAATGGACTCAGAGATATTAACAGAAAAAAGAAAAAACGCCAACATTCATCAACTGACAATGTTGTTTAAACACTGGATCATTACATTGCCATTTTCAGTCATATAATTAACACTTGATGAATGTTATGTTATTACTTTGGGTAGGTAAGACATGTTGTTTAAAGGGAGTAGTCCAGAGTCCGTAACATTAAGTGGATGAGAATCTACTACTCCCCCTGGATTGAACTCAGTTTTCTTCCCCAACCAAGGACGCTGCACATTTACAACTGGGATGATGTAGATAATGTTGCTTAGATGTCTTGTCCAAGCACACAAATAGTGAGAGCAGGATTTAAATGTAGAAGTAAAAGAAAAAGTTTGAAAATTTAAGCTTTGCAAAACTTGTTGGCTGATCTTGATCATAGTTTCATTTGTGTTGAACAGTATTAGCGCCCACAAAAACTCTCTGGACTTCCTCCAAACTTTTCTTTATGCAATTCAAGCTGTTGTGTGGCTGTTGGCTGCTAGGTAAGAAACCTGTTAGGCCTCAGGACATGTTGACTTTTAGCTGTTTAGCTGGTACTCACTATTTAGTCTAGTTGTTGTGGGGTAAGAATAATTAGCATATGATCTCTACTGGTATTGACAACACATCTTATTACTGATATTTATCACTGGTGCCATTCCCTGTGATTAACAGGACAAGCATAGGATTAATGGAGTAAGTCAGTTGGTGACTGAGTCAGCAACATTACCTTAACTAACAACTACATATAAATGTACTGGATATGTAGCTCTGAGATTTTGGGTACTGACAGATACAAGTGAGAACCAGTGAATATTTTATTTTGGGCTATGATGGCATTGTTTAACATACACAATAACCATAACATTTTTTATTTAACCTTTATTTAACCAGGAAAGTCCCATTGAGATTAAAAACCTCTTTATCAAGGGAGTCCTGGCCAAGAGGGAGCAGAAGTTATGCACAAGTAAATTACATAAACATTATGAGAAACAATTGCAGTTTGATAACATCATCTCAGGTGCTCTCAGTCTGGACTTAAAGTTGCTCAATGAAATAAGTTCAGTCAACATGAAACTTAGACAGGACTATCACATTGGTTATGAAGCCTTGTTGCTAATTGGGAAGTTCTGGTGGCATCTCGGACATATTTGTCTCGGTAGCCTTCGTAACTGGTTAATTTTTCATATCCTGGGTAGACTAGCCTTAGTTCTTTTATGGAGGCACCATGAATTTCATTTAGGACACGTTAGCGTGGTTCCCTTCTCCGGGAACCATCACCTTATCGTGGTGGAAAGGTGTGTGTGTGTGCCCCTATGAACCTGAGAGCTGTGTTGTCTGGAGCCTTTGTGCTCCTGGTAGGGTCTCCCATGGCAAATTGGTCTCAGGCGAGAGGTCAGACTAAGAATGGTTCAGAAGACACCATGATAAAACGAGGCAGAGGAAATTTGACCCAGCCCGGAGGAAGCCCGGGGCCCTCATCTGGAGCCAGGCCTCGATGTAGGTCCCGTCAGTGTGCACTGGTGGCTGGCTTGCCACGGAGCCCAGTCGGGCACAGCCTGAAAAATCAGTGTGGACTATCCATCTCCACCCTGTGGGCTCACCCCCCACAAGGGGAACCGCTGGTGTCGGGTGCGCTGTCCTTTGGGTCTAGTCTTCGACGGACCAGACCCAGGTGGCAGGGGCTAGCTCTGGGGGTGTGGAATGTCACCTCGCTATGGAGATTGTGCGGAAGGTGGAGCGATACCAGTTAGATCTGGTGGGTCTCACCTCCATGCACAGCCTCAGCTCTGGAACCACTATCCTTGATAGGGGTTGGACCTTATTCTTCTCTGGAGTTGCCCAGGGGGTGAGGCACCGGGCGGGTGTGTGGATACTCATGAGTCCCCGGCTGAGTGCCACTACATTGGAGTTTACTCCAGTAGACGAGAGGGTTGCCTCCCTGCGTCTTCGGGTGGCAGGGGGGAAAATTCTGACAGTTGTTTGTGCATATGCACCGAACAGCATTTTGGAGTATTCAGCCTTCTTGGAGTCCCTGAATGGAGTCCTGTATGGGGATCCGGTGGGGGACTCCATTGTTCTGCTGGGGGACTTCAACGCACACACGGGCAATGACAGAGACACCTGAAGAACAGACCTAAGCACTTAGCTTAGGTCTGTGTGTTATACATCATACGGATAAAGTGAGGAACATTGGAGTAATTTTTGATCCTACGTTGTCCTTTGATCTCCACATTAGAGACATTACAAGGACTGCTTTCTTCCATTTGTGAAATATAGCGAAGATTCGTCCCATCCTGTCTATGGCTGATGCTGAGACTTTGATTCATGCATTTGTCTCTTCTAGATTGGACTATTGTAATGCTCTGTTTTCTGTCTTACCGCAGTCCAGGATTAGGGGTTTTCAACTGGTTCAAAACGCTGCTGCCAGGCTTTTGACACAAAGCAGAAAGTTTGACCACATTAAACCCGTTTTGGCGTCCCTGCACTGGCTTCCTGTTCCTGCAAGATCAGATTTTAAAGTACTGTTATTAGTTTATAAAATCGTTCAATGGACTATCCGGCTGACCTTGTAAGCCCTTATGTACCAGCTTGGGCCCTGCATTCTCAGGGTGCAGGACTTCTGTGTGTTCCCAGGGTGAATAAAAAGTCTGCCGGTCACAGAGCTTTCTCCTACCGTGCCCCAGCTCTGTGGAACGATCTCCCAGCACACATTCGGCAGTCGGATACTGTGGAGATTTTTAAGTCACGTTTAAAGACTCATTGGTTTTCTCTGTTTTATCATTAGTATTATGAAGTGGTTTTATTCTTGTATTCTTTTATGGTCCATTTTTTATTGTGTTTTAATTTTAATTATTTTTGTGTGAAGTGCCTTGAGACGATTTATCGTGAATTGGCTCTATATAAATTAATAAATTTGAAATTTGAGAGGTGTGATTGGGAGGAACGGCCTCCCTGATCTAAACCGAATGTTCGTTTGTTACGGACTTCTGTCGGTCACAGACCGTCCATAAGGACACCATGTTTGAACATAAGGATGCTCATAAGTGTACATGGTGCCAGAGCACCCTAGGCTGAAAATCGATGATCGATTTTGTGATCGTATCATCTGATTTGAGGCAGCATGTTCTGGACACTCTCGTGAAGAGAGGGACAGAGCTGTCAACTGATCACCATCTGGTGGTGCGTTGGCTCAGAAGATGGGGGAGGACTTTGGACAGACCTGGTAAGCCCAAACGGAAAGTGCAGGTGAACTGGGAACATCTGGAGGAGCCCGCTATCCAACAGATCTTCAACTCACACCTCCGGCAGAGCTCTCTAGAATCCCTGTGGAGGTTGCGGGGCATTGAATCAGAATGGGCAATGTTCAAAGCTTCCATTGCTTGAAGCTGCAGTGGGGAGCTGTGGCATGAAGGTCTTAGGGGCGGCAGCCCTCAAACACCGTGGTGGACACCGGTAGTCAGGGAAGCCGTCTGACTGAAGGAGTCCCTCCGGAGGACTTATCTCGGAGGACTCCAAAGGCAGTTGCAAGGTATCGACAGGCCCGAAGGGCAGCAGCCTTTGCTGTGGGGGAGGCAAAACAAGGCGGGTGTGGAGGATTTCAGAGCAATCATGGAGAAGGACTTTTGGTCGGCACCAAGGTGCTTCTGGCGGACCATGCGGCACCTCAGGAGGGGAAAACAGGGGAACTATCCAAGCTGTCTGCAGTAAGGATGGGACTCTGTTGACCTCAACTGAGGATGTAATCCGGCACTGGAAGGAACACTTTGAGGAACTCCTGCATCAGACCGGAGCGCCCTCTATAATAGGGGCAGAGCTGGAAACTGATGGAGGGATTTTCATCAATTTCCCCAGTGGAAGTCACTGAGATAGTCAAACAACTCCTCAGTGGCAAGCCCCGGGGTTGATGAATCTGTCCAGAAATGCTGAAGGCTCTGGGTGTGGAGGGATTGTCTTTGATGAGATATCTCTTCAACATTGCATTGAGGTCTGGGACAGTGCCTAAGGAGTGGCAAACTGGGGTGTTGGTCCCTATATTTAAAAAGGGGGACCAGAGAGTGTGTGCCAGCTACAGGGGAATCACACTGCTCAGCCTCCTTGTAAAGTCTACTCCAGGGTGCTGGAAAGGATGGTTCGGCCGATAGTCGAACCTCAGATTGAAGAGGAACAATGCGGGTTCTGTCCTGGTCGTGGAACAACCGACCAGCTCTTTACTCTCACAAGGATCCTGGAAGGTGCCTGGGAGTATGCCCACCCATCGACGTGTTTTGTGGACTTGGAAAAGACGTATGATCGGGGTACCCCCGGGAAATACTGTGGGAGGTGCTGCGGGAGTATGGAGTGAGGGGGTCCCTTCTCAGGGCCACCCAATCTCTGTACTCGCAAAGCGAGAGCTGTGTTCGGGTGCTCGGCAGTAAGTCGGACTCATTTCAGGTGGAGGTTGGCCTCCGCCAGAGCTGCTCCTTGTCACCAATCCTGTTTGTGATATTCACGGACAGGATATCAAGGCGTAGTCGGAGAGGAGGGTTTCCAGTTTGGTGGGCTCAGGGTCTCATCGCTGCTTTTTGCAGATTATGTGGTCCTGTTGGCTTCATCGGCCGTGACCTCCAACACTCACTGGATTGGTTCGCAGCCGAGTGTGAAGCGGCTGGGATGAGGATCAGTACCTCTAAATCTGAGGCCATGGTTCTCAGCAGGAAACCGATGGATTGCCTACTCCAGGTAGGGAATACGGCCTTGCCCCAAGAATTGACCCTCACTCCACACTCCATCCAGTACGGTAGAGCGAATGTTATTGCATTCGCTCTACTGTACTGTTGTGACGAAAAGGGAGCTGACCCAAAAGGCGAAGCTCTCGATGTACTGGTCAATTTTCATTCCTACTCTTCACCTATGGTCATGAGCGTTGGGTCATGACCGAAAGAATTAGATCGCATGTACAAGTGGCCGAAATGGGCTTCCTCAGGAGGGTGGCTGGTGTCTCCCTAAGAGATAGGGTGAGAAGTTCGGTCATCCGTGGGGAGCTCAGAGTAGAGTCGTTGCTCCTTTGTGTTGAAAGGAGCCAGCTGAGGTGGTTCGGGCATCTGGTGAGGATGCCTTCTTGGCGCCTCCCAAGGGAGGTGTTCCAGACACACCCAACTGGAAGGAAACCCCGGGGAAGACCCAGTACTAGGTGGAGAGATTATATCAACACACTGGCCTGGGAACACCTCGGGATCCCCCAGTCAGAGGTGGTCAATGTGGCCCAGGAAAGGGAAGTCTGGGGTCCCCTGCTGGAGCTGTTGCCCCCGCGACCCGAACCCATAAAAGCGGTTGAAGATGAGTGACTGATGAGGTATGCGTGTGGGGGTGGTGCTCCGGGTCGCCTCTGTGCACAAAACACCTACTGATAATGTATTAATTAATATATTATTAGGACGTTCAAATTAACATTAAAATCACAATTTGATATCATTTGGTGCCAAATTACAAAAACCCTTTAGTTAAACAAAGCCCACACTTTTGACTGCAGTAAAGTACTGTTGATATTTTTCTGTCAAATTAATGTAACAACTAATCATTTCTGTTTTTTTTTCTATTTTTATTACTTATTTTTAAAATAAATTATGCTGGGAACATGCTTAAAAAACCTCCAGACAATCCAAAGACAGGTCATTTACACAAATCTGTCATCAGATTTATTTCTGTGATCACTATTTACTGGACTAAACTCTATTACAAGGACTGGGTGCTTGGTAGGGTTGTGGAAACCAGCAACTTAGGTTCTTTTGTTAGCGAGCAAAACTTTATTGACCTTGACATCACAACTGATGCTCTGATCTTTGCAGAATCAACAAAAGCTGACTGAGGAATTAGTGTGTCTGGGTTTACAACTGTCCTTCATCAAGACTTCTTGAACGTGGCCATTAGAAGTGTGCCTGTATTCAGGAAAAGTGCTGAAGATATTCATTTATCTTGGCAGTGACATTCATGTCCCTGGGTCCTCCCTCGGCCTTTGAGATTCAGAGACACCCAGAAAGAGCTTCTGAAGACATGAGGTTGCCGGACAGAGTTGTTTGGCGATGTTGATATCTTTGCAGGTGAATGAAAGCCCAAGTCTTTAGGGTGAATTTCATCCCTTTTGGAATAATACTACAACATGAAATGTGGAAAAAAAAATAAAGCGCTGAGAATACTTTCCGGACACACTGTACCCCTGCATCCAAATACTTGGTATGTACTAATGTTGATTAGGAACCTACTGCCCAACTGTTACTGTAGTACACACTAAAAGTAAGCAAGCGACTGCACTCTGCCCCTTCCATTTTACGTCCTTTGACACAGATCATTACAAATGACAGCTTTTGCGCTATCCTACGTATGCCGTGAAAATTTATGTTTTGCAAAGGGGAATTTTTTTTTTTAAGCTGTTCCTGAAGTATTTGTACAGCGCCCCTTGGACACTGTTGCCATTTTCATGTATGTCCACTGTGCTCATTGAATTTTCCTAGGAAGTTCTTTATCCATTACCAGATTCAAAGTGCATCATGGGATTGTGTTGTGTAGTCCATTTGTGCACTATTGAGGTAGTAGATCATCCGGGTACTGTTCAACTACTACTAAATACATACAGACTATTCAGACACCCTGTGGGTTGCGTTACCAAGTATACAGTGAGCTAGTATGAGTACTCTGACATAACCGATTATCTAATATTGTGAAGCAATGTGTAGTCAACAAGCTAGTAACAAAATAAAAGCGGGATTTTTAGAGTTGAGTACTGTGGAGCCCATGACTGGGATGTATGGAAAATGTTGATAAGACATTGATCCAACAACACAGAAGTGGAAAAAAATAAAGAGAAGACATTTTGGTGCTGTGTTTGTACGTTGCTTCATTCACATGGCAGCCTGTTTTATTTAGATTAAGATTAGTAATCTAGGTTTTTGAGAGTTTGCCTGGGAGTCAAATATGCACAAAGATTCTGACAATGTAAGCGCAGTCTGTGGTTTTGAGACTGACAAACAGACACATCACCATCATCATCACTTTGAAAACTCAGATCACACACATAGATTATGGGTAATTTTTAAGAACACGCCTGTTCTCTTCCTGCCCTCAGGACAGCCGTATCGCCGGTGGCTATGAGACTGTACCCACAGATGACATTCACATGAAACAAATTGGCTTTGATAAAGAGTGGCTGCACTTCATCCGAGAGTTCATATCGCCTGTCACTTTAAAAGTTTTCTCTGGCTACTACACCAAGGTTAGTGTGACCTCACTGAGAAATAATTATGAAACCCTAAATCTGAAAAAGAAGAAATAGTTCTGTTTTTACACGTATGTAACATTCTTTCATGAAATGGGATCTGTCAGGTATTGTCAGCTAGCCTGATGTCCCTTTTTTTCCCCACGTAGGGTTACGCTATAATGAACTTTGTAGTCAAATACACACCTGACAGACAAGCCTACCTGAAGCCCCACCACGACTCCTCCACCTTCACCATCAACATTGCCCTCAATAACAAAGAAACAGACTTTCAGGTAAGGCGTTGTACTAATAGTGAAGAATCATGCTAACCTTATAGTGAAACGTTATCTTGAGAAGTCCAATCTCAAAAGATTCGTATTGGGTTAATCAGGTTGTTTGGACTGATCAGAATCGGATTTCCAGTCCTTTCTAGAAGCAATGTGTTGACAGAACTGATTGCCACTGTTTTGTTCAAAACTTTCTAGCTCACCAACAGTGTGGCAGCACAATAAGAAAGAAAAAAAAAACAACATCTACGCTCTACTTCACTACAATTACAAACCAAGTGTATTTCCGATTTCAGCTGCTTCACCCTTTGTAGTTTCAAAACAGATTTTTCTTCTTCTTGTTCCATAGAGTTTTACAACACGTGTAACTAACTTTACTGACACCGAGTAGTCAGAATTAGTACACTCTAACCATCACATGACACTTTCTATATACTACTACAGTGAATACTATTACAGTGTTTAATTTGGTTTTGTAAAAAAAAAAAAATTGAATAATGAGCATGGATTGCGCATAGTTTTTTCTTTTTTTTTTTTCTTTTTTAATCGGGAGATAGTTGATATTGTAAGATTGATCCAGATCGGGGCAAAAACACTTGATAAGGGCATCCCAACTGTTACCAGATATCTGCTATATGGTAATACGAGCAAGAAACATCTCCTGGATGCACTGGGGCACTTCATCAGTGATGTATCCTGGGGTCATCGAGTGTTTCGGGTCTCACAACATCAGACACCCTCGCCCTGGTGACCCAGCCAGGGTTGATCAGGCCCTAGCTGTGTCCCAGCAGCAGCCCACGGATCAGCCCTCTTCAACCATAGCCACCTGGTGGCTTTCTCTGCAGCCTCGCTTGCGGCACGAATGGCCTTCTTTTTGGCTGCTCCTGTGATGCCCAGCCGACTGAAAACTTTGCAGAGCGAGCATCCTGCAAACCCTCTACAGCCAACTTCTACTTGGTTCCTGCACTTTTCCACCAGCTCTTGATACCTGGCCCGTTTCCTTTCGTTTGCTTCCTCTATGCGGTCCTCCCAAGGCACTGTGAGTTCCAGCATGATAAGATGTTTTGAAGCTTCGGAGGTGATGATCAAGTCTGGTTGTAGCAATGTTATGGCAATGTGCTGTGGGAACTTCAACTGCTTTCCAAGATCAGCTTGTAGCTGCCAGTTAGAAGCTGTGTGGAGGAGGCCTGTTGTTTTTGCCTGTGCCTGGGGTTTTTTCCTGCTCTGATGAAGATGACTTCCTTCCTCTTACAGTGGTGCCGCCCACAAGTGTTAATAGCTGAGGCTAGGCTCTCAGCAACTGATTTGAGCACCTGGTCATGGCGCCACCGGTAACGACCATCCGCCAGGGCTTTGGGGCAGCTGCTGAGAATATGCTCTAATGAGCCTCTTCCAGTGCAGAGTGGGCAGGAAGGTGTTTCGTTCCTCCCCCAGGCATAAAGGTTCACCGGGCTTGGCAGGGCATCATAGACTGCTTGCACCAGGAATCGGACGGGGAAGAAGTCTGCCTGCATGATGTTTGCCCAGATGATCCTGCGCTGCAGTGTACTCTCCCACTTCATCCATGCTCCTTGCTGCCGGAGTCCTACTGCCCTGCTCACCCGTTCCTCCTCCACCCCTGCACGGACCTCCTGCAGAAGCAGCTGGTGTTTCTCCTTACCCTTGGCCTTGCTGACCTGGGCTTTTGGGAAAAAGCCCAATCCTGCTCGGCCAGTTGCCAGGGTGCCCACCAGGGCCTTCTGTCTCAGGCGTGACGCCGCCATTAATATACTTGTTATTCTGGTATGTTTCACACTTAGTGTATCATTTTTTAAGTACATCCTTTTTTCTTAAATTACCTTTTCTCTTGTAGGGGGGAGGATGCCGTTTCCACAGATATAACTGTTCTATCGAATCACCAAGAAAAGGCTGGAGCTTCATGCACCCAGGGCGACTGACTCATCTCCACGAAGGCCTGCCCACTACCAATGGCACCCGCTACATAGCAGTGTCCTTTATTGACCCTTGATCGATTTGACTTTAGCCTTCTGACCAAGATGTCCTTCTTTCTCATTTCATTTCGTCATTCGATGTTTTGTGCCTTTTCTTTTACATTTTTTTAAAGCAATTGATAATTGCATTATAAAGCTCTCTGTTAAACAGAGTGAAACGTGACAAAAGTAATTCATACTTTCTAGTGGAAAACAAATGGTGCTGGCCAGTCAGAATGAGTATTGAAAACTGGTATTCAGTCAGAACCTAAACATGGATAAGCATCTTGATAAACAGGGCTTCTACCGACACTTTGCTGATATAACAGGGGGACAAAACCTTTTTCAGTGTTGCTGC
This sequence comes from Thalassophryne amazonica, assembly GCF_902500255.1. Lineage (NCBI taxonomy): Eukaryota > Metazoa > Chordata > Actinopteri > Batrachoidiformes > Batrachoididae > Thalassophryne > Thalassophryne amazonica. The sequence goes on along the minus strand of NC_047103.1, from coordinate 41,954,398 downwards.
TTATTCTGGATTTGGTGTGACATACGGTCATTTTTTTTTCTACATGAGCTAAGCTACTATACTCTTTCACTACAGAAAGCATTTTCTGAAGTAAGTTTACAATAAAACAGTTTAAATGTCAATGCAGTTTAGGCTTCATAAAGTAAAAGCTTTATTTTGAAATGCAAGAGTCGGACTAGCCTTAGCAGATGCTAGCTAACGCTAATTAACATTTCCTTAAAAACAGATGCAACATTTTGCATGCGCTGAACAAAAGTTTGTTTCACACCATTATGCCTTATTGGAGGAGGTTTCACATTGTCGTTTGCTGGTTCTGTTTAGGGTTTAATGAAACGCGTTCATTTTTTTTATGCTATGACCAGCATTGGGCGCATCAACCCAGCAGCGCATCTAAAACATCGTTAGTAGTTTAAAGAGTGCAGAGCGGAGTTAACATCAATGTGGGTGGCTCTAAGGTGGGGCTTCTTGGTGCTACAGCTCCTCCCCCATAGAAAGTCACAGACGAATACTGATATATGAAAGATAATTGTACCCCAGTAAGTTGATGCTTCCCATGATAATGGTGATCCTGATTTGCAGAATATACGAAGTTACACCATTTTGAGTGAACAACTTGCCAATTCTGCCTTTCATGACTTTATGACTTTCAACGTCTTTGTAGCATTGCTCCCAGTTTGGCTATATCATACAAGTATGCATATGGCCTTTAGGTTTAAGGACAGTTGTCACTGAACACTTTATTGTAATGAATCATTTGCTTAATTTTCTCTGCTTTTTAATGTTGCTTGTTCTTGTATTAGAGGTTAAAGTAATTTGTCATGGTGTAATTGATAATTTTGTCTACCATCTAAAATGGTTATGGTTGAATTTGTTAACAGCATTGAATGAACAATATGTGGTGCTACACAGTGGGAAACATGTTTTTGTAATTTCTCACACACACAATCATAATCAGTAGCTGTATTCAAAACTACTCACCATTTGCTGTCAGTTGCACCAGTGGACATTTAGACCATTCATTTGTGGATGCAAATTCTGATTTAAGTTTATGAAATGTCATTTCACTGCTTACCAATGGATTTTGTCAATGTACAATGTATGAAATCCTTTTGAGTGAATTTCAGACCTCAGTTTTCTTAACTTATTGTGAAGTGATGAAAAATGAATAAAGACGAGGAAAAAAAAAAAACGATTTAGAAATTCAGTTTGTGAGTCATTAAAATTTCATAACACACACAGGTTGTGTCTTCAAATAACCAACACTAAAGTTTGATGGCATCTGCAGACTGTTCTGGCTAGAGGCTGCCCGAATCTGGAAGTGCTCAGCCGCTGCTACAGACACTGTTCTGCTGTCATGCAGAAACAATCAGCTTTTGTCTGTATATTACTCTGCTGTATGATGTAGTGAAGTTTTGTGAGCGGGGCATGATGATCTACATCATCAATCAATCAATCAACTTTTTTCTTATATAGCGCCAAATCACAACAAACAGTTGCCCCAAGGCGCTCCATATTGTAAGGCAAGGCCATACAATAATTATGAAAAACCCCAACGGTCAAAACGACCCCCTATGAGCAAGCACTTGGCCACAGTGGGAAGGAAAAACTCCCTTTTAACAGGAAGAAACCTCCAGCAGAACCAGGAGGGAGGGGCAGTCTTCTGCTGAGACTGGTTGGGGCTGAGGGAAAGAACCAGGAAAAAGACATGCCGAGAAGGGGGGCAGAGATCGATCACTAATGATTAAATGCAGAGTGATGCATACGGAGCAAAAAGAAAGCAACAGTGCATCATGGGAACCCCCCCACAGTCTACGTCTAAAGCAACATAACCAAGGGATGGTCCAGGGTCACCCGATCCAGCCCTAACTATAAGCCTTAGCGAAAAGGAAAGTTTTAAGCCTAATCTTAAAAGTAGAGAGGGTATCTGTCTCCCTGATCATCAACATCAGCGTTAATATACTTCAGTTTACCTTGGGGGCTTATGAAAGCCAAACAGATATGTAATAATAAAACTGACAGAGGACCACCAAAACCTTTCAGAGAATTTACCGTCCCTCTTCAAAAGGTCCATGTTCACCTCACGTCCAAAGTAAGATTTTAATTGTGTGATATGTGATTGTCCTATAAATCATTAGCACTACTGTCAGAGATTTCACCCTTTGCAGCTTACTGCCAGTCTGCAGTCACTGTCGACAAGCCAAACTGTTACCATAATTACTGTGTTTCAGCGTTTCAGTTCATTTCAATTTATTTTCCTTTATATAGTGCCAAATCACAACAGAGTTGCCTCAAGGCACTTCACACAGGTAAGGTCTAACCTTACCAACCCCCAGAGCAACAGGGGTAAGGAAAAACTCCCTCTGAGGAGCGTTTCCATTTTGCTTGGCAGTGGAGGTTTATGCAGGGCTTTCTGTTGTATTAGCATTACAAACGTCTGCTTTGCTTCCTTTCTCTCTCTGCATGCCCTAAATTGTTTTCCAGGTAGGACAGTAATCCATGTGCATTGGAGTGCTCATAGATTACTGGTGGATTATGTAATATTAAAGTGAATGTTGACTGTATGGAGCACTAGCGGGGTCTTCTATACAGATGGCCACTTGCTCACAGTCTTGTTTCAGATTGCGTTTGATTTGCATCTATTCCTTCACCAAAGTAAAACTTTTCTTCGACACCTATCTTTATCTGTACCATTTCAATTTCTTGAAATATTGGGAGAAACCTGGCTACTGTTCTGTTTCCATGGCGCTGTTGACGCTGTAAAGGCTGCACAGAGACCACCACACAAAGTGTTAGGGTCAGTCATGTGATGTCGTGCAAATAATCTACCTGCCATTGATGAATTGAGGCAACCACGAGTTATTCAGTCTGCAAACGGCCACGTATACAGCCTGCGGGGTCAGATCCCTCACAGGATGTGTTTCCACACCCTGGTGAAAGCTGAATGACTGCGTAGCTGCTCAGAGGCAATGTGGAGGAGGAGGAAATTTAGGTCAGTTATGGGGGGGATGGTTCTCTACTGCTGAAAGGCCTCTTTGTCATCATCATTTTCCCGGTTGGTCCAGTGTCCAGACCCTCTGAAAGGTGACATTGAGCACAGCCGGGCAAACAGGAAAACCTGCATACCAGCAGCTTCTAATGAGTTTCTAAAGGCAGGCATAGTGTACAAAGGCGCATCTTGTCACCAGACAAGGCAGGCAGCTGCTTGGGGCCCCCGATCCACTAGGTGGCGAAAGAGAGTCGAGATTTGCGAGTCGAGTCGAAAGTAGACACTTGCGTTTTGAGAAGTCATTCACTTGCACGTCCATGTGTCTGCAAATTCTCTGCACCTGCAAATGATCAAACTATCAAAACAAGATAATGACAGCTATAAGAAAATGAAGAGGAACTATCCTTCCGGGAGTGAGAAAAGAGAAGAAAAAAGAAGAAGAGGAGAGAAAAAAGCAAGATAGTGGTAAGTCAGTGATCGAATATAACAAATATAGAATGGTGCTAGTCTAGTTTCATTCGCGTTGGCATGGCCATACTTTTCTATGTTGATTTTAATGAATGTACTACAGACTACAGTTGCTTGGTTTAACTTGACAGCGAAGTTACTTCGTCTTGCTGAAGACCCAGCCATGACCCATCTTCAATGCTCTTACTGAGGGAAGGAGGTTGTTTGCCAAAAATCTCACGATACATGACCCCATCCATCCTCCCTTTAATATGGTGCAGTTGTCCTGTCCCCTTTGCATGAAAGCACCCCCAAAAATGATGTTTCCACCCCCATACTTCACAGTTGGGATGGTGTTCTTGGGGCTATTCTCATTCTTTAAACACGGCGAGTGGAGTTGATACCAAAAAGCTCTATTGTGGTCTCATCTGACCACATGACCTTCTCCCATGCCTCCTCTGGATCATCCAGATGGTCACTGGTGAACTTCAAACAAGCCTGGACATGTGCTGGCTTTAGCAGGGAGACCTTGCGTGCCCTGCAGGATTTTAAACCATGACGGTGTAGTGTGTTACCAATGTACTCTTTGCGACTGTGGTCCCAGCTCTATTCAGGTCATTGACCAGGTCCTCCCGTGTAGTTCTGGGCTTCCTCAGAACCATCCTTACCCCACGAGGTGATATCTTGCATGGAGCCCCAGAGTGAGGAAGATTGGCAGTCATCTTATGTTTCTTCCATTTTCTAATAATTACACCAACAGTTGTTGCCTTCTCACCAAGCTGCTTGCCTACTGTTATATCTATGATTTTTTATTGCCATGTATGGGGTCTCTCAGGTATTGAAAACCAACTGACAATTTTAAAATCTTGCTATGAGAACCAGGCGTAACTCCTTATTCCAGTGAGCTAGAGTTTTAAAGAATTCACGTGGTTATATTTTAATTCTAAACAAAAATGGCTGTTACCCTTGTGGCCACCTGACCTAAATCAAATCAAATCAATTTATTTATAGCGCCAAATCACAATAACAGTTGCCCCAAGGCGCTTTATATTGCAAGGCAAAAGCCATACAATAATTACAGAAAAACCCCAACGGTCAAAACGACCCCCTATGAGCAAGCGACAGTGGGAAGGAAAAACTCCCTTTTAACAGGAAGAAACCTCCAGCAGAACCAGGCTCAGGGAGGGGCAGTCTTCTGCTGGGACTGGTTGGGGCTGAGGGGAGTGAATCAGGAAAAAGACATGCTGTGGAAGACAGCAGAGATCAATCACTAATGATTAAATGCAGAGTGGTGCATACAGAGCAAAAAGAGAAAGAAACACTCAGTGCATCATGGGAACCCCCCCAGCAGTCTAAGTCTATAGCAGCATAACTAAAGGATGGTTCAGGGTCACCTGATCCAGCCCTAACTATAAGCTTTAGCAAAAAGGAAAGTTTTAAGCCTAATCTTAAAAGTAGAGAGTTGGGAGCTGGTTCCACAGGAGAGGAGCCTGAAAGCTGAAGGCTCTGCCTCCCATTCTACTCTTAAAAACCCTAGGAACTACAAGTAAGCCTGCAGTCTGAGAGTGAAGCGCTCTATTGGGGTGATATGGTACTAAGAGGTCCCTAAGATAAGATGGGACCTGATTATTCAAAACCTTATAAGTAAGAAGAAGAATTTTAAATTCTATTCTAGAATTAACAGGAAGCCAATGAAGAGAGGCCAATATGGGTGAAATATGCTCTCGTTCTAGTCCCCGTCAGTACTCTAAAAAGCAGTCCTACAGCAGTCCCTTAATATGCACATTGAAGGACATATCCTGATCAAAAATGACTCCAAGATTTCTCACAGTATTACTAGAGGTCAGGGTAATGCCATCCAGAGTAAGGATCTGGTGTTGGAAATAAAAGAAACTGACAAACAAGCTCATTTGAAGCCACACACACACACACACACACACACACACACACACACACACACACACACACACACACACACACACACACACATCTTCAACCGCTCAGTCCCATCAAGGGTCGCGGGGAGCTGGAGCCTATCCCAGCCGTCATAGAGCGCGAGGCGGGGTACACCCAGGACAGGACGCCAGTCTGTCACAGGGCCACAAACAGACAAACAAACACATTCACACCTGCACACACACCTATGGACAATTTAAAGATTCCAATCCACCTAACCCGCATGTCTCTGGATGTGGGAGGGAACCGGAGCACCCAGAGGGAACCCACACAAACATGGGGAGAACATGCAAACTCCACACAGAAAAGCCACAGGTGGGAATCAATCCCATGACCTTCTTGCTGTGAGGCAACAGTGCTAACCACTAAACCACCGTGCTGCCTTGACTGAATAGCTATGATTAAATACAAAAAAGTCACATGCAGTCAGGCCCATGCAAACATGGGGAGAACATGCAAACTCCACACAGAAAGGCCATAGTTGAAACTACCTGTATCTTCAAATCTTCATATATGTTGAAAGAAAAGCAAGACATCTGCTGCAGCTACAGTCATGTGGAATACTGTATTTTCAGTGGGACGTGGGGTTGTGTGGACTTGTGACTGTGCTAGGAATATGATTTTGAATGGTTAGTTGTTTTTCCAGATTTGGAATATATAATTTTATCCTCAAAGATCAGTAGTTATGGATTGAAAAAACAATTTTAATGGTAACTGCAAAATGAGGCCTTTCTTTCTCTATCTGGGTGTTTTGCAGAGGTGTCTGGAACATTCCTTTCATGGCTCATATATACCTTGTCAAGGGCAGCACCTTGAGGCATGAAATGAAAGAGAGAAACTACTTTGTTCTGGAGAAACTGGACCCTGATATGTCTTTGTGTAGGAATGCCAGAGAATTGGTGAGAACACTCAGAGTATGATTCACAGATAAATGTTCAGTTATATACTGGATATGTCAGCATAAAGACATTCAATTTAAATGTTTATGTACCTATTTAAAATCGAGAAAAAAAAAGCTAGTTTAAAACTGAAGTGAAGAAAAATGTCTGCAGCTCATTAAAGAATAAAGTGCAAATGCACCATATTTTCAGGACTATAAGTCTGCTGTACTTTTTTGTTTTGGGAGGAGTTTGGGAGATTATATGACATTCTGAAGCAACTTGTATATGGAAAAAAAAGACATGCGTGACAATTTGCTGCTATATATTGACTGAGGTACTCTGATTCACACTCCGGAGCAGAAGGTGTCTGAGAAATCGTGAATTTAATAAATCATGCTCTCAAATGGAAGGACCAGGCTCTTGAATAAAGAGAGGGAATATAACCTTCATACTACTCAGCACAACACTGCATCAAAATAATAAATGTGATTTATAGACTGGTGTGAATTGTGTTTTTTTTCCTTCCTCTTCATAATGCATATGCAACGAATACGCTTGTGCAACTTATAGTCCAGAAAATATGGTTTAAGTGCATTGAAATGTCTGTCACCATGGCATGCTCTTTTGTGTTTATGTGTCCCATTTATGTCCCATCATCCTTCACTATTGCCTTGCTTTCATTTTCAAACCTCCACAGACGGTACAATGCGATGTCTGAATGGCCAGCTGGCCAAAACCCTAATGCTGTCATGTGTTTTCCTTTCCCACTTTCAACCTTGCAACCTCTGCAACCGGCCTTGTTAGATGATGTCACTGACATGCAACCTGTGCTGAGCATTAAACATGCCTGATCCAAACACTGTGCATTTGGATTGACTTTTCCCTGCCATGCTTTCAATCCCTGATAACTCACAAAAACATCAGCTTCAGAGGGATTCTTGCTCCTTTATCATGCAGGTGCATTTCCTCTCCTCCTCTATGTGACATATGTTCATCTCAACTGTGACCTTTGATATTATTATGCAACAGTAAATTTACATGATGCTTCTCCTTTTTTTAGACCAGTCACAGAGAAAAAGACTCCCCTTCTCCGGAATCATTCCATATGCTCAGGCCCCCAAAGGTTTTGCTTTAATTATTGTACTTTCTAAAAATAATCCATTTCCAATGGGTATGCAAACAGACGGCAAATGAAATTTTTCATCATCTTTTTGGCATAGGATTAATTACTTCATTTGTCATAAAGTATTTTCATGTTATGCAGCCAATTTGAATCATGACTTATTGTTCACTGTGATTTTTTTTCCACGTGAATGTTTAAGGTTTTTCATGAAGATAGAATATTCAATATTAGTTGGAACAAGAAAATCAGAATGTCTGTCAACCCTTTGGAAATTGATGATGACCTATTGCTTGTGCTGCATTGAGGCCCAAAATAAGATATTATTTTCTTAATGCCAGAAAGACAGAGTTTATGTCCACTACCAATAAGAGATTATGGAGGAGAAAGGAGTTAAGTCGGTTCATGTGCAAGTCCCCTGTCCTGATGCTTTACTCCAAATAGACCAACTCTAATGAGTCGATTCACATGCAAGTCCCCTGTCCTGACGCTTTACCCCACGTAGACAAACTCTAGCACCCATCTGCTCCCTCCAAACTGGCTGATCTCAGACTAGGCTCCAACATTTATCATATAGACCATCTGGTCTTAAATTCATCAACCAGAATGATTTTGAAAATTTGAAAATTTCCAACTGAAAACAGAAAAAGGTTTTGCAAAACCAATAATAATTTTAAAAAGCCTAGTCTGATAGAATCCAAATCCTGCCCGTCCTCCACCACCCTTCCCATGCTTCACAGCAGAAGGAATACCATTCCTGGATTTTCTTTATCCCAGTCTGACCAGCACCCCTATCCCTGTTCTGCCCCTCCTTCACCTCACTGCCCCAGCCTGTCCTGCCCCCCCACCTATTACCTATAAATAATCTCAGATTATTTATCTGGCACCTGTCTGTTTTAATTCTATTTAGACATCAAACATCTGATTTCAGTGTGCTAAAACACACTTAAATCACACTTCTGTATGGATTTTTTTTTTTATTTGTAATTTTCCACAAATAATTGTGTCCACTGATGTGTGAGCCATGAAGAGTTACAGTAATTAGGTTTTGCAGTGTGCTTATGAGGATGTGCATGTCTGATGTTACATTGATGTAGATCTGTTAGACGTCTAGGAGACATGAAAGTGTTTTTGAGTCTTCAGCTTTTGATTTGCAACCGACTGAACTTTGTTTTTTTTTTTCCTGTTTACTGCAGGGAGTCTTCATGTACATAACAAACCTGCATGAATTTGGGAGGCTAATTTCCACAGCCAATTATAACATTTCTCATTATAACAGTGACTTGTGGCAGATATTTGAGAACCCTGTGGTAAGTCGTTATGCTCTCCCATTATTCCTCATGAGAAAAAGAAAAAAATCCTCAGAGATGAAACAGCAGCCACCTGCAAAGATCATTATCCATAATGGACAGACTGCAGATGTGAAACAATTTTGAAATAATGATATGGTTCCTGACTGATAAGGCTGGGTAATTTACTCCTCCATTTGACATGCCGAGGCCTGTGTGGATGGGTGGTGGGGGGTGTTAGTGAGGTATGGAGGTCAGCAAACAGTCAGAATTGGCCAATCATGTGAAATTCTCTCTCTTACAGGACTGGAAGGAGAAGTATATCCACCAGAACTACACTCACATTTTCACAGAGAACTACTTAGAGGAGGTTTGTATCTGTGTTCCAGACAGACAAGGAGATAAGGGAAGGGAGTGACATAACAATGTAGTGAGAACACGGCCACACCAACATCTGTGAAAGAGATCTGTTGTTCCACTGCAGTAACTGTACTCAGGTTGGACCATCTCAGTAGTCACCTTGTGTGTGTGTGTGTGTGTGTGTGTGTGTGTGTGTGTGTGTGTGTGTGTGTGTGTGTGTGTGTGTGTGTGTGTGTCCAGCCTTGTCCAGATGTATTCTGGTTCCCGGTGTTCACAGAGAAGGCCTGTGATGAAATCGTTGAGGAGATGGAGCACTATGGTTCTTGGTCTGGAGGCAAACACGAGGTGTGTGCCATTAGCTCAGTTTGAGTGACCACAGTGCTGAAACAGAATCAACACTTTGCTGCTGCCCTTAAAGTTCAAGTTTAGGGCCCCTTCACACATAATACAAATGTGGTCGCATTGCACATGAAGTGCACATAAAGCAGGAATCATGTGCAATACGTGTAAAATCGTAGCTGCCTCCAACACCTTGTACTGTCAGGGCTCGTGGTGGGCTGAAACCGGAAGCAGTAGGAGACCAATGCAGACTCAGGCATGGTTGGTTTAGATGAATAATAGGCTTTATCTTGAAACCAGGCATTAGGTAGGGTACACTGGTAGTTAGACATGGAAGCAGAGGTATCAGACATAGTACAGGCTGGGACGTGGTCCATAAACCAGGCGGGGTTCGTTCACATGGTATATAGCAGGCAAAACAAAGGCAGAGTCAAAATACAAGCAGAGTTCAGGATACGGCAAGGCGGAGATCGGAGCACAAAAGCAAGGTCAAAACACACAAGAGCAAACTGGACAAGAACGAGAGGCGAGAAAGTGAACAAAGTCAACAATTGGGCAGTGAGCTGTGGAACTGTGAGGGTTTTTAAAGAGGAGCAGACTAATCAGGTTGATGTGAAGCAGGTGTGTGGAAAGTTCAGGAAAGAGGTGTGGTGAAGTGAACAAAGAAGAGAGAAGAAAGGCGAGAGGGCAAAACAAAGCAGTGCAAAACAAGAGAAGAGAGTGACAGAAAAACTAACTGAGAAACAAGACGTGTGCAAAAAATGAATGCGAGCAAAACAAAAGGGGAAAAACTAAGAACTACCGTAACAAGAGGAAGACCAGGAAACTACTACTTAAAACTAAAACTGGAATGGAACTGGTCCAATAAAAATGGCAGAACAAACTATGGAATGAACAAAAAACAAAACAGGTGACAACTGAATAATACAATAAACAACAAATAAAACATAAACTGATAAGCAACATCAAAGATAAATAATAACAAAAACCTGTGACCGAGCATATACAATAAATGTGATAAACTGAACAAAACTAAAGAAACCTAAAGGACCATGACAAAACAAATACAAAAAATGAAATATAGAATAAATAAATGCGAAACAAAATGATAAGATAAAGAATGGAACCAGTGACTACCTAGAAAGCAAAGCATTAAACAGAACCACACTGAGATTTACAAGAGAAAGAATAAACAAATGAAAACAAAATTATAAAACCATAAAGGACATAGTGCCAAAATCAGGACCTAAACCCTGAGCCGGGGCCAAGCATGACATGTACACCTGTTGCTATAGCTATTTGTGCACACCAGCGGCTGAAAGACAGAGTGTGCACTGTGAGAGCCCATTGAACCCTCTCGCAACAGGTGTCAGACAAATCTCAGCTGACACACACAAACATCTAACACCGCTCGTTTGGCACTTACAAAATGTGTGGCCATTCGCTCTGTTAGCACGACAACAGTCAGGAGACGATCACTGTCGAGCTGGATGTGAAATTTGTCTAAGTGCCCCACCAGTGTGGTTTTGCAAAGAGACACAGTGCCACATTGGTGTGTGCACTGAACTGACAGGGGGTGTGTCTGCCGACAGGAGCGGCTGCAGAGATCTGTGGTTCTGGACGTCATGGTTGGGGAACACATACCGTGTTTGGACAGACATGAACTAACTGTCCACTGTGATGCACGTGTCTGCATGCTGTCCTCCCATGGACATACGTAAAAACATATATCGCTGTTGCAATGAACTGCAGCGAGCACGCACACGTCACACACAGTAACAGGCTACCCCAGGTGAAACGGGCCATCAGATCATAACACGCAGCAGGCGATCTTAATGTCACGTCACCCACGTGAGCTCTGTTCCGCATGATGCAGTGTCTGTCCTGTGGCGTGCCGTCTACAAGACACACGCGTGGGGTCATTATTGTACGTCTTTGAGCATGGGTCATCTACAGAGGAACAGGTGGTTCATACTTGTGTTGCCCTCTTGATAAGAGGGATTCAATAAAATGCAGTGTTTTTATATGGTGTGTGGTTTTTTTTTTTTTTTTTAAATGCGTCAGTGTCGTTGATATCAGGCATTTTCCTGCATCTTTTACAGGACAGCGATGGTAGCTCAGTGGTAAAGTTTCTGCCTGGCAGTCAGAGCTTTTGGAAAGTGCAGGTTCGGATCTCATGGGTGGCATGTATTTTTTTTATTTTCACAGCAGCTGCGCGATGTACTTACACTCAACAAAAATATAAACGCAACACTTTTGGTTTTGGTTTTCATTTTGTATGAGATGAACTCAAAGATCTAAAACTTTTTCCACATACACAATATCACCATTTCCCTCAAATATTGTTCACAAACCAGTCTAAATCTGTGATAGTGAGCACTTCTCCTTTGCTGAGATAATCCATCCCACCTCACAGGTGTGCCATATCAAGATGCTGATTAGACACCATGATTAGTGCACAGGTGTGCCTTAGACTGCCCACAATAAAAGGCCACTCTGAAAGGTGCAGTTTTGTTTTATTGGGGGGATACCAGTCAGTATCTGGTGTGACCACCATTTGCCTCATGCAGTGCAACACATCTTCGCATGGAGTTGGTCAGGTTGTCGATTGTGGCCTGTGGAATGTTGGTCCACTCCTCTTCAATGGCTGTGCGAAGTTGCTGGATATTGGAAGGAACTGGTACACGCTGTCGTATACGCCGGTCCAGAGCATCCCAAACATGCTCAATGGGTGACATGTCCGGTGAGTATGCCGGCCATGCAAGAACTGGGACATTTTCAGCTTCCAAGAACTGTGTACAGATCCTTGCAACATGGGGCCGTGCATTATCCTGCTGCAACATGAGGCGATGTTCTTGGATGTATGGCACAACAATGGGCCTCAGGATCTCGTCACGGTATCTCTGTGCATTCAAAATGCCATCAATAAAATGCACCTGTGTTCTTCGTCCATAACAGACGCCTGCCCATACCATAATCCCAACTCCACCACCACACCACCATTGGCCACTGGATCCACAACATTGACATCAGAAAACCGCTCACCTACACAACGCCACACACGCTGTCTGCCATCTGCCCTGAACAGTGTGAACCGGGATTCATCCGTGAAGAGAACACCTCTCCAATGTGCCAAACGCCAGCGAATGTGAGCATTTGCCCACTCAAGTCGGTTACGACGACGAACTGGAGTCAGGTCGAGACCCCGATGAGGACGATGAGCATGCAGATGAGCTTCCCTGAGACGGTTTCTGACAGTTTGTGCAGAAATTCTTTGGTTATGCAAACCGATGTTTCAGCAGCTGTCCGAGTGGCTGGTCTCAGACGATCTTGGAGGTGAACATGCTGGATGTGGAGGTCCTGGCTGGTGTGGTTACACGTATCTGCGGTTGTGAGGCTGGTTGGATGTACTGCCAAATTCTCTGAAACGCCTTTGGAGACGGCTTATGGTAGAGAAATGAACATTCAATACACGAGCACAGCTCTGGTTGACATTCCTGCTGTCAGCATGCCAATTGCCGCTCCCCAAATCTTGCGACATCTGGGCATTGTGCTGTGTGATAAAACTGCACCTTTCAGAGTGGCCTTTTATTGTGGGCATCTAAGGCACACCTGTGCACTAATCATGGTGTCTAATCAGCATCTTGATATGGCACACCTGTGAGGTGGGATGGATTATCTCAGCAAAGGAGAAGTGCTCACTATCACAGATTTAGACTGGTTTGTGAACAATATTTGAGGGAAATGGTGATATTGTGTATGTGGAAAAAGTTTTAGATCTTTGAGTTCATCTCATACAAAATGGGAGCAAAACCAAAAGTGTTGCGTTTATATTTTTGTTGAGTGTACAAATACTGCAGCTGCTCTCACTGTGTTCGCCAGTGCACAAAACCGTCGCAGCAGCATCGTGCATGCCTGCCAAATTGATGTTCCACTGTGATTCACCCTGATTTGTATTTAGTCATATTATGTGTGAAGGGGCCCTTAAGAAAGCAAAACCACTGTGGTGGGGGTAAGATAAATGTATGTGCTGTGGGATTACCTCCTGCAGAAGTGAGTAATGCACAGGCTTGTCTTGGCTGCAGGTCAGAGACCTGAAATTTTATGGTACCTCACATTTTTCTCATATACTATACATGATAACACAAAGTCTAGCAAATCAACACACTTAACAAAATAATCAATATCACAAGCAAGTACTTGACATACCAACAATCAGAAAGGAAATGTAAACTGAGGCTCTTCAGGACATATCATTTTTATGTTAATTAAGGCAGAAATTAAAAATCAATTTGTTTCTAAAAGTACTAGTCAAAGTATACCACTGTTCCCCTATATTACTGTGATCAAGATTGGACTATTAGGGCTTCGAGACAAATGTAAGACAGGGACCCATGGCTAGTTTATAGGCATGGGGAAAAATTAATGATACTCATGATATTAAGATATTTCATTTTATGATACAAGAATCGATTTTTAAAGTCCAGCATCAAAATAACTCAAATTCAATTGCTAGTTGAAATGAGGTGGAAATGCAGTACTGCTTTCTTTCAGCAAAGGAAGCTGTGTGTTGTAGATGTCATCTTATTTGATGTCACCTCCACTTCAAGCAGTTAGAAAAAATAATATAGACTGTGATTAATTTCCCAGGAGATCAGATTAAGCACTGATGAGAAGATTTACTTAAAGGAATGGCAGAACCATTTCAGAGTCAAATGTGTGGTGGCATGAGGCCGGCCGTTGCAGCAGGTCGCTCTGAGGCCAGCAGCCGTGCTACTGATTAACTTGGCCAGCTGCTCTGCTCAGAGTGGCCCGCTTCAGTAGTACAGGTGTAACATGGAGTCTAATTTTCACTTTGTGAATGTAAAAAAAAAAAAAATCCAACTTAGATAAAAAGTAGGGGATTGCCTCTTGGGGTGAAGTACATTGGTGTTCATGTGCACCTAATGGCTGCTACAGTAGCCGTGAAGGTCTAACAGGAACCCTGACCATGAGGCTGCTAAAGGGGCTGTAGTTAAGCTTGTCAGAGAGGCTTAGTCAGACAAAGTCTAACAAACCAGATTTTTGGCAGTCCAATGCAACTCCTTGCTAGGCCAAGAAAGTCACACCTTTTGTGCCACAAAGTTCAAACCTGGAGCCACAGTGTTTGAACTTCATCCTGGCAAGTTGCTGCCCAACCTAAACAAATTGAAGTCAGTGGCTTTCTTCTGGCTCAGCTTAAAAACTTCAGCAACGACAGGATAAGGATGGTAGATGCAGGTTTTGGTGAAACCGGAAGCTCTTAATCCAGACATGCATATTAGTGGCAGATGTGTGATGGCCACTTCTCCTACAAATTTGTGGCTACACAGGAATCCGGTCCTGTATCTGAACCTGATTAGGCCTATGAAACACATTTTAAAACAGTATAAAGAACAGAACAAGCTCATTTTGACAATATGTCACTTTTTTTCAAGTTTCTCCACTGCAGAAGAATTAAAACTACCACATACAGTATCCATCCATCACTGAAATTTAATTTGTGATTGTTTATGTTTGTACGTATCCATTTATACGTAAAATCATATGTGGCTCTCTGCACTAAGTAGAGTGCAGAACAGTTTGCTGGATGCAAATCCAGGTTTGGCTGAGCAACGCACACGTTTCCTGAATTGATCTGCCATATGTGAAAAGTAACATTAAAAGCTCTGCCATAGTAATGGATAATTTTAATGACTGATTTTTGTTTTGATTAATCAGTTCATTGTTTGTGGAGTCAAGGCCAGTGAGAGGTGCAGTGTTATTGTAGGAGGGAGTACAGATGACTGGGGGGAAATGGAAAGTGTAACTAAAGCTGAATGAAAGAGATTTTTGTAAGTACAATAAAAAAATGAGTATTTATCTGATTTTGCAAGATTATCAAGATGTATATGGACGGGATTTATTTATTTAGAGAATGAGATGACATTTAAAATGGACTCAGAGATATTAACAGAAAAAAGAAAAAACGCCAACATTCATCAACTGACAATGTTGTTTAAACACTGGATCATTACATTGCCATTTTCAGTCATATAATTAACACTTGATGAATGTTATGTTATTACTTTGGGTAGGTAAGACATGTTGTTTAAAGGGAGTAGTCCAGAGTCCGTAACATTAAGTGGATGAGAATCTACTACTCCCCCGGATTGAACTCAGTTTTCTTCCCCAACCAAG
This sequence comes from Thalassophryne amazonica, assembly GCF_902500255.1. Classification (NCBI taxonomy): domain Eukaryota; kingdom Metazoa; phylum Chordata; class Actinopteri; order Batrachoidiformes; family Batrachoididae; genus Thalassophryne; species Thalassophryne amazonica. The sequence goes on along the minus strand of NC_047103.1, from coordinate 41,938,822 downwards.
GACGCTGCACATTTACAACTGGGATGATGTAGATAATGTTGCTTAGATGTCTTGTCCAAGCACACAAATAGTGAGAGCAGGATTTAAATGTAGAAGTAAAAGAAAAAGTTTGAAAATTTAAGCTTTGCAAAACTTGTTGGCTGATCTTGATCATAGTTTCATTTGTGTTGAACAGTATTAGCGCCCACAAAAACTCTCTGGACTTCCTCCAAACTTTTCTTTATGCAATTCAAGCTGTTGTGTGGCTGTTGGCTGCTAGGTAAGAAACCTGTTAGGCCTCAGACATGTGACTTTAGTTTAGCTGGTACTCACTATTTAGTCTAGTTGTTGTGGGGTAAGAATAATTAGCATATGATCCTACTGGTATTGACAACACATCTTATTACTGATATTTATCACTGGTGCCATTCCCTGTGATTAACAGGACAAGCATAGGATTAATGGAGTAAGTCAGTTGGTGACTGAGTCAGCAACATTACCTTAACTAACAACTACATATAATGTACTGGATATGTAGCTCTGAGATTTTGGGTACTGACAGATACAAGTGAGAACCAGTGAATATTTTATTTTGGGCTATGATGGCATTGTTTAACATACCAATAACCATAACATTTTTTATTTAACCTTTATTTAACCAGGAAAGTCCCATTGAGATTAAAAACCTCTTTATCAAGGGAGTCCTGGCCAAGAGGGAGCAGAAGTTATGCACAAGTAAAATTACATAAACATTATGAGAAACAATTGCAGTTTGATAACATCATCTCAGGTGCTCTCAGTCTGGACTTAAAGTTGCTCAATGAAATAAGTTCAGTCAACATGAAACTTAGACAGGACTATCACATTGGTTATGAAGCCTTGTTGCTAATTGGGAAGTTCTGGTGGCATCTCGGACATATTTGTCTCGGTAGCCTTCGTAACTGGTTAATTTTTCATATCCTGGGTAGACTAGCCTTAGTTCTTTTATGGAGGCACCATGAATTTCATTTAGGACACGTTAGCGTGGTTCCCTTCTCCGGGAACCATCACCTTATCGTGGTGGAAAGGTGTGTGTGTGTGCCCCTATGAACCTGAGAGCTGTGTTGTCTGGAGCCTTTGTGCTCCTGGTAGGGTCTCCATGGCAAATTGGTCTCAGGCGAGAGGTCAGACTAAGAATGGTCAGAAGACACCATGATAAAACGAGGCAGAGGAAATTTGACCCAGCCCGGAGGAAGCCCGGGGCCCTCATCTGGAGCCAGGCCTCGATGTAGGTCCCGTCAGTGTGCACTGGTGGCTGGCTTGCCACGGAGCCCAGTCGGGCACAGCCTGAAAAATCAGTGTGGACTATCCATCTCCACCCTGTGGGCTCACCCCCCACAAGGGGAACCGCTGGTGTCGGGTGCGCTGTCCTTTGGGTCTAGTCTTCGACGGACCAGACCCAGGTGGCAGGGGCTAGCTCTGGGGGTGTGGAATGTCACCTCGCTATGGAGATTGTGCGGAAGGTGGAGCGATACCAGTTAGATCTGGTGGGTCTCACCTCCATGCACAGCCTCAGCTCTGGAACCACTATCCGTGATAGGGGTTGGACCTTATTCTTCTCTGGAGTTGCCCAGGGGGTGAGTGCACCGGGCGGGTGTGTGGATACTCATGAGGTCCCCGGCTGAGTGCCACTACATTGGAGTTTACTCCAGTAGACGAGAGGGTTGCCTCCCTGCGTCTTCGGGTGGCAGGGGGGAAAATTCTGACAGTTGTTTGTGCATATGCACCGAACAGCATTTTGGAGTATTCAGCCTTCTTGGAGTCCCTGAATGGAGTCCTGTATGGGGATCCGGTGGGGGACTCCATTGTTCTGCTGGGGGACTTCAAACGCACACACGGGCAATGACAGAGACACCTGAAGACAGACCTAAGCACTTAAGCTTAGGTCTGTGTGTTATACAATCATACGGATAAAGTGAGGAACATTGGAGTAATTTTTGATCCTACGTTTCCTTTGATCTCCACATTAGAGACATTACAAGGACTGCTTTCTTCCATTTGTGAAATATAGCGAAGATTCGTCCATCCTGTCTATGGCTGATGCTGAGACTTTGATTCATGCATTTGTCTCTTCTAGATTGGACTATTGTAATGCTCTGTTTTCTGTCTTACCGCAGTCCAGGATTAGGGGGTTTTCAACTGGTTCAAAACGCTGCTGCCAGGCTTTTGACACAAAGCAGAAAGTTTGACCACATTAAACCCGTTTTGGCGTCCCTGCACTGGCTTCCTGTTCCTGCAAGATCAGATTTTAAAGTACTGTTATTAGTTTATAAAATCGTTCATGGACTATCCGGCTGACCTGGTAAGCCCTTATGTACCAGCTTGGGCCCTGCATTCTCAGGGTGCAGGACTTCTGTGTGTTCCCAGGGTGAATAAAAAGTCTGCCGGTCACAGAGCTTTCTCCTACCGTGCCCCAGCTCTGTGGAACGATCTCCCAGCACACATTCGGCAGTCGGATACTGTGGAGATTTTTAAGTCACGTTTAAAGACTCATTGGTTTTCTCTGTTTTATCATTAGTATTATGAAGTGTTTTTATTCTTGTATTCTTTTATGGTCATTTTTTATTGTGTTTTAAATTTTTAATTATTTTTGTGTGAAGTGCCTTGAGACGATTTTATCGTGAATTGGCGCTATATAAATTAATAAATTTGAAATTTGAAGAGGTGTGATTGGGAGGAACGGCCTCCCTGATCTAAACCCGAATGGTCGTTTGTTATCGGACTTCTGTGCTGGTCACAGACCGTCCATAAGGAACACCATGTTTGAACATAAGGATGCTCATAAGTGTACATGGTGCCAGAGCACCCTAGGCTGAAAATCGATGATCGATTTTGTGATCGTATCATCTGATTTGAGGCAGCATGTTCTGGACACTCTCGTGAAGAGAGGGACAGAGCTGTCAACTGATCACCATCTGGTGGTGCGTTGGCTCAGAAGATGGGGGAGGACTTTGGACAGACCTGGTAAGCCCAAACGGAAAGTGCAGGTGAACTGGGAACATCTGGAGGAGCCCGCTATCCAACAGATCTTCAACTCACACCTCCGGCAGAGCTTCTCTAGAATCCCTGTGGAGGTTGCGGGCATTGAATCAGAATGGGCAATGTTCAAAGCTTCCATTGCTGAAGCTGCAGTGGGGAGCTGTGGCCTGAAGGTCTTAGGGGCGGCAGCCCTCAAACACCGTGGTGGACACCGGTAGTCAGGGAAGCCGTCTGACTGAAGGAGTCCCTCCGGAGGACTTATCTCGGAGGACTCCAAAGGCAGTTGCAAGGTATCGACAGGCCCGAAGGGCAGCAGCCTTTGCTGTGGGGGAGGCAAAACAGCGGGTGTGGGAGGATTTCAGAGCAATCATGGAGAAGGACTTTTGGTCGGCACCAAGGTGCTTCTGGCGGACCATGCGGCACCTCAGGAGGGGAAAACAGGGAACTATCCAAGCTGTCTGCAGTAAGGATGGGACTCTGTTGACCTCAACTGAGGATGTAATCCGGCACTGGAAGGAACACTTTGAGGAACTCCTGCATCAGACCGGAGCGCCCTCTATAATAGGGGCAGAGCTGGAAACTGATGGAGGATTTTCATCAATTTCCCCAGTGGAAGTCACTGAGATAGTCAAACAACTCCTCAGTGGCAAGGCCCCGGGGGTTGATGAGATCTGTCCAGAAATGCTGAAGGCTCTGGGTGTGGAGGGATTGTCTTTGATGAGATATCTCTTCAACATTGCATTGAGGTCTGGGACAGTGCCTAAGGAGTGGCAAACTGGGGTGGTGGTCCCTATATTTAAAAAGGGGGACCAGAGAGTGTGTGCCAGCTACAGGGGAATCACACTGCTCAGCCTCCTTGGTAAAGTCTACTCCAGGGTGCTGGAAAGGATGGTTCGGCCGATAGTCGAACCTCAGATTGAAGAGGAACAATGCGGGTTCTGTCCTGGTCGTGGAACAACCGACCAGCTCTTTACTCTCACAAGGATCCTGGAAGGTGCCTGGGAGTATGCCCACCCAGTCGACGTGTTTTGTGGACTTGGAAAAGACGTATGATCGGGTACCCCGGGAAATACTGTGGGAGGTGCTGCGGGAGTATGGAGTGAGGGGGTCCCTTCTCAGGGCCACCCAATCTCTGTACTCGCAAAGCGAGAGCTGTGTTCGGGTGCTCGGCAGTAAGTCGGACTCATTTCAGGTGGAGGTTGGCCTCCGCCAGAGCTGCTCCTTGTCACCAATCCTGTTTGTGATATTCACGGACAGGATATCAAGGCGTAGTCGGGAGGAGGAGGGTTTCCAGTTTGGTGGGCTCAGGGTCTCATCGCTGCTTTTTGCAGATTATGTGGTCCTGTTGGCTTCATCGGCCGGTGACCTCCAACACTCACTGGATTGGTTCGCAGCCGAGTGTGAAGCGGCTGGGATGAGGATCAGTACCTCTAAATCTGAGGCCATGGTTCTCAGCAGGAAACCGATGGATTGCCTACTCCAGGTAGGGAATACGGCCTTGCCCCAAGAATTGACCCTCACTCCACACTCCATCCAGTACGGTAGAGCGAATGTTATTGCATTCGCTCTACTGTACTGTTGTGACGAAAAGGGAGCTGACCCAAAAGGCGAAGCTCTCGATGTACTGGTCAATTTTCATTCCTACTCTTCACCTATGGTCATGAGCGTTGGGTCATGACCGAAAGAATTAGATCGCATGTACAAGTGGCCGAAATGGGCTTCCTCAGGAGGGTGGCTGGTGTCTCCCTAAGAGATAGGGTGAGAAGTTCGGTCATCCGTGGGGAGCTCAGAGTAGAGTCGTTGCTCCTTTGTGTTGAAAGGAGCCAGCTGAGGTGGTTCGGGCATCTGGTGAGGATGCCTTCTTGGCGCCTCCCAAGGGAGGTGTTCCAGACACACCCAACTGGAAGGAAACCCCGGGGAAGACCCAGTACTAGGTGGAGCGATTATATCAACACACTGGCCTGGGAACACCTTGGGATCCCCCAGTCAGAGGTGGTCAATGTGGCCCAGGAAAGGGAAGTCTGGGGTCCCCTGCTGGAGCTGTTGCCCCCGCGACCCGAACCCATAAAAGCGGTTGAAGATGAGTGACTGATGAGGTATGCGGATGTGGGGGGTGGTGCTCCGGGTCGCCTCTGTGCACAAAACACCTACTGATAATGTATTAATTAATATATTATTAGGACGTTCAAATTAACATTAAAATAATCAATTTGATATCATTTGGTGCCAAATTACAAAAACCCTTTAGTTAAACAAAGCCCACACTTTTGACTGCAGTAAAGTACTGTTGATATTTTTCTGTCAAATTAATGTAACAACTAATACATTTCTGTTTTTATTTTCTATTTTTATTACTTATTTTTAAAATAAATTATGCTGGGAACATGCTTAAAAAACCTCCAGACAATCCAAAGACAGGTCATTTACACAAATCTGTCATCAGATTTATTTCTGTGATCACTATTTACTGGACTAAACTCTATTACAAGGACTGGGTGCTTGGTAGGGTTGTGGAAACCAGCAACTTAGGTTCTTTTGTTAGCGAGCAAAACTTTATTGACCTTGACATCACAACTGATGCTCTGATCTTTGCAGAATCAACAAAAGCTGACTGAGGAATTAGTGTGTCTGGGTTTACAACTGTCCTTCATCAAGACTTCTTGAACGTGGCCATTAGAAGTGTGCCTGTATTCAGGAAAAGTGCTGAAGATATTCATTTATCTTGGCAGTGACATTCATGTCCCTGGGTCCTCCCTCGGCCTTTGAGATTCAGAGACACCCAGAAAGAGCTTCTGAAGACATGAGGTTGCCGGACAGAGTTGTTTGGCGATGTTGATATCTTTGCAGGTGAATGAAAGCCCAAGTCTTTAGGGTGAATTTCATCCCTTTTGGAATAATACTACAACATGAAATGTGGAAAAAAAAAATAAAGCGCTGAGAATACTTTCCGGACACACTGTACCCCTGCATCCAAATACTTGGTATGTACTAATGTGATTAGGGAACCTACTGCCCAACTGTTACTGTAGTACACACTAAAAGTAAGCAAGCGACTGCACTCTGCCCCTTCCATTTTACGTCCTTTGACACAGATCATTACAAATGACAGCTTTTGCGCTATCCTACGTATGCCGTGAAAATTTATGTTTTGCAAAGGGGAATTTTTTTTTTTTAAGCTGTTCCTGAAGTATTTGTACAGCGCCCCTTGGACACTGTTGCCATTTTCATGTATGTCCACTGTGCTCATTGAATTTTCCTAGGAAGTTCTTTATCCATTACCAGATTCAAAGTGCATCATGGGATTGTGTTGTGTAGTCCATTTGTGCACTATTGAGGTAGTAGATCATCCGGGTACTGTTCACTACTACTAAATACATACAGACTATTCAGACACCCTGTGGGTTGCGTTACCAAGTATACAGTGAGCTAGTATGAGTACTCTGACATAACCGATTATCTAATATTGTGAAGCAATGTGTAGTCAACAAGCTAGTAACAAAATAAAAGCGGGATTTTTAGAGTTGAGTACTGTGGAGCCCATGACTGGGATGTATGGAAAATGTTGATAAGACATTGATCCAACAACACAGAAGTGGAAAAAAATAAAGAGAAGACATTTTGGTGCTGTGTTTGTACGTTGCTTCATTCACATGGCAGCCTGTTTTATTTAGATTAAGATTAGTAATCTAGGTTTTTGAGAGTTTGCCTGGGAGTCAAATATGCACAAAGATTCTGACAATGTAAGCGCAGTCTGTGGTTTTGAGACTGACAAACAGACACATCACCATCATCATCACTTTGAAAACTCAGATCACACACATAGATTATGGGTAATTTTTAAGAACACGCCTGTTCTCTTCCTGCCCTCAGGACAGCCGTATCGCCGGTGGCTATGAGACTGTACCCACAGATGACATTCACATGAAACAAATTGGCTTTGATAAAGAGTGGCTGCACTTCATCCGAGAGTTCATATCGCCTGTCACTTTAAAAGTTTTCTCTGGCTACTACACCAAGGTTAGTGTGACCTCACTGAGAAATAATTATGAAACCCTAAATCTGAAAAAGAAGAAATAGTTCTGTTTTTACACGTATGTAACATTCTTTGATGAATGGGATCTGTCAGGTATTGTCAGCTAGCCTGATGTCCCTTTTTTTCCCCACGTAGGGTTACGCTATAATGAACTTTGTAGTCAAATACACACCTGACAGACAAGCCTACCTGAAGCCCCACCACGACTCCTCCACCTTCACCATCAACATTGCCCTCAATAACAAAGAAACAGACTTTCAGGTAAGGCGTTGTACTAATAGTGAAGAATCATGCTAACCTTATAGTGAAACGTTATCTTGAGAAGTCCAATCTCAAAAGATTCGTATTGGGTTAATCAGGTTGTTTGGACTGATCAGAATCGGATTTCCAGTCCTTTCTAGAAGCAATGTGTTGACAGAACTGATTGCCACTGTTTTGTTCAAAACTTTCTAGCTCACCAACAGTGTGGCAGCACAATAAGAAAGAAAAAAAAAAACAACATCTACGCTCTACTTCACTACAATTACAAACCAAGTGTATTTCCGATTTCAGCTGCTTCACCCTTTGTAGTTTCAAAACAGATTTTTCTTCTTCTTGTTCCATAGAGTTTTACAACACGTGTAACTAACTTTACTGACACCGAGTAGTCAGAATTAGTACACTCTAACCATCACATGACACTTTCTATATACTACTACAGTGAATACTATTACAGTGTTTAATTTGGTTTTGTAAAAAAAAAAAAATTGAATAATGAGCATGGATTGCGCATAGTTTTTTCTTTTTTTTTTTTCTTTTTTAATCGGGAGATAGTTGATATTGTAAGATTGATCCAGATCGGGGCAAAAACACTTGATAAGGGCATCCCAACTGTTACCAGATATCTGCTATATGGTAATACGAGCAAGAAACATCTCCTGGATGCACTGGGGCACTTCATCAGTGATGTATCCTGGGGTCATCGAGTGTTTCGGGTCTCACAACATCAGACACCCTCGCCCTGGTGACCCAGCCAGGGTTGATCAGGCCCTAGCTAGTGTCCCAGCAGCAGCCCACGGATCAGCCCTCTTCAACCATAGCCACCTGGTGGCTTTCTCTGCAGCCTCGCTTGCGGCACGAATGGCCTTCTTTTTGGCTGCTCCTGTGATGCCCAGCCGACTGAAAACTTTGCAGAGCGAGCATCCTGCAAACCCTCTACAGCCAACTTCTACTTGGTTCCTGCACTTTTCCACCAGCTCTTGATACCTGGCCCGTTTCCTTCGTTTGCTTCCTCTATGCGGTCCTCCCAAGGCACTGTGAGTTCCAGCATGATAAGATGTTTTGAAGCTTCGGAGGTGATGATCAAGTCTGGTTGTAGCAATGTTATGGCAATGTGCTGTGGGAACTTCAACTGCTTTCCAAGATCAGCTTGTAGCTGCCAGTTAGAAGCTGTGTGGAGGAGGCCTGTTGTTTTTGCCTGTGCCTGGGGTTTTTCTCCTGCTCTGATGAAGATGACTTCCTTCCTCTTACAGTGGTGCCGCCCACAAGTGTTAATAGCTGAGGCTAGGCTCTCAGCAACTGATTTGAGCACCTGGTCATGGCGCCACCGGTAACGACCATCCGCCAGGGCTTTGGGGCAGCTGCTGAGAATATGCTCTAATGAGCCTCTTCCAGTGCAGAGTGGGCAGGAAGGTGTTTCGTTCCTCCCCCAGGCATAAAGGTTCACCGGGCTTGGCAGGGCATCATAGACTGCTTGCACCAGGAATCGGACGGGGAAGAAGTCTGCCTGCATGATGTTTGCCCAGATGATCCTGCGCTGCAGTGTACTCTCCCACTTCATCCATGCTCCTTGCTGCCGGAGTCCTACTGCCCTGCTCACCCGTTCCTCCTCCACCCCTGCACGGACCTCCTGCAGAAGCAGCTGGTGTTTCTCCTTACCCTTGGCCTTGCTGACCTGGGCTTTTGGGAAAAAGCCCAATCCTGCTCGGCCAGTTGCCAGGGTGCCCACCAGGGCCTTCTGTCTCAGGCGTGACGCCGCCATTAATATACTTGTTATTCTGGTATGTTTCACACTTAGTGTATCATTTTTTAAGTACATCCTTTTTTCTTAAATCTACCTTTTCTCTTGTAGGGGGGAGGATGCCGTTTCCACAGATATAACTGTTCTATCGAATCACCAAGAAAAGGCTGGAGCTTCATGCACCCAGGGCGACTGACTCATCTCCACGAAGGCCTGCCCACTACCAATGGCACCCGCTACATAGCAGTGTCCTTTATTGACCCTTGATCGATTTGACTTTAGCCTTCTGACCAAGATGTCCTTCTTTCTCATTTCATTTCGTCATTCGATGTTTTGTGCCTTTTCTTTTACATTTTTTTAAAGCAATTGATAATTGCATTATAAAGCTCTCTGTTAAACAGAGTGAAACGTGACAAAAGTAATTCATACTTTCTAGTGGAAAAACAAATGGTGCTGGCCAGTCAGAATGAGTATTGAAAACTGGTATTCAGTCAGAACCTAAACATGGATAAGCATCTTGATAAACAGGGCTTCTACCGACACTTTGCTGATATAACAGGGGGACAAAACCTTTTTCAGTGTTGCTGCTTATTCTGGATTTGGTGTGACATACGGTCATTTTTTTTTCTACATGAGCTAAGCTACTATACTCTTTCACTACAGAAAGCATTTTCTGAAGTAAGTTTACAATAAAACAGTTTAAATGTCAATGCAGTTTAGGCTTCATAAAGTAAAAGCTTTATTTTGAAATGCAAGAGTCGGACTAGCCTTAGCAGATGCTAGCTAACGCTAATTAACATTTCCTTAAAAACAGATGCAACATTTTGCATGCGCTGAACAAAAGTTTGTTTCACACCATTATGCCTTATTGGAGGAGGTTTCACATTGTCGTTTGCTGGTTCTGTTTAGGGTTTAATGAAACGCGTTCATTTTTTTATGCTATGACCAGCATTGGGCGCATCAACCCAGCAGCGCATCTAAAACATCGTTAGTAGTTTAAAGAGTGCAGAGCGGAGTTAACATCAATGTGGGTGGCTCTAAGGTGGGGCTTCTTGGTGCTACAGCTCCTCCCCCATAGAAAGTCACAGACGAATACTGATATATGAAAGATAATTGTACCCCAGTAAGTTGATGCTTCCCATGATAATGGTGATCCTGATTTGCAGAATATACGAAGTTACACCATTTTGAGTGAACAACTTGCCAATTCTGCCTTTCATGACTTTATGACTTTCAACGTCTTTGTAGCATTGCTCCCAGTTTGGCTATATCATACAAGTATGCATATGGCCTTTAGGTTTAAGGACAGTTGTCACTGAACACTTTATTGTAATGAATCATTTGCTTAATTTTCTCTGCTTTTTAATGTTGCTTGTTCTTGTATTAGAGGTTAAAGTAATTTGTCATGGTGTAATTGATAATTTTGTCTACCATCTAAAATGGTTATGGTTGAATTTGTTAACAGCATTGAATGAACAATATGTGGTGCTACACAGTGGGAAACATGTTTTGTAATTTCTCACACACACAATCATAAATCAGTAGCTGTATTCAAAACTACTCACCATTTGCTGTCAGTTGCACCAGTGGACATTTAGACCATTCATTTGTGGATGCAAATTCTGATTTAAGTTTATGAAATGTCATTTCACTGCTTACCAATGGATTTTGTCAATGTACAATGTATGAAATCCTTTTGAGTGAATTTCAGACCTCAGTTTTCTTAACTTATTGTGAAGTGATGAAAAATGAATAAAGACGAGGAAAAAAAAAAAAACGATTTAGAAATTCAGTTTGTGAGTCATTAAAATTTCATAACACACACAGGTTGTGTCTTCAAATAACCAACACTAAAGTTTGATGGCATCTGCAGACTGTTCTGGCTAGAGGCTGCCCGAATCTGGAAGTGCTCAGCCGCTGCTACAGACACTGTTCTGCTGTCATGCAGAAACAATCAGCTTTTGTCTGTAGTATTACTCTGCTGTATGATGTAGTGAAGTTTTGTGAGCGGGGCATGATGATCTACATCATCAATCAATCAATCAACTTTTTTCTTATATAGCGCCAAATCACAACAAACAGTTGCCCCAAGGCGCTCCATATTGTAAGGCAAGGCCATACAATAATTATGAAAAACCCCAACGGTCAAAACGACCCCCTATGAGCAAGCACTTGGCCACAGTGGGAAGGAAAAAACTCCCTTTTAACAGGAAGAAACCTCCAGCAGAACCAGGCTCAGGGAGGGGCAGTCTTCTGCTGAGACTGGTTGGGGCTGAGGGAAAGAACCAGGAAAAAGACATGCCGAGAAGGGGGGCAGAGATCGATCACTAATGATTAAATGCAGAGTGATGCATACGGAGCAAAAAGAGAAAGCAACAGTGCATCATGGGAACCCCCCCACAGTCTACGTCTAAAGCAACATAACCAAGGGATGGTCCAGGGTCACCCGATCCAGCCCTAACTATAAGCCTTAGCGAAAAGGAAAGTTTTAAGCCTAATCTTAAAAGTAGAGAGGGTATCTGTCTCCCTGATCATCAACATCAGCGTTAATATACTTCAGTTTACCTTGGGGGCTTATGAAAGCCAAACAGATATGTAATAATAAAACTGACAGAGGACCACCAAAACCTTTCAGAGAATTTACCGTCCCTCTTCAAAAGGTCCATGTTCACCTCACGTCCAAAGTAAGATTTTAATTGTGTGATATGTGATTGTCCTATAAATCATTAGCACTACTGTCAGAGATTTCACCCTTTGCAGCTTACTGCCAGTCTGCAGTCACTGTCGACAAGCCAAACTGTTACCATAATTACTGTGTTTCAGCGTTTCAGTTCATTTCAATTTATTTTCCTTTATATAGTGCCAAATCACAACAGAGTTGCCTCAAGGCACTTCACACAGGTAAGGTCTAACCTTACCAACCCCCAGAGCAACAGGGGTAAGGAAAAACTCCCTCTGAGGAGCGTTTCCATTTTGCTTGGCAGTGGAGGTTTATGCAGGGCTTTCTGTTGTATTAGCATTACAAACGTCTGCTTTGCTTCCTTTCTCTCTCTGCATGCCCTAAATTGTTTTCCAGGTAGGACAGTAATCCATGTGCATTGGAGTGCTCATAGATTACTGGTGGATTATGTAATATTAAAGTGAATGTTGACTGTATGGAGCACTAGCGGGGTCTTCTATACAGATGGCCACTTGCTCACAGTCTTGTTTCAGATTGCGTTTGATTTGCATCTATTCCTTCACCAAAGTAAAACTTTTCTTCGACACCTATCTTTATCTGTACCATTTCAATTTCTTGAAATATTGGGAGAAACCTGGCTACTGTTCTGTTTCCATGGCGCTGTTGACGCTGTAAAGGCTGCACAGAGACCACCACACAAAGTGTTAGGGTCAGTCATGTGATGTCGTGCAAATAATCTACCTGCCATTGATGAATTGAGGCAACCACGAGTTATTCAGTCTGCAAACGGCCACGTATACAGCCTGCGGGGTCAGATCCCTCACAGGATGTGTTTCCACACCCTGGTGAAAGCTGAATGACTGCGTAGCTGCTCAGAGGCAATGTGGAGGAGGAGGAAATTTAGGTCAGTTATGGGGGGGATGGTTCTCTACTGCTGAAAGGCCTCTTTGTCATCATCATTTTCCCGGTTGGTCCAGTGTCCAGACCCTCTGAAAGGTGACATTGAGCACAGCCGGGCAAACAGGAAAACCTGCATACCAGCAGCTTCTAATGAGTTTCTAAAGGCAGGCATAGTGTACAAAGGCGCATCTTGTCACCAGACAAGGCAGGCAGCTGCTTGGGGCCCCCGATCCACTAGGTGGCGAAAGAGAGTCGAGATTTGCGAGTCGAGTCGAAAGTAGACACTTGCGTTTTGAGAAGTCATTCACTTGCACGTCCATGTGTCTGCAAATTCTCTGCACCTGCAAATGATCAAACTATCAAAACAAGATAATGACAGCTATAAGAAAATGAAGAGGAACTATCCTTCCGGGAGTGAGAAAAGAAAGAAGAAAAAAGAAGAAGAGGAGAGAAAAAAGCAAGATAGTGGTAAGTCAGTCGAAATATAACAAATGATATAGAATGGTGCTAGTCTAGTTTCATTCGCGTTGGCATGGCCATACTTTTCTATGTTGATTTTAATGAATGTACTACAGACTACAGTTGCTTGGTTTAACTTGACAGCGAAGTTACTTCGGCTCCCCCCACACACCGCACTGTGTGCCATGCATGCCATGAGTGGTCAGCCTCGCACAGCAGATAAACTACCACCGTCATTATCAGGCTGGAAGAACGCAGGCAGTAGCTAAAAGTTGAAGAAGACACTTGAATACTTTCAGACCAGAAAACTTAATTTATGTATTGCTTTTAAATTTGGCATGTTTATTGGTTTACAGCACACACACACTAGTTGTTTGGAAAGGGCTAAACTGTCAACTGGAGATGAAAGCTGTTATCAGCCAAGCTATGACAGGCTACTAGTCTGTCTTTTTTTTTGTTGTTTTAGCTGCAACTGCATTTTAAGCTGTGCATCTCAGCATAAACCATTTTTATTTTTCAGCAACCAACCAGTGCCGATTTCACAAATCCTTTGTTGAAACTAAACCATTCCATTGGTTTTAGTCTACAATAAACAAAGAACTGTGTTTTTGAAGAATTGTTAAAATAATGTGGAAATATTAAATCAATGTAATGGATATGTGACTATTATAGCCTATTTATCATCCATTATTTCCCTTTTATATACATTTATTTAGGATCATTGCTGAAGTTTTTTACACCAGTGGTGCCTAGTAAAGAGAGCCAATGCGATAACTGTTCACAATTTGTTGTTGATTTATTGAAATGGTGAAAAATTCACGTGTTTGTAACTTCACTATTTGTAACTTGTGAAAAAAAACTATACTATTTACAATTTGTTGGTGATTTATTAAAATAACGCAAAACCAACCAGGCAGTGAGTGAACTTCTGCTTGGGGCCCCAACAGACCCTAGAATCGCCTCTGATAGTGTAAGTATGTTTGCAAGCTTAACTGCAAACACTGAATCCCCCCCAATGTTCCACATAGCATGAGGTTATGAACTACACTCAACAAAAATATAAACGCAACACTTTTGGTTTTGCTCCCATTTTGTATGAGATGAACTCAAAGATTTAAAACTTTTTCCACATACACAGTATCACCATTTCCCTCAAATATTGTTCATAAACCAGTCTAAATCTGTGATAGTGAGCACTTCTCCTTTGCTGAGATAATCCATCCCACCTCACAGGTGTGCCATATCAAGATGCTGATTAGACACCATGATTAGTGCACAGGTGTGCCTTAGACTGTCCACAATAAAAGGCCACTCTGAAAGGTGCAGTTTTGTTTTATTGAGGGGGGATACCAGTCAGTATCTGGTGTGACCACCATTTGCCTCATGCAGTGCAACACATCTCCTTCACATAGAGTTGATCAGGTTGTCAATTGTGGCCTGTGGAATGTTGGTCCACTCCTCTTCAATGGCTGTGCGAAGTTGCTGGATATTGGCAGGAACTGGTACACGCTGTCGTATACGCCAGTCCAGAGCATCCCAAACATGCTCAATGGGTGACATGTCCGGTGAGTATGCCGGCCATGCAAGAACTGGGACATTTTCAGCTTCCAAGAATTGTGTACAGATCCTTGCAACATGGGGCCATGCATTATCCTGCTGCAACATGAGGTGATGTTCTTGGATGTATGGCACAACAATGGGCCTCAGGATCTCATCACGGTATCTCTGTGCATTCAAAATGCCATCAATAAAATGCACCTGTGTTCTTCGTCCATAACAGATGCCTGCCCATACCATAACCCCACCGCCACCATGGGCCACTCGATCCACAACACTGACATCAGAAAACGCTCACCCACACGACGCCACACACGCTGTCTGCCATCTACCCTGGACAGTGTGAACCAGGATTCATCCGTGAAGAGAACACCTCTCCAACGTGCCAAACGCCAGCGAATGTGAGCATTTGCCCACTCAAGTCGGTTACGACGACGAAGTGGAGTCAGGTCGAGACCCCGATGAGGACGACGAGCATGCAGATGAGCTTCCCTGAGACGGTTTCTGACAGTTTGTGCAGAAATTCTTTGGTTATGCAAACCGATTGTTTCAGCAGCTGTCCGAGTGGCTGGTCTCAGACGATCTTGGAGGTGAACATGCTGGATGTGGAGGTCCTGGGCTGGTGTGGTTACACGTGGTCTGCGGTTGTGAGGCTGGTTGGATGTACTGCCAAATTCTCTGAAACCCCTTTGGAGACGGCTTATGGTAGAGAAATGAACATTCAATACATGAGCAACAGCTCTGGTTGACATTCCTGCTGTCAGCATGCCAATTGCACGCTCCCTCAAATCTTGCGACATCTGTGGCATTGTGCTGTGTGATAAAACTGCACCTTTCAGAGTGGCCTTTTATTGTGGGTAGTCTAAGGCACACCTGTGCACTAATCATGGTGTCTAATCAGCATCTTGATATGGCACACCTGTGAGGTGGGATGGATTATCTCAGCAAAGGAGAAGTGCTCACTATCACAGATTTAGACTGGTTTGTGAACAATATTTGAGGGAAATGGTGATATTGTGTATGTGGAAAAAGTTTTAGATCTTTGAGTTCATCTCATACAAAATGGGAGCAAAACCAAAAGTGTTGCGTTTATATTTTTGTTGAGTGTATATTTAAAAAGTTCTATAAAACACAATATTTTCTGGACTATAAGTTGCAATTTTTTAACTTGCTTGGCTGGCCCTGTGACTTAATATTTCAAAGCAGCTTATACGAGTATTTCAAAAAATACACTGCATTATCATCTGTGGCCACAAGATGGCAACATCTACACATGATAACTGAACAGGCATGTCTGTACTTTGATCTGGAAGAGGAGGCGGGGCTGGGTCTGACAGAATGTCCCCCTACTCAGCATGGTAAAACTAACCCGTTGTTTAATTTTTTTGTTTTAGTTTATTTGCAGTTTCTGCAAAGAAGATTTGGAGGGGAGTGGCAAGATGGCGTAGAACGGCACAGCACAACGCGGCGTTTCAATTGATGGAAAAAAAACCCGCTGGATTTGATTTAATATCCACAAACAACAAACGAAAGAAAGCCTTAACGACAACAGCTCTTGGCGGACGTTGTTGTGTGGGCCGCTGAAGAGGAGGTACTGCTGGCCCACCACCACAAGATGGCGCCCTGCTTGAAGTGCGGGCTTCAAGCACGAGAAGGCGTCGGAGCGACCAGGAGTGACAGCTGTCACTCATCATCCGCACCAGCTGTCACTCATCCACTACTCATCACCACCACCATAAAGGCCGGACTGCAACTCCACCTCCCCGCCGAGAAATCAGCTACCATTCAGGTAACCTTCTCTGCTGTAATTATTGTTGTCCAAAACATTGTTCTGTGTGCAGCCGTGTTCCTGCGGGCTCTGTCGGAGGCTGGATTGGCGGACAGTGAGAGGACGACGTTCTTCGCCTGTCACTCCATCCAGGAAAGAGACCAACAGGAGCTGCATGGGTGACATTGTTGCTGGAGGTGGAGGTTCTCCCTCCTAATTGTGTACAGACTGTGGGATTACTGAGTGTGCGACCTCACACTCATCAGGACTGTCTCTGTTCTCTGCCAGCAGTACCGGGTCTGACTGCTGAAGACAGCGGCCACCTGGGGCGCAGGGCTTGGCGGCTCCGGTGTTCTTCAGCTCCGTTGGCGATGGAAGCTGTGTGGGATCCGGCACTTCTCTCGCCAGGCGTCTTCTATCGTCGAGCCTGCCCACACGTCACCTGGTGTATGATTGACAGTCACCATATTGTTATTGTCTGTACGTCGTTGTGCGATTCACAACATTAAATTGTTACTTTTGGCTTATCCATTGTCCGTTCATTAACACCCCCTGTTGTGGGTCCGTGTCACGACACTTTCACAACAGACGTGGCTTGACTGCCTGGTGGAAAACCTTAGAAAATACAAACTCGCTAATGGAAATCTGTACAGTTGCTCCTATTTGGCACAACCCAGACTTTAAGATCAATCAAGCAACTCTTCATGTCAGCACATGGGAACAGAAAGGAATCACACACCTGCATCACCTCTTTCAAAATAACAGGTTTATACCATTTAACAACTTGATGCATAGGTTTGGAATTATAGGAGAAAATTTCATTCATTACCATCAAGTAAAGTATGCTGTGATGTCAAAAATTCAGACGCATCAGTGCTCTCCAGAACCACCCACATTAGTGACAGACATCAAGAACCTCCTCCCAATAAAGAAAACCTTGTCTAAGGTATATAAGTTAATATCAGGCGTGAACACCGTCTTACATTTATCCAGCTTAAAATGGGGGGTGGACTTCCTCCTCACCTCTGACCCTGACCACTGGACACAGATCTGTAAAAACACATTTTCAATGACAAAAAACATCAACTTACAACTCATCCAATACAAAGTTCTTCATAGAACACCCATCACACAATATAAGATGTATAAAATGGGCTTCTTAGACTCTGATGTTTGTTCACAGTGTGAGCTAAACACCACTGATACCTATTATCATGCTCTTTGGCTCTGCTCACCTGTCCAGTGTTTTTGGTCAAAAGTCATTGAAAAATTGTCCTCTATCTTGGGATATAGAATTCCCTTATCTCATAATTTATGTTTACTTGGAGACACAACAATTATTGAACTGCCAACTAAACAGTCTAAAACGATACTTATAGCACTGACTATTGCCAAAAAAACAATTTTGCTGAACTGGAAAAAATAAACAATCAATATTAACCACTGGTCAAACCTCCTTATTGAATATATATCGATGGGAAAAAATAGCCGCTTCATCAAAAAACCAAGTACCAAAATTTAATGAAACATGGCCCTTATTTATCAACTCATTAAATTTGAATTTGGAGGGCTAATAAAATAAATAAATAAATAAATAAAAATTAAAAAATAAAATTCTCTTCTTTTCTTTTTGCCTTTTAGGGAATGCCACTTTTGCACACGTACTGTATTAATATTAGATTATGATTTGTTCCTATTATTGTTGACCTACTGACTTTTCTCTCTCTTGTGCCGCTGATCCAGGTTGCAGTTCTTTGGGGTACTCTTGTTGTCAGAGACTGACTACTGTGTGGTTTTTTTTTTTTTTTTTTTTTTTTTGTTTGTTTGTTTCCTCTTTTCTTGAATATGATTGAATTGGTGGAGGAGAGAGTGTCTTTTAGAGTGGCTGGCCCCTCGGGTGCCTGGCCATGTGTGGATGGTTTGGCGTCCGGGTGTTGGGTCCTGCACTTGCTGGGGGATTTGGGGTTGGGGCTTGGGGGGTCTGGGGGGGTTTGCTTCCCGGTGCTGCCGGTTGGCACCGCGGGCTTCTGGGG
This sequence comes from Thalassophryne amazonica, assembly GCF_902500255.1. Classification (NCBI taxonomy): domain Eukaryota; kingdom Metazoa; phylum Chordata; class Actinopteri; order Batrachoidiformes; family Batrachoididae; genus Thalassophryne; species Thalassophryne amazonica. Next base: position 41,920,396 of record NC_047103.1, on the reverse strand, counting down.
GGGTTGGGTTGGGTGCTGGCCCACGCTCCCTTCGGCTCCTCCCTTGCGGGGCGTGGGTGTGCCTCTGTGCCTGGGGTGGGGGGCTGGCTGGCCCGCCGGTGGGGGCCCGGGTGCCGCGCCGCGGGGCTTCCAGTCCTATTGTCGGTGGCGGTGGTGGTGGCGGAGGGGAGAGAGTTTGGTGGCCATCGTTCCTTTTCAGTTGGGTCTGTCTGCTCCACCGTTGGTAGGTTGGGGTCCAGTGCCTGAGCGGGGGGTGGTGCCTCTCCCCGGGGCTTGGGTGTGCGTGGCCCCCCATGCCCCGGCCTCTCCCTCCGTGTTTGTGGGCCCACCTGTCTCCCCTTTGCTCCTCAGCTGCCCCTGCCGCTCCGGGGTCTCATCCTGCACCTTCCCTGGTTCGGGGACCTCCGGACGTGGTGGCCCATCCATCTACGGCTCCCTGGCCCCCTGTCCCCCCTGTTGGTTTGCTCCTCCCTGGCCTCCGGTGCTCCTCCGGGGCTGCCCGCCTCCCACCGTCCCTTGGTTTCCCTGGCACCTCCGCCAGATCTGGGGTTGGGCTGGGGGCCCGGTGGGCCGGTGTGGGTGGCCTCCTCCCCTTGCCGTGTCTCTCCCTCCGCCTGCTGCTTGGGGTTGGGCCTCACGTGTCACACCCATTTAATGCACTTCACCAGGTTAGCACCTGCACGCACATCATATTGGGTTGTAAATAGCACATTGTAGGGTTCACATGATTTGTGGTAGGGTGTTGGGGATGGGTATGCAGGGCAGTCTGTGGCGCAGCTGTGCGCTGCAGCCTTCCACTGCAGTTTCCATCCGCCACCCCTGCCTTGCAATTTTAATGCACACACCTTACTTCTACACATTTAGTAAACAATTTCACCAATTTAGAGTCGGGGTCACTAGGCGGTGGTGGCCCTCGTGTGGCTCGGTGGTCCCTACCTTGTGCTTTGGATTCGGTTGCGGTGGCTCCTTTGCTCCCCGTCCTTGCTGCCGCTCGCTCCTGCCCTCTGGGGCCGTGGCCCAGGTGACGTGGTTCTGGGGCTCCCCCTATTGGTGGGCCCATGCCAGCGCCCTGTGTGCTTCCCTCGGGTTTGGGGTGGCTCCCTGTGACCCTGTGGAGGGGGTGTGTGTTGTCGGGGGTGCGTTCCGGCGCCGTCCGTCCCGCTCCCCTGTTGGTTTGCTGTGCTGCCCGGTGGCTATGGGGGCTGCCTTTCCTGGCCCCCGTGCCCTTCCGCTGCGTCTTTTCTCCTGGCTCCCCCGGGGCCCTGCGTCCTGGACCCACTTCCGTCTTCGCTTGCAGCCGGCCCTGTGGTTTCTGACGTGCTGGAGTGGTCCATGTAAGGTTGGTGGTAAAGTTCTGTACTCTTGTCTTGGCCCAACACACCAGCCACAGTAGTGATTGGATATTTAGCTGTGATCTGGGTCTCTGTGTGTGGATGGTCACATGTTTGTGGCCGTCACCACAATTCAGTTTTTGGGTGCTCTTAAGAGGATTAACACTACGGTGTTCTGGATTAGGGTATGGATGCTCACTAATTAGACAACAGACTGTTGCTGTCACTGTTTGTTCATGTGTGGTTGTTTGTCATGGTATGTTGTATGGTTGGGGCCCCGTCTCCTTGGTGTCTCGCGTCACAGTTATTGTCTTCACCACTTGTCTCTCGTTCTTGTCTTTCTTTGTGTTGTTTTGGTGGTCTGCCCTTCCTGATAGAAGCTGTCGGTTGGCTTTGAGTAGGATGTTGTAGGCTGATCGGGAAGGGCGGATGGGGGTCTCACACACACACACACACACCACATTTACTCATGCACTACATACCTTCTGTCTTGCAAGAATAAATTACATATATGCGTATTAATGTTCATAAATGGTTCTGCCAGTGTGGCACTTACCATTACTATATATGCAGACAAGGGGAAAAAAAAAAGTTTATTTGCATTCAGTGAGGTAAATGTGCACGCTTAGCACTGGGCACTTCCAATGACCACATAATGCAGTTTGGCATCTGTGTGTGTTAATGTTCAAAACTTCAGAATTAGTGCATTATTTTAAAATTAAAAGCTATGTGTTATATTTTGACTTTGTGCAAATGACAGAGTTGACATTAATGTTGTTAAACTATCCGGATTAATTTGGTTTATAAATCAAAACCATAAGTCATACCTGCTTTCCTTTTGAGGACTTCGGCCTCATGGCTGGACCGCTGTATGCTGTAAAGGGTAATGACTTTTTTTTGTAGTAGTAGTAGTAGTACTTGTAGTAGTAGCCTGGTGGCCAGGCTCCTTCTACTGGGGTACAGTTGAGCTCAGCTTCTCTTAGCTGCTCCACTGCATGTTTTTCACCGTTACTATGTAAAAAATGTTCGTGGTCTAAAAGTTATCAGAACTAAATTCATCAGAAGCTAGTTGGACACCAGAATTCAGTCTCTATCTGTAATGGTTCTTGAGATACAGTCTATTTGTAGTTTTACATACACTCAAGGACGGCAATTTGGTTTGTGTCCTATTACATTAAAAATATTGCAGTTAAGACCCAGAAATGTATTGAAGTTGAATATAAACTTGTGTATTGTGGACATTTTAGCACAAAAAGAATGGCTGTAGCTCTTACAGTTTTTGAGATACAGCACATAAGCCATCTACACTTGGCTAAAAATGGTGAAATTATGTTGAAACCAAGTAACTGTTCTGAAATGTTCATTTAAAGAATGTAATAATAATATTCTTAGTGCTTGTCAGCTGCACTAACTTTTTAATGACACAGATGTAATCACACCCTATACAGTAAAACCAATGAAGCATGATAATAATAAAATTTCAGGTGAAATCAGTATTGTGTACATCATGACACTTGAAATTTTACTTGTTCAAATTTCAATCTCATCATCCTGGTTATCTTTGAGTTGGCCTGCATTTGTACACCCTGTACCTCTGCAGTTGCCACACTCTGCAATCTAAGCAAGCAATCTAAGTTAAGTTTGCGACATGTACATCGCAGTGTACTGCAGTCAGTACTGCAGTTACATCTCACAGCATGCAGAAGAGAATCTGGTGCTGCTTGCAAGTCAGTCATGATTGGGACAACCTCACTATCAGAAACTTTCCATCCCCATTCTTGCAATGGCATGTTGTCACCTTCATCTTCACCTTTCCATTCCTGAACTTGCAAGTAAACTCTCTGACTATGAAACGTGGCAGCTGCTGAAGTGGGTGGCAAACACTGTGGCTGCACATGAGTTGTCTTTGTTGCAACCTTATCACAAAAGCACCTGTATCTGAGAGAACTGAGGCTTTCTCCAGGTTGTCCACACAGCAGTGGTGTCACCAGTGTGCCCTGACATCCACTCTATTATACATAATATATGAGTAACTTCTCTATTCATATTCCAGTGAAATATTGACTCAAAAAGATTATTATTACCTTCTTTAGATGAACATTTCAGAAATGTTACTTAGTTTTCAACATAACAATGCTCAATTTCATCAATTTTTGTCGAGTGTAGATGTATTTTTATACCATATCTCAAAAACTGTAATAGCTACAGCTATTTTTTTGGTGCCAAAATGTCCACAATGCACAAGTTTATATTCAACTTCAATATATTTATGGGCCTTAACTGCAATATTTTTAACGTAATAGGACACAAACCAAATTGCCATCCTTGAGTGCATGTAAACTACATATAGGCTGTATCTCAAGAACCGTTACAGAGAGAGACCTAATTTTGGTGTCAAAATGTCCACAATATTCAAGTTTATATTTAACATCAATACATTTATGTGCTTAAATATTGATATTGTTTGAGTTATTTTGGAAAAACTACATTTTGCATGTTTTCGGACGGCCATCTTGGATTTTGGGAGTGTTCCCGATTTTTTTTTATCTTTCTAGACTTTTAATATGTTTTATAAAACAGTTTCAGGGTTCAAATGCCACCAGAATCATTTCTGTTGCAATTTGTTCCGGGTTGACCCCTTTTTAATTTTTTTCATAAAATGACTGGACTAATGTCTTTTATTTAACAGAGGGACTTTGTGGGGGATTCTTGCAAATAAATTAGCTTCACACAGGCGTCTTCTAACTGTCACAGCACTTACAGGTAACTCCAGACTGTCTTTGATCATCCTGGAGGTGATCAATGGGTGAGCCTTTGCCATTCTGGTTATTCTTCTATCCATTTTGATGGTTGTTTTCCATTTTCTTCCACGCGTCTCTGTTTTTTTTTGGTCCATTTTAAAGCATTGGAGATCATTGTAGATGAACAGCCTATAATTTTTTGCACCTGCATATAAGTTTTCCCCTCTCCAATCAACTTTTTAATCAAACTACGCTGTTCATCTGACCAATGTCTTGAACGTCCCATTTTCCTCAGGCTTCCAAAGAGAAAAGCATGTTCAACAGGTGCTGGCTTCATCCTTAAATAGGGGACACCTGATTCACACCTGTTTGTTCCACAAAATTGATGAACTCACTGACTGAATGCCACACTGCTATTATTGTGAACACCCCCTTTTCTACTTTTTTTTTTTTTACTAATAGCCCAATTTCATAGCCTTAAGAGTGTGCATATCATGAATGCTTGGTCTTATTGGATTTGTGAGAATCTACTGAATCTACTGGTACCTTGTTTCCCATGTAACAATAAGAAATATACTCAAAACCTGGATTAATCATATTTGTCTAATAGATTACAATTTGTTCATGTAAATGGGGAATCTTCTTCACAGACTAAAGTTAATTATGGAGTTCCACAAGGTTCTGTGCTAGGACCAATTTTATTCACTTTATATATGCTTCCCTTAGGCAGTATTATTAGACGGTATTGCTTAAATTTTCATTGTTACGCAGATGATACCCAGCTTTATCTATCCATGAAGCCAGACGACACACACCAATTAGCTAAACTGCAGGATTGTCTTACAGACATAAAGACATGGATGACCTCTAATTTCCTGCTTTTAAACTCAGATAAAACTGAAGTTATTGTACTTGGCCCCACAAATCTTAGAAACATGGTGTCTAACCAGATCCTTACTGTGGATGGCATTACCCTGACCTCTAGTAATACTGTGAGAAATCTTGGAGTCATTTTTGATCAGGATATGTCATTCAAAGCGCATATTAAACAAATATGTAGGACTGCTTTTTTGCATTTACGCAATATCTCTAAAATCAGAAAGGTCTTGTCTCAGAGTGATGCTGAAAAACTAATTCATGCATTTATTTCCTCTAGGCTGGACTATTGTAATTCATTATTATCAGGTTGTCCTAAAAGTTCCCTAAAAAGCCTTCAGTTAATTCAAAATGCTGCAGCTAGAGTGCTGACGGGGACTAGAAGGAGAGAGCATATCTCACCCATATTGGCCTCTCTTCATTGGCTTCCTGTTAATTCTAGAATAGAATTTAAAATTCTTCTTCTTACTTATAAGGTTTTGAATAATCAGGTCCCATCTTATCTTAGGGACCTCGTAGTACCATATCACCCCAATAGAGCGCTTCGCTCTCAGACTGCAGGCTTACTTGTAGTTCCTAGGGTTTGTAAGAGTAGAATGGGAGGCAGAGCCTTCAGCTTTCAGGCTCCTCTCCTGTGGAACCAGCTCCCAATTCAGATCAGGGAGACAGACACCCTCTCTACTTTTAAGATTAGGCTTAAAACTTTCCTTTTTGCTAAAGCTTATAGTTAGGGCTGGATCAGGTGACCCTGAACCATCCCTTAGTTATGCTGCTATAGACGTAGACTGCTGGGGGGTTCCCATGATGCACTGTTTCTTTCTCTTTTTGCTCTGTATGCACCACTCTGCATTTAATCATTAGTGATCGATCTCTGCTCCCCTCCACAGCATGTCTTTTTCCTGGTTCTCTCCCTCAGCCCCAACCAGTCCCAGCAGAAGACTGCCCCTCCCTGAGCCTGGTTCTGCTGGAGGTTTCTTCCTGTTAAAAGGGAGTTTTTCCTTCCCACTGTAGCCAAGTGCTTGCTCACAGGGGGTCGTTTTGACCGTTGGGGTTTTACATCATTATTGTATGGCCTTGCCTTACAATATAAAGCGCCTTGGGGCAACTGTTTGTTGTGATTTGGCGCTATATAAAAAAAAATTGATTGATTGATTGATTGATTAATCTTTTTAGTCACATAGCATTACTATTATTCTGAACACTACTGTAGGTCCATATCAAAACTAAAAAGTATGCCTTGTTTGGATTGGAGTTATAGATCTAAAAATTGAAAAAATAATTATGCTTGGCTCCTTTGCTAATGTTGTCACCGTGGGGTTTCCACAAAGGCAAGCTCGTTAGACTTTTAAACTAGCTTCAAAACAGCCAGGGTCTAACAGGACCAAGCATATACTTTACTTACTTGTCAGCATACGATGGATAGGCCCTGCAGATTTGGCAGAAAACCTCATTCTTCTCTTGGTCATGACCAAGCCACGGCCATTTCTGTGGCCAGGTCAGGACAAAACCTCTCTTCCTCTTGTTTCTTTCATATAGCCTGTCTCGCTCCCTTAACTCATCATCACTAAGCTTCCTCTTCTGGCCAATTCCTTTAGCAAAATTCTTTCCTGGTTGTTGCCTGGGTTTGGGTGGTTGTCATTTAAACATATTTCAATTTAAATTTCAAAGCGTTCTGTTAGATTTGCGTCTTGTTCGTCTTTGTTTCCTGCAGCTTCCCGCACATTTAAAGATGCTAACGAACATTGCCGAAGATCGGTGAGGGAAACGGCCGAACGCACGCTCCACGCATTGACAACATACAATTTCAATGTACACGAGATTCTGCAGGAGCATGGAGCATGGTGCGAGACCAAAACAAACATGACGGACTCTGTGATGTCTGATGACATGGAGATGTGAAGAAATTCGACTTTACTGCCACAAAATATGGTAAAATAAATAGAATTTTGCGTATTTTTGTAGTGGCCCGAGCGGGCCATCATTTGATGAATTGTACTGGCCCATAGTGGCCCGAAAGTGGGCCAAATCTGCACCGGGCCAGCGGGCAAACAGCTATGTTGAACCCTGTGATATCAAGAAGGACATGGACATATTTAAAAAAATAAATAAATAAACCCACACACACCATATAAAAACACCACATTTTATCGAATCCCTCTTAACAAGCGGGCAATACAAGTATGTTCCGTCTGTTCCTCTGTAGATGATCCATGGTCACAGACGGACAGTCATGAAATGACATGAATGAGAAGCAGGGCGTTCTTATCATGTCCACATCAGCTGGCGGCATGTCCAGCCGGCCCCGCGCATGCGTCCTGCCTGACACACGTGTCTTGTGGATGGCGTGGCGCAGGACAGACACCGCATCATGCAATGGGCTGTAGCCAACAGCGATATTTGTTTTTATGCATGTCCACATGTGGAAAATGGGCAGTTGTTAGTTCATGTCCGTCCATACATGGTATGTCTTCTCCAGCTGTGATGTCCAGAACCACACACTCCACAGCCGCTCCTGTGGGTGGACACACCCCTGTCAGTTCAGCGCACAGACCAAAGTGTCACTGCCTGTTTTCAAAGCCACACTCATGGGGTACTTAGACAAATTTCACATCTTGCTCGGCAGTGATCCTCTGCTGACTGTTTTCGTACTAACAGTGTGAATGGCCACACATTAGATGTTCGTGTGTGTCACCTGGAATTTGGCCGACACCTGCCGCAAAAGGGTTTGATGGGTTCTCACAGTGCAACTCTGTCTTTCAGCCGCTGGTGTGCACAAATAGTTGTAGCAACAGGTGTACGGTCGTTAGAGGCAGCTGCGATTTTACACGTATTGCATATGATTCCTGCTTCATGCGCACTTCGACCAAATTTGTACTATGTGTGAAGCGGCCCTTAAAGATCCACTTTGAAATCATAGATCACCTTTCTTTTGGTCATATCAACTTGGACCTTAGGTGACCTTGAAAGGTCAAACTCAAAACCATAACTGTTTAACTCAAACCCTTTGTATCTAATAAGGATTAACATGGTGCAATTGGTGTGTGTTAGTAAAGGATGAAGTGGCAATTTATGACAAAATTGATCAAAAACCCAAGGCTGCACAGAGCCATATACAACCCCTGGCAAAAATTATGGAATCACCGGCCTCGGAGGATGTTCATTCAGTTGTTTAATTTTGTAGAAAAAAAGCAGATCACAGACATGACACAAAACTAAAGTCATTTCAAATGGCAACTTTCTGGCTTTAAGAAACACTATAAGAAAACAAGAAAAAAAAATTGTGGCAGTCAGTAACGGTTACTTTTTTAGACCAAGCAGAGAGAAAAAAATATGGAATCACTCAATTCTGAGGAATAAATTATGGAATCACCCTGTAAATTTTCATCCCCAAAACTAACACCTGCATCAAATCAGATCTGCTCGTTAGTCTGCATCTAAAAAGGAGTGATCACACCTTGGAGAGTTGTTGCACCAAGTGGACTGACATGAATCATGGCTCCAACATGAGAGATGTCAATTGAAACAAAGGAGAGGATTATCAAACTCTTAAAAGAGGGTAAATCATCACGCAATGTTGCAAAAGATGTTGGTTGTTCACAGTCAGCTGTGTCTAAACTCTGGACCAAATACAAACAACATGGGAAGGTTGTTAAAGGCAAACATACTGGTAGACCAAGGAAGACATCAAAGCGTCAAGACAGAAAACTTAAAGCAATATGTCTCAAAAATCGAAAATGCACAACAAAACAAATGAGGAACGAATGGGAGGAAACTGGAGTCAACGTCTGTGACCGAACTGCAAGAAACCACCTAAAGGAAATGGGATTTACATAAAGAAAACCTAAATGAAAGCCATCATTAACACCTAAACAGAAAAAAACAAGGTTACAATGGGCTAAGGAAAAGCAATCGTGGACTGTGGATGACTGGATGAAAGTCATATTCAGTGATGAATCTCGAATCTGCATTGGGCAAGGTGATGATGCTGGAACTTTTGTTTGGTGCCGTTCCAATGAGATTTATAAAGATGACTGCCTGAAGAGAACATGTAAATTTCCACAGTCATTGATGATATGGGGCTGCATGTCAGGTAAAGGCACTGGGGAGATGGCTGTCATTACATCATCAATAAATGCACAAGTTTACGTTGATATTTTGGACACTTTTCTTATCCCATCAATTGAAAGGATGTTTGGGGATGATGAAATCATTTTTCAAGATGATAATGCATCTTGCCATAGAGCAAAAACTGTGAAAACATTCCTTGCAAAAAGACACATAGGGTCAATGTCATGGCCTGCAAATAGTCCGGATCTTAATCCAATTGAAAATCTTTGGTGGAAGTTGAAGAAAATGGTTCATGACAAGGCTCCAACCTGCAAAGCTGATCTGGTAACAGCAATCAGAGAAAGTTGGAGCCAGATTGATGAAGAGTACTGTTTGTCACTCATTAAGTCCATGCCTCAGAAACTGCAAGCTGTTATAAAAGCCAGAGGTGGTCCAACAAAATACTAGTGATGTGTTGGAGTGTTCTTTTGTTTTTCATGATTCCATAATTTTTTCCTCAGAATTGAGTGATTCCATATTTTTTTCCTCTGCTTGGTCTAAAAAAGTAACCGTTACTGACTGCCACAATTTTTTTTCCTGATTTCTTATGGTGTTTCTTAAAGCCAGAAAGTTGCCATTTGAAATGACTTTAGTTTTGTGTCATGTCTGTGATCTGCTTTTTTTCTACAAAATTAAACAACTGAATGAACATCCTCAGAGGCCTGTGATTCCATAAATTTTGCCAGGGGTTGTATTATGGGTAACACACACAAAGAACGAATACTTGGTATCAAATATGTAAGACACCAGTGTTGCACTCACTAAATGCCCTTTCTTTTTCAGACATGTGAAATATTCATGCCATTTCCTGAACAACAAATGGTGATGAGCTCCACTGAGTAACAGATCACAAGACAAAATTGTCAAACTCTTCCTTTAGCATCCCCAAGTATTTGATCCTTTTGGTGAGGATGGCTGTTTTATCACATCCATGAGTAAAATAGGTTGAAAAGAAAAGAGTACACTACTTACTGCCCGGCATAGGGTCTTCTCACCTGTCGACAATGATGACACAACCACTTACTGATATACTGTAGTTTTAATGTAACTGCTAATATGGTGGAATACAAGCAAAATCTGGGGATTTGCCAAGTGTGCTACCTCAGAGGCAACCCTCCTATGGGCCATGATGATGTCCTCCTCCTGATGTACTGTAGTGTCTTTCCAACATATGATTTGAAATCTGCACAAAAGTCAAGTTTGGGACTATGTGCTGGTGTCATGTATCACTGCATCCACCACACCATGGAACTGCCTTGAGTTATAGATGGCAGATAAGTGGTCTATCCCCACTTCTCAAAAGTACCCATCTATCTGCCACAGGCATCAGTGCCTCCTTGACCTTTTCTAGCTGCTGGAGTCCTCAACACTCAGGCACATGTGCACTGTATCACACCCAGAGAAATGCACCACATGGCAAAAATGTTGGAGCTGACATTTCCTCACAATGTAAGTGACTCTACTCATCTGAGTTTCCCTAAAAGTAACCACTCATTTGACACAAAGTCCCAGCAGTACCCATGTATGCACTGAAGCGACCTAGTACCAGACATCTACTCTTAGGTCAGCTGCTATCATTCAAGCCTCACAAGCGTATAGTAAGACGGGAAGCAACGGGACCCTTAAGACTTGTACCTTTGTTCTGCTGCAAAGATATCGGAACTACTAAACACCTCTGTTCAGTGATCTTAACAGGTGTCTCTCAGTATGAAAGGCAGAGAACCCAGTTACATGAATGTCACTGGGAAGATAAGTGAATATCTCTAAGTGTTCAACACTTTCACCATATGATGACAGAGTTCAGGAAGTCACTGAATTCATGGGTTGTAGTCTTGATCCAGGATAATCTCAAACCCAGACACTCCAATTCTGCACTCAGTTTCTCGAGTGCTGCACACTGATTCAGCAAAGATCACAACAATCATCCACGAAGTCAAGGCAAAAAAAAAAAGAAAAAAAAGAAAAACGTTTGCTCATAAAAAGAAAAGGCAACTAAACCTGTGGTTTCCACAACCTTACCCAGCTCCCAGTCCACGCAAGCACTGAACAGTGTAGGAGTCAGAACACACCCCTGACAAACAGTCAAAGGCAGAGACGCACAGGCAGCCTACACACAGATATTGTGAGTGTATGTATTACATATTATACGAGGTCTGTCCAAAAAGTATCAGACCTTTTTATTTTTTTCAAAAACCATATGGATTTGAATCATGTGTGCTTGCATGAGCCAACCTTGAACCTTCATGCGCATGCGTGATTTTTTTCACGCCCATCGGTTGCATCATTCGCCTGTGAGCAGGCTTTGTGTGAGCACTGGTCCTCCCCTCTCGTTGGATTTTCATTACGAGGTGGAACGATTTGGAGCTTTGCTGCATCAAATTTTTCTAGAAACTGTGAGACAGCCAGGTGGAAACCATTCGGAAGATTCAGGCGGCTTTCGGTGACAATCCTATGGGCATCACACAGATTAAGGAGCGTTACAACCGGTTTAAAGACGGCGCACAATGGCGGAGGGTGCGCCGCGCTCCGATCGGCCATCGACATGCTGAAACGACCAGATCATTTCCAAAGTGAACGCTGTGTTGATCCGGGATGTCGTCTGACTACCAGAGAAATTGCAGAAGAGGTGGACATCAGCACTTTTTTGGCACATTCCATTGTTACAGGAGATTTTGTAATGAAAGACGTGTGGAAGTTGGAAGTCTCACAGGACATGTTGTGACATGTCCAGCTCTTACACAATTCCTCGGATACTTACTCGACTGAAAAGCCACCGAAAGCCGTTTGAATCTTCCGAATGGTTTCCACCTGGCTGTCTCTCACAGTTTCTGGAAAAATTTGATTCAGCACTGCTCCAATCGTTCAGACAATTTCCTCAAAATGAAAATCCAGTGCTCACTCATAGCCTGCTCACAGGCGAATGACGCAACCGACAGGCGTGAAAAAACTCACACATGCACACGAAGGTTCAAGGTTGGCTCATGCAAGCACACATGATTCAAATCCATAAGGTTTTTGAAAAAAATAAAAAGGTCTGATACTTTTTGGACAGACCTCGTATATACAGTGTATTTCCTGTGAATGATCCATAAAACATGAAAATCAACATGTTGGTCAAGAAACGCCTGACACACAGCAGGTCAAATATGTGACATGATGTGTTATGTGTCTAACCTCTTATCAAATGCTGAGTGAAATGCTGTGGGGAAAGAGGGCAGAGGGCAGCTGGGGGACATCTGGCTTCAGGGAAACTGAGAGTCAGACAGCAGTGGAAGATTACTGGGAATCTTAGAGTAACTTTCAAAGAAGTGACTGACTGTCTCTAATGACCACTTAGGGAGACTCAGATGAGGAGCATCATTTGCATTGTGCATGCTTCTCTGGACATGATCTGGCACACCACATGCTTTAAAGTCATGTTGGAGATCCAGACAACTGAAAAAAGTCAAGGGGATGCTGATGTTTCTGCAGCAGGTAGACGCAGATATTTTTGAGAGGTATAGACTGACTGGCTCTCTGCCTAGGTGGTTGCCTTCAAAGGCCTGAGCCGGTTCCATAGTGCGATGGATGTGGCAACGTGAGGTACTCAAACATTCAGGGTTTTGTGGACTTGTGAATGTGTTTGAGTTTTAGAACGTAATTGGAAACTATCTCTGATTTTTTTATGGTTTGTTTGATGACGAAGTGGTCAGCGCACTCATTTCTAAAACAGAAGGGCCCTGCTTCAAGATCACCCATGCCCATTCTCCATGTAATGTGGAAGAAGGGTATCTGGTGTAAAACCTTTGCCAAATCAACACGCAGATCCATATCAGATCTGCTGTGGTGACCTCGATCATAATCAATCAATCAATCAATTTTTTTTTATATAGCGCCAAATCACAACAAACAGTTGCCCCAAGGTGCTTTATATTGTAAGGCAAGGCCATACAATAATTATGTAAAACCCAACGGTCAAAACGACCCCCTGTGAGCAAGCACTTGGCTACAGTGGGAAGGAAAAACTCCCTTTTAACAGGAAGAAACCTCCAGCAGAACCAGGCTCAGGGAGGGGCAGTCTTCTGCTGGACTGGTTGGGGCTGAGGGAGGAGAACCAGGAAAAGACATGCTGTGGAGGGGAGCAGAGATCAATCACTAATGATTAAATGCAGAGTGGTGCATACAGAGCAAAAAGAGGAAAGAAACAGTGCATCATGGGAACCCCCCAGCAGTCTACGTCTATAGCAGCATAACTAAGGGATGGTTCAGGGTCACCTGATCCAGCCCTAACTATAAGCTTTAGCAAAAAGGAAAGTTTTAAACCTAATCTTAAAAGTAGAGAGGGTGTCTGTCTCCCTGATCTGAATTGGGAGCTGGTTCCACAGGAGAGGAGCCTGAAAGCTGAAGGCTCTGCCTCCCATTCTACTCTTACAAACCCTAGGAACTACAAGTAAGCCCGCAGTCTGAGAGCGAAGCGCTCTATTGGGGTGATATGGTACTACGAAGGTCCCTAAGATAAGATGGGACCTGATATTCAAAACCTTATAAGTAAGAAGAAGAATTTTAAATTCTATTCTAGAATTAACAGGAAGCCAATGAAGAGAGGCCAATATGGGTGAGATATGCTCTCTCCTTCTAGTCCCTGTTAGTACTCTAGCTGCAGCAATTTTGAATTAAGTGAAGGCTTTTTAGGGAACTTTTAGGACAACCTGATATAATGAATTACAATAGTCCAGCCTAGAGGAAATAAATGCATGAATTAGTTTTTCAGCATCACTCTGAGACAAGACCTTTCTAATTTTAGAGATATTGCGTAAATGCAAAAAGCAGTCCTACATATTTGTTTAATATGCACTTTGAATGACATATCCTGATCAAAAATGACTCCAAGATTTCTCACAGTATTACTAGAGGTCAGGGTAATGCCATCCAGAGTAAGGATCTGGTTAGACACCATGTTTCTAAGATTTGTGGGGCCAAGTACAATAACTTCAGTTTTATCTGAGTTTAAAGCAGGAAATTAGAGGTCATCCATGTCTTTATGTCTGTAAGACAATCCTGCAGTTTAGCTAATTGGTGTGTGTCCTCTGGCTTCATGGATAGATAAAGCTGGGTATCATCTGCATAACAATGAAAATTTAAGCAATACCGTCTAATATACTGCCTAAGGGAAGCATGTATAAAGTGAATAAAATTGGTCCTAGCACAGAACCTTGTGGAACTCCATAATTAACTTTAGTCTGTGAAGAAGATTCCCCATTTACATGAACAAATTGTAATCTATTAGACAAATATGATTCAAACCACCGCAGCGCAGTGCCTTTAATACCTATAGCATACTCTAATCTCTGTAATAAAATTTTATGGTCAACAGTATCAAAAGCAGCACTGAGGTCTAACAGAACAAGCACAGAGATGAGTCCACTGTCCGAGGCCATAAGAAGATCATTTGCAACCTTCACTAATGCTGTTTCTGTACTATGATGAATTCTAAAACCTGACTGAAACTCTTCAAATAGACCATTCCTCTGCAGATGATCAGTTAGCTGTTTTACAACTACCCTTTCAAGAATTTTTGAGAGAAAAGGAAGGTTGGAGATTGGCCTATAATTAGCTAAGATAGCTGGGTCAAGTGATAAAGGGACAAGCTGAAAGCACTTACTTTCGTTTATGTGTAGAAATGCAGTCTTTCACACTGACAACCATAACTGCTGCTAATGTTCATTATCCACCCAGCCTCCATGAGCCATCCAGTAGGTGACAGCCTGGTGTGCAGGATCTTACATTAGCAAAATAAAGTTGCTTTTCTGATTGTTCAGATGCATCAAAATTCACCATATATTAATCAGTTAGTCCTCTTTGCAGTTTATTCCCCTTTTAATATGGAACCATCCACGATGACAGTATTATCGCCTTTGAGTTTTAAGATGGTAAGGGCAACAACAATCTGACATTTGACCCTAATGACCTTGATTTTCTTTGAATCACTGACCTCTGGCTGGCCTTGCCAGGGGATTTCTGGAATCCAATTTTGGTCTAAACTGAATTGAAAAATCTAATTCCTGGATTTTGATCTTTCTCAAAATTAACTCTTTAAGGGCAATTTTGGGGTCAACCTTCATTGACATACCAGGTTTGGTAGAAATCAGCAAACAGGCCTGGGAGGAACAGGTTAACAAACAAATGTGGCTTCACTGACTGACTTTTCACAAATTTTATCTTACAGGACAATTCTGGAACCCAACTCCCAAGTGTGATGCAACTGCCTGAAGTTCAACTCACAATTTTGACATTTGACCCCAATGGCCTTGACTTTAATGACTGACCTTTGGCAAATTTTACCTTTCCTGGGCAATTCCATAACCAATATCAATATGTGTGCCAGGTTTGGTGCAAATTAGAGCAACAACTAAGTCAAGACTTTAACTTTTAACCCCACTCAAATTGAGCTTTGCTGAAACAAACTCTTTGACACAAATTCTGGGGTTGACATTCAACCAAATACCAAATTTGGTGGAAATCAGCCCAAGGACATCAGAAAAGTAGGTAAAGAAAACAGACAAACCTTGTTCAAATTATAATATGATTGCCCAAACAAACTGATGAACTTATATTGCCTAGACTTTGGAAAAGCTAGCTTTTCCCCTCTCAGGAGCAACTATAAATAATCTGAAATCTGCATTATATCTTATACCAAAAAGGATTCTAACATGTCAAGAAGTAAGTTTAAATCCTCCTAAATATAAGAAGCCCGGCAGCGTGTCTATCTCACAGGTAAATGTATCCACCATCCACAACACCAATTACAGCAGATTGCACGTTTGGAGATGATCAGCACACTCCCTTTTTAGCAGCCAGACTGTTTACCATCTCAGAGTAAACTGGGTGGAAACACCATTTAGTTCAATTACACAGCAATGCTGTAAAAACAACCAGCAACCCCACACTCAGACAGATATTGATTTATGGAGAAACACAAAAGCATGATGTGAGACGGCAAAGAGGACGGGGCATCGTCAGAAGCCACAGAAGAGCCTTTTATAGTCGGCAGAGAAAAATATCACTCATGCAGCATGTTTTTACCAATTATTTCTGGCTCTGGTTTTACTTCTTTAGTCAGTCGTTTGCAAGTTGAAGCAGAGATGAAGGGATGGGAGTGTGGAGCGTTCTAGTGTGTGTTACTTGTCTGAGGTCAACATAGGTCAGAAGGAGCAGCAACTGGAGGTTGTGCCTACTGCCTTGATGTAGATGTAGACCATACATTGGATATTTTAATGGAAAACCGTAACGTCACCCACAGGTATTCTGAAGAAGGGGTTTTAAACTCAAACGGGGCGGCTATAGGCAGTGCACGTCTCCACCTCACTCTCAATCAACCCATTAACAGGTGGAGCAAGAGCAACACAGGTCTGACCTGAGCAGGACAATTGAAGCCTGAAGATGCCCACGTATCTGATAGCTACCAAGCTAGCCCAGGCTAACATGTTATGTGATGTTTCACATGTTTAATTTATATATTTTGGCATACTGGGCGGTGGTTCTTATAACAGGTGGGTTTGGTACTGGAATTAAAAACTGTAACCAACATTTTACCTTAATAACGTCAACAAAATATCAATACCTGCTAATTAGTGCTAATTCACTGTATTGTGTTTTCAATTCTTGTGCAAATCTTGCAAAATCAGAGAGGTGGCAGCACCACAAGAAGCCAACAACTGCTATAAGACACTCAGATAAGGCTGCAATTTAACCGCTGCACACGGACAACGGCATCAACATTGCAAGGTAAAGGTATTGTGCCTTAAGCTCTCGTGAACATATCTGGGTTTTTAGACATTATTGTGTTTGTATTATGTAAACATGAGAGAATCTCAAGTGGTTTCTCAGTTATTTTCAGTGGGAGTTGCCTTGAGCCGCAATCACATCCTGTTCATCTCATTCTGGGGGAAACTGAAGTTTGCTGTCTTCACTCCCTGTTTATTGTCCTTTACAACACTGTTGATTTTTGCAGAGTAATATACATAAGATGTCTAAAATTCAGTTTGGGTTTATGAAGTTCCATACAGGTTGAAGGTAGCAGACACAGAATATTTGTAATATTTGTTTAGCAAGTGTTCAGGGGTCTCATGCAGTCTCTTATAAATGTTATGAAAGGCAGAAAAATGTACATTTTGGTAGTATAATCATTTGCAATTGTTGTCATGTGGTTTTTCCATGTTGTCTTGATTGCAGCGGTTCTCTGGCGTGCAAGCAATTATGGGATACATCAATAGGGCGAATGGTGATAACATACAAATTAAATAATACAAAACTGTCAAAGGAAATTCTGGACAATGCCCTAGTTATTCTTAACTTCATGGCTCAATATTGTTCAAACAGATATGCGTTGTATAAAATAAACTATCTATGGAGACCAAAACCATTGTTTGTACTGGGCTGTAAACATGTTTATCTCAGCTATAAAAATGGGCATTTTAACATGGGGGTCTATGAGGGCTTACTCACTTCAAGTGGCCATTCAAGGAAATCCACATTGCCTACATTTTCAAGCAATGAGGTTGCAGCTTGGTAAATGTAAGGTTACCAATATTATCAATAATACATATATGTTTTACATGATCATAGAATGCAAGAACATGTTCAGAAATAGTATGAGTTCATTTTGAGCTCCTATACACATACATGTTCATGTTTTTCTTTTTAAACAATATAGATGCAGCTCAAAAAAAATGAATATAATGAAAAGGTACATAGAAAATACATTGTTTCAATCATTCTTCATTTAATAATTACAGCCTATACCCCCCCCCCCCCCAAAAAAAAGAAAAATAAAAAAAAATGCATATCTCAAATATTTCAGAAGATCAGTTTAAATAAGGATGTAGAATGTTCATTTATGCACTCAGCATTTGGTTGTGGTACTTTGAATGAATTGTGCATCAGTGAGGTGTGGCGTGGAGATGATCAGCCTCTGAGGTGTTCTGCAAGTCCAGGTTGCTTTGATAGCATCCTTCAGCTCATCTGGATTGTTGCTTTCTGGTGTCCCTTATTTTTCTCTTGACAATACCCCTCAAAGAATCTATGAGAGACTGTCTGTGGGATCAGTCAAATACAGTAATACCAAACCATGAAATTCTGTGGCTGAACCCCCTTGTGGAAACTGTACCGTTGAATGTCTTTGGACAAACTGTCACTTCGAACCAGATTTGAGAGATTCATAGTATTCATATTGGGCAAACAATGACTTGAAATATAATATTCTAATATTTGGAGGTATGCGTTTTCTCTTTTCTTGGATCTGAAGGTTGTAATCATCCAAATTAAACTAAGAAATGACAACATTTTAATTTCTATGTACTGAAACTAGAATATGTAAATTTCACTCTCTGAAATGCCTGACCAAAAAAAAAAAAAACTTAACTTTTTCACGATATTGAAATGTACCTGTATGTAGAAGAATGGCTTTCTTTCCTCATTTGGTAAAATCATTAAAGGTGATCAGAACACTCGCAGGGCTTTATAAGGTGTTATTTGATGAGGCTTGTACAAAAAGTGTAGTTGTCCTTTAAGGAGGATTTGTGACATTTCTTCCCACATCGGACAAACAGCCAGTGAGACGAGATCTCCATGTTTTAAATACTGTTTAGAGAAGCCGCCCAAAGGAAACATTAGTCAACCCGCTGTAGTGTTTATTAAGTTTGTCAACAAACTCCACATTTCATGTTCCTTTGCTGGTTTCATCAGTTTGTGATTGTTGGCTCTGCACGTTAGATGACCTCCCATAGGTCACATGTCCAGGATGCATTGTGGGATGTTTGGGAACAGTGAGCTCAGGTGGTATTTCAGACTAAATGTGTCTGTTTTTCATGTTTGAAGCTTAGTTTATGTAATTAGATGAGTCACAGATGGACCGACCACATGTGGAAATCGAGCAGACGTTTTTCAGCTTGACCGAAGACCAATTACTCTAACGAGGTCAAAGCACATTTTTCTCAGACAGCCTTACTCACTCAGCAGGTCAACGCTTTGTTTCTTGCAGATGTCTCCTCTGGGTTCAGTGTTTCAGGAAACTTGCCATAAATTGATTGCGCCGCAGAAAAGTCTTCGAATGCTGTCGCTCTGGAGCAGATGATTTCCGGTTGGACATAAATGAGATTTGCACAGTTCAGCACACACATCATCATACTATAATGTGAGAAATGTCTGCCTGGTCCCTGACTCCACCCAGGTCATGTAGCCAGTTCCAATCAAACTCAGGTGTGTAATAAAGGCTGACCCCGGAACTGCCCCTTAAAGGGTGTGTTTCAGCAAAGGTCAATGTCAGTGGGGTCAAATGTCAAAAATGTTTCTCACCCCAATCTGCACCCATGTTGGGACATATATGTGGGAGGGCATGGACCAAAGGTCAATCATTGAGGTCAAGGTAATATATGTCAAAGTTAAAAAAAATCGTCATTTTTCACTCTAATTTGCACTAAACCTGGTATGCGTATCTTGAAGGGCTCTGACATGCCCAGGCAAGATCAAATTCACTAAAGGTCTCAATCATTGGGGTCAAAGTAATCTAGGTTAAAGGTCAAGATACCCCCCCCCCCCCCCCCCCGATTGCACCAAACCTGGAGCACATATGTCGGAGGGCTATGGACTTGCCCAGGTGAGAGTGAGATCAAATGTATTAGGTGAATCAGGTCAATCATTGGGTTAAAGGTTAATTCTTACCTTGTTCTGTTTTGTTATGAACCAACCTGGAGCCCACACATTTTCATGATCATAGATCAAAAGCAGGAAAAATCCCTATCTTTAACACTGAATGATTCTTCAAAAATAACTGTCAAAACAGATCAAATATCTTTCAGGTTTGAAAGAAATTGTGTAGGATGATATCCTTTATCAAATCACCATGTTCGAGCCGGATCTGATCAGGATTTCATATTTTGTGGCCATTTAAATTTAACATTGAAATCCCTATTTCATGTATATCTTAAAAAAAAGTGCCCCAATCACTCTCATATTTGAAAATGAGGTTCAGACTGGCACTCACGATCGCCTGACAAAGTGTGATCTGGATCTTATCCAGATTGTGGATTTTGTAGACATTTGAATTTAATATTGAAAAGCCCATTTGGTGTACATTTTGCATTATATCTCAATCAAAAGTGCCTCAATCACTCTCATTTTTCTGTTATGGATTTACCTACACCACAAAAATTGGATGGAGGTTCCACTGTTATGCCTGTTTGTCTGTCTTCCAGTTCTCAGTCCGTAACCAAGTGCCAAAAAGCAATTACAAATTTTGCATAGCATTGATAACCAATGTTCTGTGAAAATTATCTGAAAAAGAATTCAGAAACTGAAAAAGTAAAATACCCCCCCCCCCCCCCAAAAAACCTGACAACATCACAAAGTGCATGAACTAAATACATACTGTTGACATTTGATCATATCTAATTTAACTTATGAAAAACCACTTCTAACAGGACTTTGAGCTTGAAATTTAGTTCCAAGGTAAAAGTTTTATGGAATTGGAAACAAGTGTTGGCGGAGGATTGCGCTGTACGAGTGCGGTGTGCCAGTAAATTTTTTTAATTACTATGTCTTCCAAACTTGGGTGTGCGTGCGTGTGTGTGTGTGTGTGTGTGTGCATGTGTGGTGGTGGTGGGTTCAACATTACATGTCATTTAATTTAATAATGACTTTCTTCATGCTGCTGTATCTCAATCTCTCCAATCACAGCCACTGAATCTGTTAACTTGTTCACAGCTGTCACAGATGTTTTGGTGGTTTCCCTCATCACGCT
Organism: Thalassophryne amazonica; assembly: GCF_902500255.1. NCBI lineage: Eukaryota > Metazoa > Chordata > Actinopteri > Batrachoidiformes > Batrachoididae > Thalassophryne > Thalassophryne amazonica. The sequence goes on along the minus strand of NC_047103.1, from coordinate 41,899,565 downwards.
GTTTTTTTTTTTTTTTCCAGAATGGCCTTTCATCTGCTGACTTGTCAATGAATTAGTGAAGGAATGTTTTTTTTTTTTGGTTCCTGAAATATGAGGACCACACACACACACACACACACATAAACCACATAATTCCTGCTGTCTTTGCTGAATTTGGATGCAATTACCCTCAAATTAAACCTGACATCATTCCCATTTTGGGTCTGCACCACATGCACAGATTTCTTCTCATGCCTTTTCGTCATTGGCATAATTGCATGTTTCCAGGTGTGTGGCTCTTATTGCACTTAGACTGTTTTATCTTTGCAGACTCTCTCTCTCTCTGTGTGTGTGTGTGTGTGTGTGTGTGTGTGTGTGTGTGTGTGTGTGTGTGTGTGTGTGTGTGTGTGTGTGTGTGTGTGTGTGTGTGTGAACCTATTGCCCTCTGAGAATCCACGTTCAACACAGCAGCAGACTGGAAATCTGCAAACCGCACCACACTAAGACAAAACCAGAGGTGATCCACCCTGATCTGCCTAATTGGGTCTCTGGCTCCAAAATAAAAGCCCAACCACAAGGGAGGGAATTTCCACCACCCCCCCGCGTCTTCCAAGTGGACATCCAGACTTGTTGGTGTGGTGTTCTGCCTCTGTCCGGGCTCCCTGCCACAACCCTCTTTGTTTGGACTTTCACAAGTTTACTTTGAGGGTCATGCAGAATCTGGGTGGACTGCAACGAGCCATGTGATACTTTAATATCAGACTGCACGTGGATGACTGGCTCATACACACAAGCACACGTGTGAGTGACAGAATTTCCACTAAACAGCAACTCCCCCCTTTTTTTATTTTGTCAAATTTCACTGCTGTAAAAGATCCATAAAGCCATCCACGGTTATGGATTTCATAAAATTATACTTGGAACCAGAGAGAAGTTCCTCAAAATAGTTTATTTCCTCGTACTGTGATCATACAGTGATACTACATTAAAATAAAAAGCCAAAGATGCTAACTGATGGAGAAAAATGGATCAAATGACACCACTCTCTTGCACACGTGCACATTATTAGTGGCTTATGCAGGGAGATTATCGATTTACAGCTCTGCTGAACTTAAAGGGGTCATATTATTCACATTTTCAGTCAGCTAATCTTGTTCAATAGGTGTCTTGAAAGCATGTATCAAAGTTTGAAACCAACACTACCACATAAATACTGAACTGATACTAGAGCTGCAACTAATTTGATGATTGATCTATCGATTGTGTAAGACTAGATGTTTGTTATCCCTCAGAAATAAATACACTCAACAAAAATATAAACGCAACACTTTTGGTTTTGCTCCCATTTTGTATGAGATGAACTCAAAGATCTAAAACTTTTTCCACATACACAATATCACCATTTCCCTCAAATATTGTTCACAAACCAGTCTAAATCTGTGATAGTGAGCACTTCTCCTTTGCTGAGATAATCCATCCCACCTCACAGGTGTGCCATACCAAGATGCTGATTAGACACCATGATTAGTGCACAGGTGTGCCTTAGGCTGCCCACAATAAAAGGCCACTCTGAAAGGTGCAGTTTTATCACACAGCACAATGCCATAGATGTCGCAAGATTTGAGGGAGCATGCAGTTGGCATGCTGACAGCAGGAATGTCAACCAGAGCTGTTGCTCGTGTATTGAATGTTCATTTCTCTACCATAAGCCGTCTCCAAAGGCATTTCAGAGAATTTGGCAGTACATCCAACCAGCCTCACAACCGCAGACCACGTGTAACCACACCAGCCCAGGACCTCCACATCCAGCATGTTCACCTCCAAGATCATCTGAGACCAACCACTCGGACAGCTGCTGAAACAATCGGTTTGCATAACCAAAGAATTTCTGCACAAACTGTCAGAAACCCTCTCAGGGAAGCTCATCTGCATGCTCGTCATCCTCATCGGGGTCTCGACCTGACTCCAGTTTGTCGTCGTAACCGACTTGAGTGGGCAAATGCTCACATTCGCTGGCGTTTGGCACGTTGGAGAGGTGTTCTCTTCATGGATGAATCCCGGTTCACACTGTTCAGGGCAGATGGCAGACAGCGTGTGTGGCGTCGTGTGGGTGAGCGGTTTTCTGATGTCAATGTTGTGGATCGAGTGGCCCATGGTGGCGGTGGGGTTATGGTATGGGCAGGCGTCTGTTATGGACGAAGAACACAGGTGCATTTTATTGATGGCATTTTGAATGCACAGAGGTACCGTGACGAGATCCTGAGGCCCATTGTTGTGCCAACATCCAAGAACATCACCTCATGTTGCAGCAGGATAATGCTTGGGATGCTCTGGACCGGCGTATACGACAGCGTGTACCAGTTCCTGCCAATATCCAGCAACTTCGCACAGCCATTGAAGAGGAGTGGACCAACATTCCACAGGCCACAATTGACAACCTGATCAACTCTATGCGAAGGAGATGTGTTGCTCTGCATGAGGCAAATGGTGGTCACACCAGATACTGACTGGTATCCCCCCCCAATAAAACAAAACTGCACCTTTCAGAGTGGCCTTTTATTGTGGGCAGTCTAAGGCACACCTGTGCACTAATCATGGTGTCTAATCAGCATCTTGATATGGCACACCTGTGAGGTGGGATGGATTATCTCAGCAAAGGAGAAGTGCTCACTATCACAGATTTAGACTGGTTTGTGAACAATATTTGAGGGAAATGGTGATATTGTGTATGTGGAAAAAGTTTTAGATCTTTGAGTTCATCTCATACAAATGGGAGCAAAACCAAAAGTGTTGCGTTTATATTTTTGTTGAGTGTATTTATTTTTTGCTTTGAAGATGAAGTCACACCTCACCTGAACAATTTGCTCCCCACAAACTTTAAAGTCACCACTCATAGAATTTGTACTTATAATAATAATAATAATAATAATAATCAATGAGCTAATTTTTAAACCCGTACTGCTTTTATCTTGTGCTGAACACTTGAGCATCAACCATAAATAAAATCAAGTCTGCATGTTTTCATGGACTTTGCTAAAAGTTTGACGCACTTACCTGAAGCAGATCTGCACCATCACCTCCTCAAGCCTCCAGCTGCAGTGCAGTCCAAGCCAAAAATCAGCGTTATATTATCACAAAATCACATCTGAAATCCAGGCAGCGCTTAAATAATCCATCAGAAACTGTGTTTTTGCTTGTTTGTTTGTTTGTTTTTTTAAGGAAGCGTGTCAATTGATGCGCTCAGGTCACTCAGAAAATTCCAGCATTACAATGTTAAATGTCATTTTGTTTCCCGGGGAACGGGGGAGAGGGTGGCACTTTTAAAAGTCTAGAAGTTACTAAATGATGTCATCACCTAAATTGCATAATTGGCCATGTGCATGTTATTATTGATGCTGGAGGAGAGAGGAATAACATTGTGGGAGGAGCAAAAAATGAGCGGAAACCATCCTAAATATGTTTAGAACTACAAATGAACTTTCTTCTGCAGATTTTTGGTCTTGGAACAGACAAAAGTAACCCAAAAGAGCCACAGTAGTGGAGTTATTGCTGTGTTTGTGTGTGTGTTGTATTTGTTGTTGTTGGTGTGTGTGTGTGTGTGTGTGTGTGTTGTACTCGTATTTGTATTTGTTGTTGTTGCTCTATTGTGTGTGTGTTTGTATTTGTTGTCCATCCATCCATCCATGCATTTTCTTCCGCTTCATCCGGAGTCGGGTCGCGGGGGCAGCAGCTCAAGCAAAGCCGCCCAGACCTCCCGATCCACACACACCTCCCCCAGCTCCTCCGGGGGAACCCCAAGGCGTTCCCAAGCCAGCCAAGAGACGTAGTCCCTCCAGCTTGTCCTGGGTCTTCCCCGGGGCCTCCTCCCGATGGGACGTGCCCGGAACACCTCTCCAGCAAGGCGTCTAGGGGGCATCCGGAAAAGATGCCCGAGCCACCTCAGCTGACTCCTTTCGATGCGGAGGAGCAGCAGCTCGACTCGGAGCTCCTCCCGAGTGACCGAGCTCCTCACCCTATCTCTAAGGGAGCGCCCAGCCACCCTGTGGAGGAAACTCATCTCGGCCGCTTGTACTCGCGGTCTCGTTCTTTCGGTCATGAGCCAAATCTCATGACCATAGGTGAGGATCAGAACGTAGATCGATCATTAAATCGAGAGCTTTGCCCCCCTACTCAGCTCTCTCTTCACCACGATGGTCCGATACAGCGACCGCATCACTGCAGATGCTGCACTGATCCGTCTATCGATCTCACACTCCATCTGTCCCTCACTCGTGAACAAGACCCCAAGATACTTTGACTCCTCCACTTGAGGCAAGGACACTCCATCGACCTGAAGAGGGCAAAGCACCTTTTTCCGGTCGAGAACCATGGCCTCGGATTTGGAGGTGCTGATCTTCATCCTGGACGCCTCACACTCGGCTGCAAACTGCCCCAGTGCATGCTGAAGGTCCTGATTTGACGAAGCCAACAGAACCACATCGTCCGCAAACAGCAGAGACGAGATTCTGTGGTTCCCAAACCAGACCCCCTCTACACCTTGGCTGCGCCTAGAAAGTCTGTCCATAAAAATAATGAACAGAACCGGTGACAAAGGGCAGCCCTGGCGGAGGCCAACGTGCACTGGAAACAGGTTTGACTTACTACCGGCAATAGTAGAGAAGCTTGAATCTTCGACTGGACTGGGTTGCTTGACGTGAGGACGTTTCACTTCAAATCGCAGAAGCTTCCTCAGCTAAAATTCTTGCTCTGGCTTCCTCAGCTAAAATTCTTGCTCTGGTAGTCTGACTTCTGTCTTGACTCTTGTAGAGAAGAATAAAACAGAAGCCAACAAAAGCTGGGGTTTTTAACCTAACCAGACCCCTCCTACCGAGAGGCCGACTGCTACAGGCTAGTGACTAAACAATATCTCTAATTAGCACCTATTGTGCTCTAGTTAGCACCCTCCTAATGACAGGGCAGCTGTCCCTCCTAATGATGGGACGGAAGCCTTACCTGATGGCTCCATGGATGACTCTCCTGATGACGTGAATGACTCATTACCATGAACAAAAGACTGAAACTACTGTCTTTATATAAAGAAATGGTGTTCTCTGGATATGTATCTGATGAAACAGGTTGAGTTTGTGTGTTGTATGAAGAATCTGCTACACTTGAATCCTTACTACTGAAAATGTATAGTGGTAATTAGCACGTAATAGGAGCTGTTCACTTCAGAGTTTGTTTGGAAATGATCGTTCATGATCAGGCACAAAGCCTGGTTTAATTTGAATGTATGGAGGGGTGTAGGCATTGATAAGCGTTGCCTACACCTTTTGGGCACTTTGTACATTTTTTCTTTTTTCTTTTAACTACTTTGTCTGTGAGTTTGTTTATTTTTGTACTGGTGATTTTTGTTAAGCATATGTGTGCCCAATAAATTCAATTCAATATCAGGCCATGGAAGACTCCATTAACTTTTGGAAGTGATTCAGATCCAGATCCGGATTCTTGCTCAGGTTTTCACTTTATAAACTTTGAAGGATTACGTCAAAACTACTTCACAGATTCTCACCAAATTTGCACCACCGTTAGATATGAGGGCATGGAAGACTCCACTAAATTTTGGAGGTGATTCGGATCCAGATTGACAGACATCAGAAATCTGTGATTGCTCTTGTTTAATAGATTTTTTTTCCTACAGGCAAAATTTTTGATTTGTCTCCCACAGATAATGTTATGGTAGGAGCACAAACATACCAAAATATAAGGTGCAGGTCAACGCAAAACTTCACAACACAAAAACTTTAAGGACATTTAACATGTAATATCAAGCACATTTAATTAGATGAGAAGGGTCGCTCAGAGAGTACAACCCACCACACCTTATATATTTGACACAAATTTGTGCAAATTAATTCTTATGATGTTTGGGTCTGTGTGGCCTTGGAATTTCATCAGCTGTGTTCCAAATAAAACCACTGTGATTAACACATTTCCACCATTTTTAATCCATGTTGGCTCCAAACTATTTGAGTTAAACAGTTATGACCTTGAGTTTTACATTTGAAGGTCACCCAAGTTCAAAGGTCATTTGACCAACAGAAAGGTGATATATGACCTCATATTTTTCTTTAATTGTAACCATTATTCTTTAATCTGTAACAAACTCCTCAAAACAGCCATTTCAGAAGAGTTTGACTTTTCGAGGTCAGAAAAGGTCAAAGGTTAATTGACCAATAGAAAGGTAATATCGGACTTCATATTAGTCTTTAATAGTAACCTTAGGCAAACCTGTAACAAATTCATCAAACAGCCATTCTAGAAGTCTTTGACCTTTCAAGGTCACCTAAGGTCTACACAGTGGTGGGCACAGATAACCAAAAAATTTACTTCGATAACAGATAATCAGATAACTGAAAAGTCATCTTTGATAAAGATAAACCACCCAAAAATGTATTGGAAGTTACAGATAACTGATAAATTCCAGTGTTGTCTCTGGTACATTTGCAACTACTAACAAGCTGAATTTGAGTTTTAACACCACGATTGCTTTTGGAGGTGATATAAGACTCAAACAATGAGTCAGCATTTCTATGTTTGAACATGCTACCCCTGCTGGGAGCTACACGGCTACAACACTGAAGCACCCTGAGAGCAACCACAAAGCCAGCTCTCTACCAATCACAATGCTCCGGTCAGGCGGACGTCTTGCAAAATAAAGGCATCCTGACTTATGGTTTTGTGTGAATACTGATAGAATAACTCCATTAATGTCAATTCTGTCATTTGTACAAAGTTAAAATATAACATATATCTTTTAATGTTGAATAATGCACTAATTCTGAGGTTTTGTAACACACAGACAGATCACAAAGGATTCTGTGTAAAATGTGCCTCTGCTAAACACTGATTGGTTCAATCATTCATTATGTAAACCAACACGTTAATGTGACGTGTGTCGACTCCTGTGTTGGTGTTTACAGGTAATTGAGATAAATGTGCTTTTGTAAAATATTCCATTTTTTATTTGTAAAAACAGGCATTTTTACGGAGCCCTGGAAGTGTCATCGCAAAAACATGTGGAGAGAATGTGCGCACGTTTTATGAAGTTGTAAAACGTGCACTCAATATTGACACATAAATGTTGGCTTTACACTGTGCGAGAGAATTTTTTGGACCGAGTTTCAGGTTAATGTCCTGCATCGTGTAGTGTACATGGAGTAACAAGCTGCGTTTAACATCTGACGACCACCTCCTGACCGCCGATCGTATAGTCGAATGAAAATCAAACCTGTTTGATATTATTCTGGTCGGCCGTCGTGAGGGTATCCTGCTGCTGCAGAGCTACAAGTGTCCAACTGCTCACACTGTGCCTGTGCAAACACTGCAGAGCTGTCTTGTAATGTTTTTTGTTGTTGTTGTTTTGTTTTTAAACTTAATTTGTAAAAAAAAAAAAAAAAAAAAAAAAAAATACTGCCATGAACACCACTGGCCAGTAGATGGCAGTAGAGGCCTTGAAATCTTTCCAAAACAAAATCACAGATAATCCATCTGCTACATTTAAGATGCGTGGAATTTAACAAATCAATCAATCAACTTTTTTTTTTTATAGCGCCAAATCACAACAAACAGTTGCCCCAAGGCGCTTTATATTGTAAGGCAAGGCCATACAATAATTATGAAAAACCCCAACGGTCAAAACGACCCCCTGTGAGCAAGCACTTGGCAACAGTGGGAAGGAAAAACTCCCTCTTAACAGGAAGAAACCTCCAGCAGAACCAGGCTCAGGGAGGGGCAGTCTTCTGCTGAGACTGGTTGGGGCTGAGGGAAAGAACCAGGAAAAAGACATGCTGTGGAGGGGGGCAGAGATCGATCACCAATGATTAAATGCGGAGTGATGCATACAGAGCAAAAAGAGAAAGAAACAGTGCATCATGGGAACCCCCCCACAGTCTACGTCTAAAGCAGCATAACCAAGGGATAGTCCAGGGTCACCCGATCCAGCCCTAACTATAAGCCTTAGCGAAAAGGAAAGTTTTAAGCCTAATCTTAAAAGTAGAGAGGGTATCTGTCTCCCTGATCTGAATTGGGAGCTGGTTCCACAGGAGAGGAGCCTGAAAGCTGAAGGCTCTGCCTCCCATTCTACTCTTACAAACCCTAGGAACTACAAGTAAGCCTGCAGTCTGAGAGCGAAGCGCTCTATTAGGGTGATATGGTACTACGAGGTCCCTAAGATAAGATGGGACCTGATTATTGCAAATACAATAACGTTTATAAACCCAGAGAATATATTCACGAGAGTTTTAGGCACTAGAGTTTAATGCTGTTGTCCATGGAGCCTGAACAGAGTGTCTGAAATGCATTTGTCCTGTCATGAACACCCTGTCCTACCCATAATGCACTGCTGGGCTCAGCATGTGCTCACAAAACCTTAAAAATTAGCACATTATTTTAAAACTAAAACATATATCTGATATTTCCACTTTATAAAACTTCAGACATGACAGTAATTTTAAATAACTTGTCCAAAATTAGTTTTGTTAAAATTTGAACCATAAGTTAAAAATGTATGCCTCTGGATGACTTAGGTGATATTGCCAATGTATCAGTATGGTGTTAAAAGAAATGTTTTTTTTTTTTTTTTTTTTTGTGTTTTCTTTGTGACTAGCTCTTCTTTGCCTGCAGAGACAGAGTGGGTTTTCCTGGAAGTATTTCTCTACTGCTTGCAGAGGGTAAAACTATATACATCTGTTAGGAAACTTTTAACAGGTAGGTCTCAACTGATTTTAAATTTTAAAAATGTTTGCTGTTGTTTAGTTGGGTTTACTGCGTTATCGGTCTAAAAGTTATTGGACAATTCATCGGAAGATAATTAGTCCGATAATGGTTTTTAAAGTTATCTAAAAAGATAATCCGATAATGAAAACATTATTTTCGATAATTATCTGTTATCTGATTATCGGAAGTGTGCCCACCACTGGGTCTACATAGTATAAACTAAAATGGTTCTTAGGATATGTTCAGGACACCTTATTGTTTGCAGTGGCAGGATAAAGAGTGCAGTTCTTTTCAAGATGTCAGGTGTCACGCTGTGGTATTAGAGTTGGAACGACAGAAATGAGCAGATAGGTTTTTTTTCTGTGAGTGTGGCAGAGGCCAGCAGGAGTCCCTGTGCATGTGGCAGTCAAAAGGCCTCATTCCCCGGACTGCCAAAGGACACTCTGTCCAGTCAGGGCAGAGCCCGGGTTTTAGCCGACTGGTCAGAGCGTCTGCCTTCCATGCCAGAGTGGGAGGAGTCAAAAAATGCAACACAGAGCAATCCACTACATGAGCAGGCAGTTGGAGGTCAACAGTTTGATTCAGAAAAAAAAGGCTAAGCACAACACTAAAGTGGTCATCGTGATGACACAGGAGCTCGACCTTTAGCCCTAAATCCCCCAACAGCTAGACAGAGCGGAGATGAAGAGGAGTAGGACCGCAACCTTGCAGGAATGTTAAGACTGGTTTAAGAGATCAAACATGGACTTCATCAACCCAAGGATGCACCACTGCTCTCTTCTTCAAACAGCTCTGCACTGATTAAAAGGATTTTTTTTTCATTTTTCTTTATTAAGGGATACACAGTAAAGTATGCTGTTTGACATTTTCTGCAATCTGTTTTAAGAGTAGAGAGGGGCCTCACACTCAAGGCAAAATTCCAGATTATGGATACTTTCTGCAGCAAAGGCGTACAATGATGTCATACATGTGTTTTTACTGAGCTTTGCAAAACCCTACAGTACGCTCGTCTCAAATTCCATTTATGCATACAGTAGCTCACAACAAACTTACACTCTGTTGCTTGCTTATATTAGCATGTCGGCAGCACAATCATAGATGCAGGTTTGCACTGAGCTTTATTTATGACTTAAGAAAGTGGCTTTGCTCTCACTGCAGATTATTCAGCTCACACGTTAAATACTGTTAAAATGTTCAAGGAAAACGAACGACAGTGCATGGGTGCTGCTTTAAATAAATAAAAAAAAGGGAACCCTTATGCTGACTAGAAAGAAGATCTTACAGACCTGTTTGAAAAGCCATATTTCTGCCTACGCACCACATATTGGATTCTGGTTTTTAAGTCATACACAACTTCAAACATATGTTGAGTGTACACGGAAAGTGCTACAACTCATTGCTCATCTTTGTGCTGGCAGTGGTTATGAGAGATCATAAAACAGAAATGTCTGCTGAATGTGGGAAACTCATCTCTTCTGTTTTAGTCACTGCAAGTGACAGACCCAGACTTGAACTGTGTAGTACTCAGGGACATTTTGTCATCTACAAAGTAAAACTTGACATCTGTTGTCATAAAGTTACTGACTGGCTAATTTCAACTCAGTTTTCGTCTTTTTATTTCACTGACCAGCTCCTTGCAGCCGTGTTTGTACGCCAAGTAGTTGCAATCTCCGGTGCTGAAAAATTAAGCCCACATGGAAGTGCTAAAAAAAAAATAGCCACTTGAAGCTGGCTCCAAAAGCGAGACAGTCTCCACAGAAGCCTATGTTAAAATGTTTACAGCAGAAATAATTAAACATGTTTATTGCTGGGTACATTAAAAATGGTTCAACTCTGTGTAGCAAGTCTCCCCAATCATGACAAATGCACCAGCTATTTTAAGCCATAAAGCAATGAATAATTAGCCGTGTGCTGGGTTAAACTGCTAGCTGCAACTGTTAGGTGCTGTGGACTTCACCATATTTTCCTTTTTGAGCATTTTATAACAAGTATCTGAAATAATGTCTTATTGTGAAGTTAAGTGTACTAATGGACCATCTAAGAAGTCTGTGCTGCAGTATTTATGTTGAGTGAAATTTTAGTGTTACTTAATTTATATACTAGCACCATTACCACAAATAGCACACGCATTGATGTGCCATGGTTACTGAGGTCATATACCAGCCTTAGTTTTAATATCCATGCTCAAGCCACCCCATTGTGAAAACCACTGTCCAGTTTGCAAAAGTATGTGTTCATCAAACATCTCAAACAAGTTACATAACTTGTTAGCCTTAGCTACTTTGGAAACCATGAGATAGGTAGGCACATTCAAGTGGAGACGCCCACTACTAGCAGCAGTCTCCATGAGGTGGTGGCTGCTACCTGTTGTGGACTCGACAATGTTTGTCCTTTCTGGGCATTTTATAACAATGATTTATTTTTATAACTCATTACTTTTTAAGCTTTTGTAAGCCACAAAGTTATGAATAATTAGGGTTGTGACAGTGTGTCGGGTTCCACTGCTAACTGTGGCTGCTAGTTTTTGTGAACTCTACTGTGTTTTTCCTTTGTGAGCATTTTATTAACGATATCTAAGATAATTTGACTTATGACATGGGTAATTGTAATAATGGACCATCCAAAATGTCAATATTCCAGTGTTTTTGTTAAATGAGTACCATTGTCAGTACCATTAGCACTAATTAGCATATATCAATAGCTTAGTGATGTTAACGCTGGTGATGGTGGCACTATTATGGGAGGTAAGTGTTGGGCTTGAGACCAGAGGATCCTCGGTTCAAACCCCAGCCTGACCAGAAAATCACTAAGGGCCCTTTGGCAAGGTCCTTAATCCCCAAGCTGCTCCCGGTGTGTAGTGAGCGCCTTGTATGGTAGCACCCTGACATCGGTGTGTGTGTCTGTGTGAATGAGTGAATGTGAGGCATAATTGCAAAGCGCTTTGAGCATCTGCTGCAATGCTGGAAAAGTGCTATATAAATGCAGTCCATTTACCATTTATTACTGAAATAGTATTCTCACCATAATATAGAAATAATGAATGTTTATGAGTGCAATGGCTTCACCTCATTGAATGGAAAATTCCATCTTTCACCTCATGAAATATTTGTACCATTGAATGAATGACAAAACATTCATTATTTGTTTTACATAACACCTTAAAATTTGATATTTTATTAATTTATAAACAAGCAACTTACATTTTGGTCTGTGTCACTAGTCCTTTGACCAGTGACACACACCAGGCAGCCTATATTGGACTGGATTTGTTTATTCGTTCGTATTAGAAGAATGAGCAGCATCAATAAGCAGCTAACATAGAGTCTCCACCCGTGTGTGCATACGGTGTGCACGTGCGGTGATCGCAGCATGCAATGGTACAAATCATATGCAAACAAAAATTTGCACACTAAACAACCAAAACTGCATGCTAAATGGAGCACAATGACAAATGGGACGAATGATCCCTATCACGTGACATACAAACCACCAATCAAATGACAAGGATCTATTCAGCCATTGCATAATATGCAAGTAATGAATATTTATGAGTGCAATGGTAAAAATATTTCATGAGGTGAAAGATGAAACATTTCGTCTTTCACCGAATGAAATATTCTTTTCACTGAACCAATGAAAAAGGATTCATTATTGTTTTTATATAACGGCTGAGTGGTCATTATTGTTTTTATATAACAGCTGAATGGTCATTATTGTTTTTATATAACGGCTGAGTGATCATTATTGTTTTTATATAACAGCTGAATGGTCATTATTGTTTTTATATAACAGCTGAATGGTCATTATTGTTTTTATATAACAGCTGAATGGTCATTATTGTTTTTATATAATGGCTGAGTGGTCATTATTGTTTTTATATAACGGCTGAGTGATCATTATTGTTTTTATATAACAGCTGAATGGTCATTATTGTTTTTATATAACAGCTGAATGGTCATTATTGTTTTTATATAATGGCTGAGTGGTCATTATTGTTTTTATATAATGGCTGAGTGGTCATTATTGTTTTTATATAATGGCTGAGTGATCATTATTGTTTTTATATAATGGCTGAGTGGTCATTATTGTTTTTTATATAACGGCTGAGTGGTCATTATTGTTTTTATATAACGGCTGAGTGATCATTATTGTTTTTATATAATGGCTGAGTGATCGTTATTGTTTTTATATAACGGCTGAGTGATCATTATTGTTTTTATATAACGGCTGAATGGTCATTATTGTTTTTATATAATGGCTGAGTGATCATTATTGTTTTTATATAACGGCTGAATGGTCATTATTGTTTTTATATAACGGCTGAGTGATCATTATTGTTTTTATATAACGGCTGAATGGTCATTATTGTTTTTATATAATGGCTGAGTGGTCATTATTGTTTTTATATAACGGCTGAGTGATCGTTATTGTTTTTTATATAACGGCTGAGTGGTCATTATTGTTTTTTATATAACGGTTGAGTGGTCGTTATTGTTTTTATATAATGGCTGAGTGATCGTTATTGTTTTTTATATAACGGCTGAGTGGTCATTATTGTTTTTTATATAACGGTTGAGTGGTCATTATTGTTTTTATATAACGGCTGAGTGATCGTTATTGTTTTTTATATAACGGCTGAGTGGTCATTATTGTTTTTTATATAACGGTTGAGTGGTCATTATTGTTTTTATATAACGGCTGAGTGGTCATTATTGTTTTTATATAACGGCTGAGTGATCATTATTGTTTTTATATAATGGCTGAGTGATCGTTATTGTTTTTATATAACGGCTGAGTGGTCATTATTGTTTTTATATAACGGCTGAGTGATCATTATTGTTTTTATATAATGGCTGAGTGATCGTTATTGTTTTTTATATAACGGTTGAGTGGTCGTTATTGTTTTTATATAATGGCTGAGTGGTCATTATTGTTTTTATATAACGGCTGAGTGGTCATTATTGTTTTTATATAACGGCTGAGTGATCATTATTGTTTTTATATAATGGCTGAGTGATCGTTATTGTTTTTTATATAACGGCTGAGTGGTCATTATTGTTTTTTATATAACGGTTGAGTGGTCGTTATTGTTTTTTATATAATGGCTGAGTGGTCGTTATTGTTTTTTATATAACGGTTGAGTGATCGTTATTGTTTTTATATAACGGCTGAGTGATCGTTATTGTTTTTATATAACAGCTGAATGGTCATTATTGTTTTTATATAATGGCTGAGTGGTCATTATTGTTTTTTATATAACAGCTGAATGGTCATTATTGTTTTTATATAATGGCTGAATGGTCGTTATTGTTTTTTATATAACGGTTGAGTGGTCATTATTGTTTTTTATATAACGGTTGAGTGGTCGTTATTGTTTTTTATATAATGGCTGAGTGGTCGTTATTGTTTTTTATATAACGGTTGAGTGGTCATTATTGTTTTTTATATAACGGTTGAGTGGTCGTTATTGTTTTTTATATAATGGCTGAGTGGTCGTTATTGTTTTTTATATAACGGTTGAGTGATCGTTATTGTTTTTATATAACGGCTGAGTGATCGTTATTGTTTTTATATAACAGCTGAATGGTCATTATTGTTTTTATATAATGGCTGAGTGGTCATTATTGTTTTTTATATAACAGCTGAATGGTCATTATTGTTTTTATATAATGGCTGAATGGTCGTTATTGTTTTTATATAACGGCTGAGTGGTCGTTATTGTTTTTTATATAACGGCTGAGTGATCGTTATTGTTTTTTATATAACGGTTGAGTGGTCGTTATTGTTTTTTATATAACGGCTGAGTGGTCGTTATTGTTTTTTATATAACGGTTGAGTGATCGTTATTGTTTTTTATATAACGGCTGAGTGGTCATTATTGTTTTTATATAACAGCTGAATGGTCATTATTGTTTTTATATAATGGCTGAGTGGTCATTATTGTTTTTTATATAACAGCTGAATGGTCATTATTGTTTTTATATAATGGCTGAATGGTCGTTATTGTTTTTATATAACGGCTGAGTGGTCGTTATTGTTTTTTATATAACGGCTGAGTGATCGTTATTGTTTTTTATATAACGGTTGAGTGGTCGTTATTGTTTTTATATAACGGCTGAGTGGTCATTATTGTTTTTTATATAACGGTTGAGTGATCGTTATTGTTTTTTATATAACGGCTGAGTGGTCATTATTGTTTTATATAACAGCTGAATGGTCATTATTGTTTTTATATAACGGCTGAGTGGTCGTTATTGTTTTTTATATAACGGCTGAGTGATCGTTATTGTTTTTTATATAACGGTTGAGTGGTCGTTATTGTTTTTTATATAACGGCTGAGTGGTCGTTATTGTTTTTTATATAACGGTTGAGTGATCGTTATTGTTTTTTATATAACGGCTGAGTGGTCGTTATTGTTTTTTATATAACGGCTGAGTGATCGTTATTGTTTTTTATATAACGGCTGAGTGGTCGTTATTGTTTTTTATATAACGGCTGAGTGGTCATTATTGTTTTTTATATAACGGCTGAGTGGTCATTTGATTGGTGTTTTGTATGTCACGTGAAATGGATTTGCCATTGTGCTCCATTTGGCATGCAATAGTTATTTTTTAGCATGCAATTTTGGTGCTATATGAAACTCCGCCCCAACCACCGCGCATGCTCACTCTAGTGGGGTTGGTGTTTAGCTAAACATGGCGGAGTTTGTTTTACTGGAGGACGACGATTTGAAGGATCTAATTGACACTGCGAATTCTTTGATCACACACAAAAACAAACAAACAAACAAACAAACAAAAAAAAACCCAAATCCACCACGCTGTAAACTGTCTGTAGGCATGAAGAGCTGTTAGGATGAAATTACGATGAAAAGCTGGACAAATTTCTGACCCGATTTTTTGCTGGAGTGAGGAAAGCAGACTGCAGTCTGTACAAAAAGTCAGTGGATGACATCACGGAGTACTGAGAACAATTTTGGGCTCCTTTTTAAAGTTCGTGTTGGACTGTTAAGCACCAGTGAGGAGCACCAAAATGTAAGTCCCTTTTCTGTTGTTTATAAACTAATAAAATATCAAATAACAAGGATCTATTTTCACAGTTATATAAAACAATAATTAATGTTTTTCAATTCTTTCAATGGAATGAATATTTAATTCGGTGAAAGATGGAACGTATCATTCACCTCATTGAATGGAACATTCCATCTTTCACCTCTTGAAATATTCGTACCATTGAACTCATAAACATTTGTTATTTGTATAATGCCTATTAATTTATAAACGAGAAAAGGGACTTATATTTTGGTGTGCATCACTGGTTTCAAACAGTCTAACACGAATTTTAAATAGCAGTCCAATCCAAAATTGTTCTCAGTCAACTTGCAAAAACAGTCAGATAGTTCAAAAACAATCCTGATGATGTAATCCGTACCTGATGGCATGCATTGACTCAACTGTACTCAACTGCCATCTGCTTTTCTCAGTCCAGTGAAAATTTGCTAGAGTAATTTGTCGAGCTCTTCATCCAACAGTGGTTCTGCTTTAGCTAGAGATGTCCCAGAGAATAATGCACATGCCTCCAGACAGCTTATGGCGTACTGGATTTGTTTTTTCTTTTGTGCTCGAAGAAAGAGCAGCATCAATAAGCTGCTAAGTGCTGTCGCTGCTAGTGCGCATGTGCGTGGTTGTCGCAGCGTGCAATGGTACGAAACATATGGAACCAAAATTGCACGGTAAATGGAGCAGAATGGCAAATGGGACAAATGATCAATATCACGTGACATACAAACCACCAATCAAATGACAAGGCTCTAGTTAGGTGTTATGTATTATATGATATCCACACCTAAACTAATCGGTATGAAAACCACCATCCTGTCCATTTAAAATGTGTTAATAAAATGCTTAATCAAAGTTAGCCTGTTAGTTTAGCTTGCTTTTTAATTACAAGATGGAGGCATGTTTGGGTTTCATTCGTCCCACTCAGGTCATGCTGGGCTTGCCCTCGCTGCACCTCTTTACCCATTTATGTATTGAGTTAGATGGAGCCAGGTATTGCTAAGATGGCAACATCTTGAGCTGCCCCATTTCAGCTGACAACCTCACTCACTCACTCACTCACTCATCTTCAACCACTTAGTCCAATCGAGGGTCGCAGGGGGCTGGAGCCTATGCCAGCAGTCATAGAGCGCGAGGCGGGGTACACCCAGGACAGGACGCCAGTTTGTCGCAGGGTCACAAACAGACAAACAAACACATTCACACCCACTCGCACACCTATGGACAATTTAAAGATTCCAATCCACCTAACCCGCATGTCTTTGGATGTGGGAGGAAACCCACGGAAACACGGGGAGAACATGCAAACTCCACACAGAAAGGCCACAGGTGGGAATTGAACCCATGACCTTCTCGCTGTGAGGCAACAGTACTAACTATCAAGCCACCGTGCTGCCCAGCTGACAACCTGTTCTTCAAAAAAACTATTCAGATTCAGTCTGAGACCACTGTGCAATACCACTTAAATGTGGAATGACTCAAAATTGACTGATTAGTAGAAATTGAACAATCAAAAGCAAACACTGTAGAAAGATGGTATTGCACATGCAGTACAACTTTTGATCGTTAATGGTAAAGTTGCACACAAAAGGACTTGGTTAAAAATAAGACATGCGAAATTTCACCCAAAGTTTGATAGAATGCAATTCCATTTATTTATATAGCACCCATTCACAAAGCCCCAAGGATGGCGTCTAAATTCACCAAACCCCGACCAAGCACATGGGCAATAGAGGTAAGGAAAAACTCAGTCTGGCATTTTATGAGGAAGAAACCTCAAGTAGACCAGACCCAGAGGGGTGACCCACTGCTTCGGCCACACTAACAATAACAAAGATCAAACAAACAAAATGCAACACAGAATGGCCAAAGTCCAAAACAGATGATGTAATTAAGCGTGTGTATAATAAAACACTTGAGATGAACTGTGTTTACCATGTGTTCATCAGCGTGTCGTATAACTTTGGTCCAGACACCACGTGCTCAGACAGGAGGCTGTTGCCATCAGTGATGACTTCATCAATGGCACTTCAGAGAGACAGAGCAGAAACCAATCAGCTGGAACAAACAACTCACAGAACACTATTTCTCTGCAGCAAAGTAAGAGAGGAACAGAAAGGATGCTCATGTGATCACTGGCAGCCATTACTTCATTAACAGTCCCAGAATTTAGATTTGATGCGACTGATCCAGCTCCATTATTAGTAACATAATTTACGATGGAGAGGAAAAATAGTTCAGTACAACATGAATATATTAGTCATATAAAAAGGAGAACAGATGGGTCTTTAATATGGATTTGAATGACTCCCCAGAATAACACTGTTTTATCTCAGCAGGTGGACTGTTCCACAGAACAGGTGCATGATAAAAAACAGTCTGTGGCCTGCTGACTTCTTTTTAACTTTTGGAACACACAGTAGTCCAGCATGCAATCTTGACAGAAGGCACAAGGGAGACTCAAGCCTAGATACAATCAGTTTTAGAAATAACATACATTTTGTTAAGGTTCAAGCCAGAAAGAGTGCACTGGTGGAAACAAATTTCTACATCCACCACACCACTAGAGGTGGGCGATTCCGGGAATTTTGGTATTGATCCGATACCAAGTAAATACAGGCCCAGTATCGCCGATATCGATACCGAAACTTTTTCATATTTAAGCTTCATAGATCCAAAGGATCCAAAAGACCTAGGATAGAATTTCGCCAAACATTGTACGTGACAACAAAATACTTTATTATCACAATCAACATTTTTGTTTTAAAAAAAATATCACTCAACATAACTTAAAATCTCCTGAGGTAGAGGGCTGACAAACCACAATACAAGGGTGTGCTGCTCCGTGTTGTGTGTCACAGTGCAGCGCTGCTCTTACAGACAGAGAGTAGACTTTGATGAATCTGCGTGCGCAGCAGTCAGTGCGTGCGGGACAGAAAAAAAGCTTGAGTGTCGATCTTTTTACACAAGGATCGTTCAATATCAGTGCCAGCGTTGGTATTGATAATAGGATCGATCCGCCCACCTCTAGTTTGATTACCATTTACAGTTGGCGATGAAAGACTTGGGTGTTAACTTTGTGTTAAAGTCAGAACAAGAAACTGCACTGAAAGAGATCTATCTGGGAAGAGCAGAGGTGTCAAATCCAGTTTCAGAAAGTAAAAACCCTCCCTTGTGTCATATCAATACCAGCGTTGGTATCGATATTAGGATCGATCCGCCCACCTCTACACACCACGGAATCACCTTGGGTCCAGTATGGCAACCAGACAGGCAGACAACCAGTCCTTCATCAGCTGTCTGAACTAACTATCTCTAACATACCTTCTGCAACCTGGAGTCCTCAGTACTGAGGCACCTGCATACTGGATCATGCACAGACAAACGTGCCACACGTCTCCGTACAAAGCCAGTCTAGTGGTACCCAAGAATCCCTGGAAGAGACCTAGTCACAAAGACATGTACTTGTTGCCTCAGGACACTGCTTAGCATCCAACTCTCACAACCATACAGTAAAGCACCAGCAGGACCTTAAAGACTTGGACCTTCACTCTCCTGTAATGATATCAGCATCGCCAAACACCTCTGTCCAGTGACTTCATGATTCCATAGGCTCTTCCCAGGCGTTTCTACACTTACACTGCACACAGATACACTTGTTTGCAGAGTCCATGAAGTCAATCAAAGCCTGGATCCTAGTCTTGATCCAGGATAATCACAAATCCAGATGCCCCATTTCCTTTCGTAGTTTCTCAAATGTTGCAATCAGGGAATGCAAGAATTATTATGATTGTGTACTTGACAACTACAATGGATCTGATCAAATGTTTCCACATTATACCTGAAAATACCCATTTTTATGTTTACTTTCAGAAAATGTTTCTGATGTTTTATCAAATATCTCCACTAGGGGGCACTCCATTAGAAGTGCAAAACTCCAAGTACTCATTTTCAGAAGCACCATTTAATCAACACAGTGCCATGGTTTAGGTTTACAGTAGGATTAGCAAGGGCTTTCCCTTAATGAATAATAAATAAATGATCCCTCAAATGCATATAATATGCAAATGTTGAGCTTTCAGACAGTTGTAAAGTAAGTGGACACATACTGGTAGAATATTTAGTGTACATCTAAATATTTACTGACAAAAAGATACTGTGTGCCCACTCACATACAGTAGACTGCTTGTGGACTGAAATAAGCAGCCAATCAGTGGCCGCCTGCATGTTTGCCTACGTGCATATTTACACACAATTTCTATAATTTTCACTTGCAGAGGAAGCCAGTTTAATGTAGAGTTCACACAGGGCCACCCAGATATAGTTATAGACTACTTCAGCACTGGGTGTGGTAATTACATTTTGTGTCACACGCAGTGTTCTGTATCCGTGAACTCTCACAACCCAACCACAACTCATCTGCTTCATGTATGTGGGCTATGTGGTCATTATCACTTTCTTTTGTTTGTCTGTTTCATTTCATTGGTTTTCTTTCATGTGTCTTCATCTCCATTTCACCCTGTCCTCTGCACCTTCCTCTGTCACACCAACCAGCTGCATGTCTTCCCTCATCACATCCACAAACCTCCTCGTTGGCCTCCCTGGTGACTCCATCCTCAGCATCCTTCTCTCTCTCTATATACTGCATCTATCCTCTGCACATGTCCAAACCATCTCAACCTCTCCTTTCTGACATTTTTTTCTGATTTGCTTATTGCTAATCCTGTCCATCTGCAGTGTTTGAACTTTGCCACCAGGTGGCAAAGTTCAAACACCACGGTGACACAAGTACTTTAACTGTGTTTGACTTTTGCCACGTGTGCTCACCATTTAACACTACTAATTATTGACAACCAAACCAATAATTTGCATCACTTTTTACCAAAATTGGAGCAACTTTAACTTTTGACCCCTGTGCAAACAGAAACTGATCTTTGTCACTTTTTGATGCCTCCATATCTGAAAACTAGAAGCACTCAGAGAGTGCAAACCTCCGCCAAGGCCATGGGGTCACTGACGCCATAACATCTACACACCGTGGAATCATTGAACCTAAAAAAGTCTAACAATGATGCTTGCTGAGTAGTAAAAAAGTTTCATCTGCTGTGACTGGATAGCATGTATCCTTAGCGCATGGTGTCACAGTTTATTGCAACTTGCACCTTTCCCAGAAGCTACTGTCATCTGAGCACTGATATTGATATTGCATGTGCTTATAGACAAAAACAAATAAGAGACAAAATTCAATTTATTATTCAACTTAACTGCAAATATATTAATTTTTTAACATTTATGAAACACTTCTCTAAACAAGGCCATAGGGTCACTGACCCAAAAGAGATTCCCTCCTTGGCACAGTGATCTATTTCTTTTTATCTCTTTCTCTAAAATTGTATATAATAATCATTAGATTATTAATATATAAACAAAAATAAATGTAAGAAATATTACAATTTGAAAACAAATGCACCCGAACGTGATGACAGCTGCAACTGCTTAATGCTAACTTTTAACACTGAAAATGCCATAGACATGTTAACGCGTTAGCATCGGGATCCGGATCGTGATCCGGATCACCACTAAAATTTAATTACTTGTTCCTCTTGTCATTTCCAACCACTCCACAAAATTTCATCAAAATCTGTTCAAAACGTTTTGAGTTATCCTGCTGACAAACAGACAGACAAACAAACAAACGCGACCGAAAACATAACCTCCTTGGCGGAGGTAATAAACATTAGTTAATTTAGAATATGTGTGCCAGATTTGAAGCTTTTATCACAGAATGCACAATTGTTTTGCAATGCCGCCCCACTATAGTGACGAATGACAAATCTGGTGACTTTATTCAACAGTAACTGGCCAGAGTACCTAGTAACCTGTAACATGTTACATATAAAAAGTAACCTTTCCAACTGATAACGATGATGACAACAAACATCTGTGAAACTGGCTTCTTTGTATTCAGTTAAATTCTGCCCTGCCTCATTTTTCATTTCCACTACATCAGGCTTGACTTTCTCTGAAATACGCATGCACACATGGTGTGAAGTAAGCATGACAAATGTGCATTCTCACCGCACGTTTCTTCCTTCATAAATACCAGTTCATGTGTGGGAAAAGATGTGCACATGGCTTCTGTTTGTTCACACCGTTTGTCCGCGTGCCCCTTGGTGTTTTTCCTCACAGGACCACCGTACTGTTGGCTGCAGCGACACTGTTTGCTTTTAGTCTCAGTGGCTCTGGAATGTGACCCCCTTCACAAATCGTCTGGTACCAAACTGCTGCTTAGACAGGACAGCACAGAGCTGTGAAATTCACTGACATCTCCTTCAAAGATAATCCAACACAATCAGGCAACACACGGAGGCTCTCTGGAGGTGGCAGTAAAGGATTTTTGCTTCAAGCACTTTAAGTAGTGTAAAGAAAATAATGAGCACTTTATGATGACAGCGTCACTTTGGAATTTTCCTCTACTGCTATTTACGGGGATGCGCTGAAATCCAGCCTTGTCAAATTGCACGGTCAAACCACCAAAAATATGCATTAAGTGTGTTTTTCTTTCATTATGTCACCAGCACAGAGGGAACATTATGCTAAATGCCAAACTGAGTGGTGTTATTGCTGTGATGTGATGAAATGTGTGGCATTAAAATGTCACAGACGATGAACACAGTGAGTGAAATACATTCACGGAATTGGACACTATTTTCAGAGAGGCTGAGAGTATTTCTTTTATTAACTTGTGCATTCATATTATGAACCTGTATAGATATTATAGATAGATACATTCTGCAGATGTCTGACATTGTGTGTGAGGCAGAGTTTGATGAGCCGTGATTTATTATGGCTGGAAACATTTCGCAAGGTAATCAGTGATGTATCTTGGAGGAATTTAAGACATCAAACTGTGTCCGCCCAGCTCCTTATTCCCTGAAAGGCTACAGACCCGCAGAGTGGCCAGAGAGAGAGAGAAAAATGTATATCCAGACCAGGCCACATTTTCAATTCAATTTATTTAAACAGCGCCAAATCACAGCAAACGTTTCACCAAGGAGTGACACGAAAGGGAGGTTTAAAACTTACCCTCCCCATAAGGAAACGCAATGGAGATAATGGTCAAGAAAAGTGTCCTCGTTTGTTGGATTATGGGAAGAAACCTTAAGTAGACCAGATTCAGTGGGGTGATCATCTGCTTTGGCCAACATTTCTTAGAGTCCCTTCACACGACACGATTGAAGTCGACTGGCGCACAAAGGAGGAATTGCATGCCACTCATGAAAAATCAGAGCAGCCTTGAACGCCTCATACAGCTGTTGCCACAACCATTCACACACAGCACATGCACTCTATATTTGTGTGCTGCTCGCGCCTGTAACCCATTCCAACGGCAGACAAGACAAGGTTGCATTGTCAGCTGATCGTGTTCGCAGCATTCACACAGCATGTCGTATGCAGGTCGGACATATCGTGCCGTGGCAGGATATGCTGCACGAAATTATCACCCACGTCACACTATGACTGAATGACGCGATCGAGGCAGCTTTCACACCAACAGCTGTAAGATGGCGACTACCCTGCGAGTGCCCATTCAACCCCCTCTTGGCAGGTGTCGGCCGGAGTCCAGGTGCCACCCTTGAACATCCAACACCAGTCGCGGGGCACTTAAAAAAGGCGGGGCTATTCGCACAGCTGGCACAAGAGTAGAGGGCAGGCGACCACATTTGAGCTGCGCTGTGCAAATGGCCCCACAATACCTAACACACACACACACACACACACACACACACACACACACACACACACACACACACACACACACACACACACACACACACACACACACACACAGTAGACAACAACAGGATTCACGAGGGGATGTTAAAAAAAGAAAAGAAAACAAACGTTCATAAGGCACACTAACAGGTGTTGGTACTTACTATCACTGTTGTATAAATAAACTATATTTCATACGGGGTCAAGTTGTAGCAACTTACTCCCTCATCTCTCGTAAATCCTGTTGCTGTCTGCTGTGTGTTTGTGCATGCGCGCATATGTGTTTAGTCACCTGATTCCACTCACCGTGTGCTCTGATAGGGAAAAACTATTGCAAGGGAACGCAATAATCTGGGCCAAAAAAAAAAAAAAAAAAATAGATACCTTGTCCCTAGGCGGGCTCCGTATGACCAGTAACATAACTGTGTTACATTTAAACAGTACATTCATTGATCCTCTAATGTTTTGAATATGTGCTTTGCATTATTGTGGGCTTCCATATATTTGTTGATTTATGTCCAGCATCTGTTGTGGAATCACAATATGGTGCCCCACGTTCCAGGTGCTCACACTGTGTTTGTGTGCGCGCACAAAGCCAGCGCCGCGGTATTGTGCACTCTTGTCTAACTGTGTGTCCCTCCTGACAGCAGGTGGAATGTTTTGTGGTTCCCCAGTTCATTTTTTTGTTTGCATTTTTTCTTTGGCCAGATTCTGCTTTTTTTGCCCAACTTCGTGTATGTGTGAAGGGGCCCTTAGCATCACTTCACACATTCTTGAAAAATGTTGGCTCTAATCTGACCACTTTTTTTAGTAACGAGTAATCTAACGCGTTAATCTTTCCAAATCAGTAATCAGATTAAAGTTACTTCTTCATGTCACTTTGCGTTACTATTATTTTTCATTGTGGGTCGATAGCAGCATTAAACTTGGTCCGTGGGCAGGAGGTCGGGGTTCGACTGAACTGCCCACTTTCAGTGAGCTGTGAGCTTTTCATCCGCGGTTTTTTGCAGCTGCTCGACTCGTCGTCACCTCTTAAAGCGCGGTGATCAGCACACCTGCACTGAGCTTTACAAAGACATTTTTATACTTTTTTTCCTCCTTTATTTAGAATTCTGAGCTGAGCTGCTCCATATCTGCTCGTTAAAACAGCTGATCCTCCGCGACGCGTCAACAACTAACACTATTTTCCACTCAAACGCACCTAAACTCTCTTTCTGAGGACCACATGATGTGAAAACACAATAAAACTTTCTTACCTGTAAATCTGGTCACGTTTTCTGCATAAATAAATGTTATCCATTCTTTGTGCTCAAACGCCAAAGTAGGGGCGAATCCAGATGGAATGGGGGCGTGGGGCAGGGATGTGCCCCCCTCACAAAACCCCTAGATTAAAGGTCCAGTTTTGAAGCCTTTTTTTACTACAACTACTAATACTACTTAAAATAATATTAATTTCGACAAGTAAAATATTTAGAGAGAATTTAAATGTTAGAAAAATGCTAGAATGAATTTAATAGTTACATTTATAAACAATGTAGGTTCAAAATTGCAAGTTTTACTGTTACAGTGCTGTCAACAGTTAAATATGAGGTCAATTTTATTTATTTTTATTTATTTTACTTTTTATAAAACAAGTATTTATTTTCATTGAAGTCAAGAAAGGGTGACTATAAAGTAAGTTTAGGCAAAACAGGTATCATTGTCATGTTGAGGTGGCAGAGGGTTGTTGTCGGCAGCTGGGAAAAGTAACTAAAAAAGTAACTAGTAATCTAACTTAGTTACTTTTACAATTGAGTAATCAGTAAAGTAACTAAGTTACTTTTTCAAGGAGTAATCAGTAATCAGTAATTGGATTACTTTTTCAAAGTAACTGTGGCAACACTGTCCATCAGATCCTGGTTTCGGCACTGGTCCTTTACAGACTTTGTTCCATCAGATCCTGGTTTTGGCACTGGTCCTTTACACACTTGGCTCCATCAGATCCTGGTTTCAGCACTGGTCCTTTACAGACTTTGTTCCATCAGATCCTGGTTTCGTCACTGGTCCTTTACAGACTTTGTTCCATCAGATCCTGGTTTCGGCACTGGTCCTTTACAGACTTTGTTCCATCAGATCCGGGTTTCGGCACTGGTCCTTTACACACTTGGCTCCATCAGATCCTGGTTTTGGCACTGGTCCTTTACAGACTTTGTTCCATCAGATCCTGGTTTCGGCACTGGTCCTTTACAGACTTTGTTCCATCAGATCCTGGTTTCGGCACTGGTCCTTTACACACTTGGCTCCATCAGATCCTGGTTTCGGCACTGCTCCTTTACAGACTTTGTTCCATCAGATCCTGGTTTCGGCACTGGTCCTTTACAGACAATGTTCCATCAGATCCTGGTTTCGGCACTGGTCCTTTACAGATTTTGTTCCATCAGATCCTGGTTTCGACACTGGTCCTTTACAGACTTTGTTCCATCAGATCCTGGTTTCGGCACTGGTCCATTACAGACTTTGTTCCATTAGATCCTGGTTTCAGCACTGGTCCTTTACAGACTTTGTTCCATCAGATCCTGGTTTTGGCACTGGTCCTTTACACACTTGGCTCCATCAGATCCTGGTTTCGGCACTGGTCCTTTACAGACTTTGTTCCATCAGATCCTGGTTTCGGCACTGGTCCTTTACAGACTTTGTTCCATCAGATCCTGGTTTGTCCTTTACAGACGTTGTTCCATCAGATCCTGGTTTCGGCACTGGTCCTTTACAGACTTTGTTCCATCAGATCCTGGTTTCGGCACTGGTCCTTTACAGACTTTGTTCCATCAGATCCTAGTTTCGGCACTGGTCCTTTACAGACTTTGTTCCATCAGATCCTGGTTTCGGCACTGGTCCTTTACAGACTTTGTTCCATCAGATCCTAGTTTCAGCACTGGTCCTTTACAGACTTTGTTCCATCAGATCCTGGTTTCGGCACTGGTCCTTTACAGACTTTGTTCCATCAGATCCTGGTTTCGGCACTGGTCCTTTACACACTTGGCTCCATCAGATCCTGGTTTCGGCACTGGTCCTTTACAGACTTTGTTCCATCATATCCTGGTTTCGGCACTGGTCCTTTACAGACTTTGTTCCATCAGATCCTGGTTTCGGCACTGGTCCTTTACACACTTGGCTCCATCAGATCCTGGTTTTGGCACTGGTCCTTTACAGACTTTGTTCCATCAGATCCTGGTTTCGGCACTGGTCCTTTACAGACTTTGTTCCATCAGATCCTGGTTTTGGCACTGGTCCTTTACACACTTGGCTCCATCAGATCCTGGTTTCGGCACTGGTCCTTTGCAGACTTTGTTCCATCAGATCCTGGTTTTGGCACTGGTCCTTTACAGACTTTGTTCCATCAGATCCTGGTTTCGGCACTGGTCCTTTACACACTTGGCTCCATCAGATCCTGGTTTCGGCACTGGTCCTTTATAGACTTTGTTCCATCAGATCCTGGTTTCGGCACTGGTCCTTTACAGACTTTGTTCCATCAGATCCTGGTTTCGGCACTGGTCCTTTACAGACTTTGTTCCATCAGATCCTGGTTTCGGCACTGGTCCTTTACAGACGTTGTTCCATCAGATCCTGGTTTCGGCACTGGTCCTTTACAGACTTTGTTCCATCAGATCCTGGTTTTGACACTGGTCCTTTACAGACTTTGTTCCATCAGATCCTGGTTTCGGTACTGGTCCTTTACACACTTGGCTCCATCAGATCCTGGTTTTGGCACTGGTCCTTTACAGACTTTGTTCCATCAGATCCTGGTTTCGGCACTGGTCCTTTACAGACTTTGTTCCATCAGATCCTGGTTTCGGCACTGGTCCTTTACAGACTTTGTTCCATCAGATCCTAGTTTCGGCACTGGTCCTTTACAGACTTTGTTCCATCAGATCCTGGTTTCGGCACTGGTCCTTTACAGACTTTGTTCCATCAGATCCTGGTTTCGGCACTGGTCCTTTACACACTTGGCTCCATCAGATCCTGGTTTCGGCACTGGTCCTTTACAGACTTTGTTCCATCATATCCTGGTTTCGACACTGGTCCTTTACAGACTTTGTTCCATCAGATCCTGGTTTTGGCACTGGTCCTTTACAGACTTTGTTCCATCAGATCCTGGTTTCGGCACTGGTCCTTTACACACTTGGCTCCATCAGATCCTGGTTTCGGCACTGGTCCTTTATAGACTTTGTTCCATCAGATCCTGGTTTCGGCACTGGTCCTTTACAGACTTTGTTCCATCAGATCCTGGTTTCGGCACTGGTCCTTTACAGACTTTGTTCCATCAGATCCTGGTTTCGGCACTGGTCCTTTACAGACGTTGTTCCATCAGATCCTGGTTTCGGCACTGGTCCTTTACAGACTTTGTTCCATCAGATCCTGGTTTCGACACTGGTCCTTTACAGACTTTGTTCCATCAGATCCTGGTTTCGGTACTGGTCCTTTACACACTTGGCTCCATCAGATCCTGGTTTTGGCACTGGTCCTTTACAGACTTTGTTCCATCAGATCCTGGTTTCGGCACTGGTCCTTTACAGACTTTGTTCCATCAGATCCTGGTTTCGGCACTGGTCCTTTACAGACTTTGTTCCATCAGATCCTGGTTTCGGCACTGGTCCTTTACAGACTTTGTTCCATCAGATCCTGGTTTCAGCACTTTGTGCGCTTGGCTCTATCAGATTATGGTTTGTGCGCTGGAGGTTGTCCATCAAGTGGTTGAGTTGCAGTGTCTGGTGTGGCCCGGTGTTCTGTCTGCTACAGCTGCTGCAGGTGAATCTGCTGCTGTCAGCACAGCCTCGATTCTCTCCCCTCGCCCCTTCACCTGACTTCTCTTTGCGCCACAAGAAGTTGAAAGTCACCGCGCCTCATTCATTAAAGGCATCAGTCGATTCTGTCTGCACGTGGTGAAATAAAAACCCATGAAGTGTGGAAACATAAAAAAAAAAAAATTACTTGGACAAATAATTATTGTACCCAAACATCATTTTCTTGTGTATCAAACTGAGAAACAGAAGAAAATTATGTTATTTTGACACATTCTAAATGTTTTCCTTTTATTCCCCAGTGTATATTTTTGTTGTTGTTTTTGTTTTTTTCTCAGTATGGGAAGAAACCAAAGTACTCAATGAAAAGCCAATGCCTTGATAGCTGTGGCCACAGAAGAGAAGAACCTGAGAGTGGTGTTGACCTTCTTAGGCTTCAGGATGGGATTTTTCAGCATTTGAGCAGAATGCTGGTCAAATAGCGGTTGTGCCACCGTCATGGCAGTCAACAGGACATCTGCAGACATGTACTTAGTAACGATGTCATCATAAACCCCTTGTACATCAGAGTGAGTACACCTTCAGGAAAGTCCAGATCCTGCACTTCTGCTCAGGTTGCTTTGAACAGCTGCTGGATTATTTTGTGATGCATTCCCCACTTTTGGATTTTTTGATTGTCCTGGAAAACAAGCTGAATAATTAGAGATTTGACCCTATGACTTTGCTGCACACCCACCTTGGCTTTTCCACTGCAGCTTTACATTCATCAGAACTTGCAGCAGAGTGCAGGATGTCAATTGCTGCCATGGACATTTCTTCAATGTCCTCAAAAGCTGGAGCTGCAGTGTCACTGCTGAGTTGTCTTTCAGAAGTTGAGCCAGGCTGCATTTCTGGAAGAACCTCAGATGGTGCCATGGACACTTCCTAAATGTCCTCTAAAGCTGGAGCTGCTGTGTCACTGCTGAGTTGTTTTTCACAAACAGAAACTAGACTGGATTTCTGTAAGAACTTCACCTGCTGTCATGGACATTTCCTCAGCGTTTTCTGAAGCCAGAGCCTCGATGACACTTATATGATTTGAGGTTTTGAATGTCCTTTTCACATGTTTAAGAGGAACCCTTTGACAGACTGCATTTTATAGATTCCCCTTTAAATTTTTCAACCTTTTTTCCAGACAGTTTTGGGCCTCGTGACCGTTCTGAAGGTGCAAACTCAGTGTCTTCTAACATTCTGATTGAAGTCTCAGCTTGCTGCTGAACGTCACCCTTGATCAACATTACCTCTGGTTGAGTTATGACTTTGTTCTCTGCTTCATCCACCATCCTGGGCTCTCTGATTTTCTCCTTTGGTTTGTTTCCCATCATTTTAGCTGCAGTGCTCTTCAGCATGCTGTAGAAGTGGTGTGGCACCTCATTAAGGGTCCTGCAGGACATTTTTTTCTCTAGACCACAGGCTGCTGGGTTTTCCCAGAAGAGAATGCATTTGATGTTGTGCGGTAACTCTTTGAACCAACCAGGTTTGCCAGTCATTCAGTGCTCTCAGTGCAGGCACGTTCTTGGGTGTCCAGAACATTAGCAACATTATCAATGAGTGACTCTTTCATGCTGTTACAAGTTCCTCAGAAATGTCCACCCTGTGCCTCCTAAGACTTGTTGCTCTGACAGGAGCTGCTGTGTGAGGACACGGGACAGAATTCTTGTTCCTTTGGGTTATATCTATATGCTTCAAGCATATTCTCGCAGTCGTGACATCTGTATAGAGGATGATCAAAAACTCTGTGAGCTGGTTTATTGTCTGCTCGTCCATGTTTAAATTCATCCACTGTGCCTCGGTGAGCTGCTTGCAGGATCTCTGGAACAGTTCCCAGATGTGTTTTTTGACAATTTCCTTAATTTCCATATCTGGAGTCACTGAATTGAATGGGGCCATGAACAGTGTGAAAGTTCTGACTACAAAGACACGATAATCCATTACAGTGCACGTGTTGGATTCAACGTGAGCATCATTTAACACTACAAATACATGACTGTGCATGTTTATATTTGAAAACATAGTATTGAATGCAACAAATTATAATTTCCTTCATTTGCAATTAAATCATAGAACTCATATACAAGGTCTGTTAGAAAAGTATCGGACCTTATTCTTTTTTGCAAAAACCTGATGGTTCTAAATCAAGCCTGCTTGCGTGAGCCAACCTTGAACCTTCGTGCACATGCGTGAATTTTTTCACGCCTGTCGATTGCGTCAGTTGCTGGCAAGCAGCTTTTGTATGAGGACGTGTGCAGCGCGCTGGGTGGATTTTTATTGCAAGGGAAATGACGGAACAAGTGCAGCAGCGCCACATCAAATTTTGCCAGAAATTGAGCGACAGCCAGGTGGAAACCATTCAGAAGATTCAGACGGCTTTCAGTGACGATGATATGGGAATCACACAGATTAAGGAGCGGTACAACAGGTTTAAAGACGTCCACACAACGGTGGAGAGCGAGCGACGCTCCGGGCGGCCATCAACATGCTGAAATGACCAGCGAATCTGCTTTTGCTCCGCCAGAAGCTTCAGGAAAGAATTTCGCCGCCACTCCTTTTCATGGCCAAATCGTCTGTACAGTGGAATGTGCCGAAAAAGTGCTGATGTCCACCTCTTCCGCAATTTCTCGGATAGTCACATGACGGTCCCGCATCACCACAGCGTTCACTTTGGAAAGGATCTGGTCATTTTGGCATGTTGATGGCCGACCGGAGCGTGGCTCGCTCTCCACCGTTGTGCGGACGTCTTTAAACCAGTTGTACCACTCCTTAATCTGTGTGATGCCCATAGGATCGTCACCGAAAGCTGTCTGAATAATCCGAATGGTTTCTGTTATGTGTCGGACGCAGCTCGGAGAACCGACCAGCGTTTGAAGGACCCAGTATGAAATAAGCAGAGCACGGTACAAAGGCTAACTGAATTTAATACATAACAGTGATACAAAAAATAACAAAAGAAAGTGCGGTCTGGCGTGGTGCGCTCCCAGCAGCGCTAACGGTCCGGAGCCAGAAGTTGTTCGGACCCAAGGACCCCGCCAATACCCCCCAGGTGGCCGCAACAAACCGAGTCTGTGAAAGAAGGAACCATTATGTGAGTCCACACTCTACACACAGAGAGAACACTTAAAGGTGTACAAACAGCAAACACTTCCTGACTTGATTACTAATCAGCTTCCCAACCTGCAGGCATGGAACATCCAGTTAACAAAACTCCACTGCAGTGGAAGCCGATACATGACTAACATACAGCTCAATATAAAAAGGTGTGAGGGACACCACATTTACTGACTGTATAAATGTTAGTCACAAAATCTAACGTACCTCAGGAAGTGTGCTG
This sequence comes from Thalassophryne amazonica, assembly GCF_902500255.1. Taxonomy (NCBI): domain Eukaryota; kingdom Metazoa; phylum Chordata; class Actinopteri; order Batrachoidiformes; family Batrachoididae; genus Thalassophryne; species Thalassophryne amazonica. The sequence continues at coordinate 41,867,849 of NC_047103.1, read as the reverse complement.
ACGAGCGTGAGACCTCACCCCCTCCTCTTTCACAGACCGTGCATCAAACCCTGGACGTTCTCTGCATCCACTGATGATGAGATGGCTCCCGAGACGACGATCTCACCCGTCTGGTCACAAGGTCGAGTCTCTGGCAAATACACACTGTATACTCCAGTCTTAAATGCCACCATGTTCCAATCCATATAGATGCACCACAGCTGTGAGTCCTGACGAGCCGCAGGTGATCAGGGTGAGGTCCTGATAACCTCAGCAACACAGCCACTCAGTCCCAAATGCAAGCCACCTGGAAGGAAAACCAAAAGACAGAAACAAAAAGGCAGCCAGGCCCCCCCAGCCATACAACAGTACCCCACCCTCACGGGAAGCCTCCCGGCGACCACACAAACCTGGCCCAGGAGAAACACCCCCCTCCAGGGACCATGGCTGGAAACCGCATCTGCATTCGTCTTCCAACAGAATGGTTGATGTCCTCTCCTCTGGCTGCATCCTTGCCTTTGTTTCAGTCAGTCACTTAGCACAGGTGTGGCCAGGAGTTCTTAAACCTGTGCGGTCAGCCTTTATCCAACCATGTTCGGTCTTTAGTCATAAAACAAAAAAGACAAACACAAACAACCAAAACACCCCCCCTCCCCAGGGGACCGTCCCATCAAACCCCGGGAAGAGCAGAAAAGAAAAACCCCAAACTTTAGCTTACAAATAAAAGTGCTAAAACACCCCCCCCCCAAACGACATGTAGGGACCAACACCCCCCAGAGGACTTCCCGCCAGCTCCAGGAGTAATAACCACAGCCGAGGTCCCTCTGGGATCCAACGTCACCCACGGGGACTCCCAGCGCCTCCCAGAGGACCACTCGTCAACCCCAGGAGACGCCTCCCCTCATGACCAACGGACCCAGCCCCGGCCGTCTATGGCTAGATGGACCCACAGCCCTTTCCCCCCCAGAGGACACCACAGTCAAACCCTGAGGGCGGAAACTGGGGGGAAAAACAAGAAGAGAGAAAAAAAAACCATACAAACAAAACAACCCCAACCCCACCCCCTTGGCGCAGTGGAAACTGGAAGCACGTCCAGTGTCACCAACCGTGACTATACCCCAGAAGCCAACCGGGAGGAGTGGAACAGCGGTTATGGCAAACGGCACAAAACGGCGCCACTCCTCCAACTTCTACACCAGCCACTAGCTGCGGGTATATCCCACTGCCCCAAACCTCAGCCACGTCGATGGCAGACGGCCAAAAGCGTGCTGAAGCCGGAGGTGGAACAGGGAATCAAAAACCCCCCCCCCCCCCCAGGTGCAGAGGTTACCCGGGAAACGCCCAGTATAACCAAACTGCACCACTCCAGCAACGCCGACACTACGGCTCACCCGGCTGGAGCCAGAGGAGAAGAGAGGGAAGAAAAAGAAAATACCCCAAACCCCCCCCCCCCCTCCCGGGTGCAGAGGCTACCTGGGAAATGCCCAGCACAACCAAACTGCACCCCTCCAGCAACGCCGACACTACGGCTCACCCGGCTGGAGTCAGAGGAGAAGAGAGGGCATAACAAAAACAAACAAAAAAAAAGAAAAAAAAACCCAAGTACCACCCCATCACCCCCCAGGGGACCGTCCCATCAAACCCTGGGGAGGTGAAACAAAAAGAAAGACTAACATTCCAACATACAGTTGTTTGGGTCCTTTTTTTTTTTTTTTTCTTAGACAGGCTGCAGGGTCACAACCCCAGACACAAACAGTGGAAAAAAAATAAATCCCACACAAAAACCAACTCAAAAAACACCCGCACGAAATGAACTAACACAAAACAAATCAGTGACGTATACCGTTAAGCTCAAACAAATCGAACACACCTGTTCTAACTTAAGAGCTTAACGGTAATGTGACTAAGTCACCAAAAGAGGGAGCCAAAGTGCTAAAAATGAAAAAACCCCCTTTGGTGACAGAAAACAAACGAGCTGCATCTCCGTGCGCAGCTGTGTGCAACACACAACCAAAATGTGCTCAACTAAATAACGCCGGAGCTGATACAACAGATGCAGTAGTTATCTTTATCCGAGGAAACGGGGCTACAACTGTAACACAGGAAGCTCAGCGACCCGTGCCACAGAGCTCCGCCGTGTGCGTGCACCCATTACAGACACACTCTTGCAGCTCCCGTTTAAACCTCTTATCCGGTCGGAGCGTGACGCGAAGCCGTCGCCAGTCACACTCCACCACGACCCACGGATAAGGCACAACACAGGAACACGGCTGCAAGAGAGCACAAATCAGTATTCAGCAATGGGTCTCAAACACGCACCATCCGGGCGGAGAGCACCCACAACTGATCCGGATAACTACTGAACGTCTGCTGCCGCCTTCCCGGCGCGTTACCGTCTCTGCTACCGCTGGGTCCGTGATGTTTGGCCAGAGACTACTGTTATGTGTCGGACGCAGCTCGGAGAACCGACCAGCGTTTGAAGGACCCAGTATGAAATAAGCAGAGCACGGTACAAAGGCTAACTGAATTTAATACATAACAGTGATATAAAAAACAACAAAAGAAAGTGCGGTCTGGCGTGGTGCGCTCCCAGCAGCGCTAACGGTCCGGAGCCAGAAGCTGTTCGGACCCAAGGACCCCGCCGACACCCCCCAGGTGGCCGCAACAAACCGAGTCTGTGAAAGAAGGAACCATTATGTGAGTCCACACTCTACACACAGAGAGAACACTTAAAGGTGTACAAACAGCAAACACTTCCTGGCTTGATTACTAATCAGCTTCCCAACCTGCAGGCATGGAACATCCAGTTCACAAAACTCCAGTGCAGTGGAAGCCGATACATGACTAACATACAGCTCAATATAAAAAGGTGTGAGGGACACCACATTTACTGACTGTATAAATGTTAGTCACAAAATCTAACGTACCTCAGGAAGTGTGCTGACGAGCGTGAGACCTCACCCCCTCCTCTTTCACAGACCGTGCATCAAACCCTGGACGTTCTCTGCATCCACTGATGATGAGATGGCTCCCGAGACGACGATCTCACCCGTCTGGTCACAAGGTCGAGTCTCTGGCAAATACACACTGTATACTCCAGTCTTAAATGCCACCATGTTCCAATCCATATAGATGCACCACAGCTGTGAGTCCTGACGAGCCGCAGGTGATCAGGGTGAGGTCCTGATAACCTCAGCAACACAGCCACTCAGTCCCAAATGCAAGCCACCTGGAAGGAAAACCAAAAGACAGAAACAAAAAGGCAGCCAGGCCCCCCCAGCCATACAACAGGTTTCCACCTGGCTGTCGCCCAGTTTCTGGCAAAATTTGATGCGGCGCTGGTGCACTCGTTCCGTCATTTTCCGTGCAATAAAAATCCGCCCAGCGCGCTGCACACGTCTTCACTCAAACGCTGCTTGCCAGCAACTGACGCAATCGACAGGCATGAAAAAATTCACGCATGCGCACGAAGGTTCAAGGTTGGCTCATGCAAGCACACGTGATTCAAATCCATCAGGTTTCTGAAAAAAAATAAAAGGTTGGATACTTTTCTAACAGACCTCGTACATTTCATGTCTGTTGTGTTAATTACTGACTTATTGCTGAACAAGCTAGTTGTCAAGAAATTTGGTGCGAATGTTTTGACAAACCTGCGTTGGCAACACTTTATTGAGTGTTTCTTTTTTTTTTTCGTCTTTTATTATATCCATAATTTTGTTATATCCATGTTTTATTATATCCATATATTCTTTTATTTTATCTAAATTGCAAACTGAGTGGTGTTAGTGATGCCATCTGATGAAATACTGTGGATTTAAATGTCACAGATCCTGGATAGAGTGAGTGAAGTGCAGTGATGGATTTGGAATCTGTTTTTAGAGTAGCAGAGGGCATGTTTTTCTACATATTACTCACCTGTATACACATCATTAAGCAGTATTATAGAAACTGATACATTCTGGGGCTGTTTGACCTCATAGAGTGAATATGAAGAGTTTAGATGGAAATCATCCATAAGTCCAAAACTACTTCATTCTTATCTTATACTTCATTCATATCTTCATTCTGATTGAGGAGTGTTCCAGTGATGGTTCTGCATTCAGCTCAAAGAATTAGCCAACTGTGATCAAAGCATCTCAACTATTCTTGCAAAAATATCAGCATTATTACAAGCGTTGGAATCTAGTTTGAGTGGTCAGAACTGCACCACTAGATATATTACTCCTCTGAATTTGTCATTAGATCTGTTTCAAAGTCACTCCTGTGATCAGATCAAATTTATCTGAGTGCAGAGTCTCCTATCCAAGAACATGCAGGAAGAGAATTATGATGTCTGGTACAGAACATTAAACTGGACACTTGGTCCGGGGCCATGAGTGTGTGTGTGGACATAAAGCTCCCAAATTCTGCAAGAAATACAACAATTTTCTTTGAAAGTGTGTGCAGGAAATTAAAACAGGATGAGAATATGTTATGTTGTTGCATTGTTTATATTTAGAAAAAACTCATTCAGTATCAAGCAATAAAAGAGGCAAATGTCCTTCATATTTTCTAATGCAAGGAGTAACTCGGAATTGTTATATCCATAATATGGGCCTCTACTGGTGGTTGGCTCTCACTGCGGTATTGTATCACTTCCTGTTCTGGAGCACAGCAGTGTTTTGCTGTATCTGTTAGCTGTTAAATCTGCGCAGTTAGATTGATCTAGTTAACTAGATAACGATTTGTTTCACAGTGTAATCTTCACGTGCCTTAACTAAAGCACTCCCTCTGCTGAATCACCTCTAAATTATTTACACATTATTCACTTTGTGTGTTTTTAGGAATCCGCTAGCTTAGCGCAGCTACTAGCTCTTAGCCGATTTAGCGTGGCGGCTTCTCCTGTCTCTCCCGCACTTTTCTGCTCTGGGTGTGAAATGTTTAGTTATTCCTCGGCCTCCTTTAGCAGTAATGGTACTTGTAATAAGTGTAGCTTATTCGTAGCTTTGGAGGCCAGGCTGGGCGAATTGGAGACTTGGCTCCGCACCGTGGAAAATTCTACAGCTAGCCAGGCCCCTGTAGTCGGTGCGGACCAAGGTAGCTTAGCCGCCGTTACTTCCCTTCCAGCAGATCCCGAGCAGCCGGGAAAGCAGGCCGACTGGGTGACTGTGAGGAAGGAAGCGTAGCCCTAAACAGAAGCCCCGTGTACACCGCCAACTCGTTCACATTTCTAACCGTTTTTCCCCACCCGGCGACACACCCGCTGAGGATCAAACTCTGGTTATTGGCGACTCTGTTTTGAGAAATGTGAAGTTAGCGACACCAGCAACCATAGTCAATTGTCTTCCGGGGGCCAGAGCAGGCGACATTGAAGGACATTTGAAACTGCTGGCTAAGGCTAAGCGTAAAATTGGTAAGACTGTAATTCACGTCGGCAGTAATGACACCCGGTTACGCCAATCGGAGGTCACTAAAATTAACACTGAATCAGTGTGTAACTTTGCAAAAACAATGTCGGACTCTGTAGTTTTCTCTGGGCCCCTCCCCAATCGGACCGGGAGTGACATGTTTAGCCGCATGTTCTCCCTGAATTGCTGGCTGTCTGAGTGGTGTCCAAAAAATGAGGTGGGCTTCATAGATAATTGGCAAAGCTTCTGGGGAAAACCTGGTCTTGTTAGAAGACACGGCATCCATCCCACTTTGGATGGAGCAGCTCTCATTTCTAGAAATCTGGCCAATTTTCTTAAATCCTCCAAACTGTGACTATCCAGGGTTGGGACCAGGAAGCAGAGTTGTAGTCTTACACGCCTCTCTGCAGCTTCTCTCCCCCTGCCATCCCCTCATTACCCCATCCCCGTAGAGACGGTGCCTGCTCCCAGACCACCAATAACCAGTAAAAATCTATTTAAGCATAAAAATTCAAAAAGAAAAAATAATATAGCACCTTCAACTGCACCACAGACTAAAACAGTTAAATGTGGTCTATTAAACATTAGGTCTCTCTCTTCTAAGTCCCTGTTAGTAAATGGTATAATAATTGAGCAACATATTGATTTATTCTGCCTTACAGAATCCTGGTTACAGCAGAATGAATATGTTAGTTTAAATGAGTCAACACCCCCGAGTCACACTAACTGTCAGAACGCTCGTAGCACGGGCCGAGGTGGAGGATTAGCAGCAATCTTCCACTCCAGCTTATTAATTAATCAAAAACCCAGACAGAGCTTTAATTCATTTGAAAGCTTGACTCTTAGTCTTGTCCATCCACATTGGAAGTCCCAAAAACCAGTTCTATTTGTTGTTATCTATCGTCCTCCTGGTCGTTACTGTGAGTTTCTCTGTGAATTTTCGGACCTTTTGTCTGACTTAGTGCTTAGTTCAGATAAGATAATTATAGTGGGCGATTTTAACATCCACACAGATGCTGAGAATGACAGCCTCAACACTGCATTTAATCTATTATTAGACTCAATTGGCTTTGCTCAAAATGTAAATGAGTCCACCCACCACTTTAATCATAGCTTAGATCTTGTTCTGACTTATGGTATGGAAATTGAAGACTTAACAGTATTCCCTGAAAACTCCCTTCTGTCTGATCATTTCTTAATAACATTTACATTTACTCTGATGGACTACCCAGCAGTGGGGAATAAGTTTCATTACACTAGAAGTCTTTCAAAAAGCGCTGTAACTAGGTTTAAGGATATGATTCCTTCTTTATGTTCTCTAATGCCATATACCAACACAGTGCAGA